>NW_017616846.1:990000-1555000 GCF_001879475.1 Ipomoea nil
TTAGGTCGACGTGCACACGTCCATGAATAACAGTGCACACAGGCGGGCAGCACACAAAATCATAAAAACTAATCACAACCTTAGATACCCAAAATCTAACGATTCAGAAATGTCCACACGTTTGTATTTTAAGCCCTATTTTTACATGAATGTATATATATATATATATATATATATATATATATATATATATATATATATATATATATATATATATATATATATATATATATATATATAACATTAATTTATATATAAAATTTATATTTATGTACAAATTATTAAGTATTTGAGTAGTTTAGTTGGTTAAAATTCTAAACTGATGTTAAATAATCTATGTCACAAGTTTGGATATTACTAGCAGCTCTTGTGCTTAGTTTTCCTCTTTTATTTTACCTCTTCTATCCATTCACAAGATAAATTAAATATTTTTTTAGTCTATTTTTTATGAATAATTTAATTAACAAATTAAATAAATTAAAAAGTATTTATGAATATAGTGTCATTTCTATTCAAATTATTTTATCTAATTGATTATTTTTCACATTTTATCATAATTTTTTTATAGCATTTCAAATTATTTTGAAATTTTACATTTTCACCTCACTAAGTATATTTTTGGCTCTACCCTAACTATCGTGTAGTCTATCAAAACATTTTATGTATAATTTATAATTTATTTTGTTTTAAAACCTTATTATGTGTGTTTGATATTTTATCATTAACATTTATACGTCCAGCCTAGTCATACTTTATTTATAAAATTTTGATGTTTTATAAACAGAAAGTTTTTTAAAAGTTATTATGACTTAATGAGTGCGAAACAAAATCTTAAGAAAAGCCACATTAAATTCTAGAGTCCCATCCAAATCTTTTATTTTTTGTTTGATTGTTAAGTTGATTCTGAATTTATTTCAAACTCCAAAATTTAATTTATCATTCAACTATTACTTGACTTTTAATTTTGATAACAATTCTACATTTCATTTTCTATTACCAATTATGTCTCTTTTTCATAAAATTGAAAATTACTATCTCCCAATAAAGATTAAATTTCAAGAACATGAGATGGAATTGAAAACAGAACATTAAACTTGAAATTGTCATCAAAGTTAAAGGTAAAATGTGATCAAAGTATTAATAAAGAGTTAAATTCGAAAACATTACTATAGTCAAGTTGCCCAACAACCTCTTAGGGGCCGTTTGGTTCACGGAATGTTAGATTACCTTAGGGAATGTTAGATTGCTGGGAATGTTAGATTACTGGAATGTTAAATTCCTGTGTTTGGTTAAGACTGAGGTATATAATATAATTATGTTTGGTTTAGGGTTATCTTTATCTTTATATATATATATATATATATATATATATATATATATATATATATATATATATATATATATATATAAGCTAACATAAAATATATATTTTTAAATAATTAGAATGAAAATAGCAAAATTTATAAATATCCAAGGTTATCTCACATTACCTAAGAAAAGGAAGGGAATCACATTCCCTTCAAAATCCTATGTGGAGGGAATGTTCCATTCCCTGGGAATGTTATATTCCCTCAGATAGTATGAACCAAACATAGGAATCTAAGCTCAGGAATGTCATATTCCCATGGTTATGTAATATAACCTGAACCAAACGCCCCCTTAAAATAATGTTAGTATTATACAATAATCACAAGGTTCCAAGTTTGTCTCTCACTGAGAAAGAATTGACCATCTTGATTTGAGCCGATCAACTATGGACAACTCAGAGTGGTTTAACTCATTGTGGTTCTATGTTTGTTAGGGTTATAACTTATAAGACATGTTTTTACCTGAAGCGTCTATTCGGATAGCGGCTACAATTTTTCTTGTAAATAAAAATAATATTTATACTTTTAGTCTTTTATTATTATTATTATTATTATTATTATTATTATTATTATTATTATTATTATTTAATTGCTGTACATTTATGCGGTGTACAAAATTGTTAAAGTTTGGAAAACTTCAATATTTTTTATTACAAAAGAAGGGGATACCCAAACTACTAATCGCCTCCATTAAGATTCAAATCTATCACCTCCCATTTAGAGGAGCAATCAGACACCATTGGACCAGAAGGTCCTTAATGGAAACTTTAATATTAGTCTAATGGAATTGAATTTATTTATTAATATTTAAAAAAAAATTCCTCATCGTAGAAGAAGCATTACAAACACCCAACATCCAACATTCATATTTTATACACATTTTCATTATTGACAAACCATACAATGCAGGACAGGTAAGCTGATGAGGTTGTTCAACATTGCACATGCATGCATGAATCCAATTTTATTCTCCGACCATATATATAGACGTAATCAAATGAGAACAGGATCCTAAGGCTGATCTTACCCATTCATTAGAGTTCAACAATAGTCCAGAGTTTTAATAAAAAAAAATACGGAGTCAAATTTATAATTATTAAAAAAAATTTAAGAGCGAGATTTTTTTTAAACAAACAAACAATTCCATTAGTTTGAATCCAAATGAAGGACATTACGAAGAAATTTACACACACCACTCCAGCGGATTCATTTTATAATTATTGCAAACTTGAAAGTTTAGTAATGATAATAAGATCCTAGCATTTGAATTTTCGAGATGGATGGTGTGCATGCATGTGTTCACATTTTTTTTTTATAGAAAGAGATGTTCTCACCTGATATATATAGAGTTTGGTTCCCGTGTGGACGTGCGTTAATACACTATTAGGTATGCAATAATGCATCAGGTGTGGTCCATTTGTGCATTTCACGCTGGTGCATTTCGAAACACATTGTGGTGCATTATTTATGCATACCTAATGGTGTATGATCACAAGGGAATGAAGGTCTGTCCGCATTTGATGCAGTATATATATATATATATATATATATATATATATATATATATATATATATATATAAGAGATCAGGAGCGGGTGGTGCTTCCCGTGCGGTTGTGCGGGTGGACTCACATTAAGCATTACACTGGCGCACTTTAAGTACACAACAGACGTACATTTAACACACAAACAAAATACATTGAGAACACAAACTCACGCACCTTAAACACAAAATTCACGCATCTTAAGCACAACCCTCACGCACCTTAAGTTTTAACAACAACCCACATTAAGTACACACTCACGCACATTAAGTACAAAACTCACGCACCTTAAGCACAAAACTCACGCACATTAAGCACAAAACTCATGCCCTTTTAAAGTTTCAACAACAACTCACATTAAGTACACATTCACGCACATTAAGCACACAACTCACGCACCTTAGACACAAGACTCACGTACCTTAAGTACAAAACTCACGCACATTAAGCAATATACACTCACGCATATTAAGCACAAACCTCACGCACCTCAAGCACAAGACTCACGCACATTAATCACCCGCACAACCGCACGGGAAGCATTCACCCGCACTGAAACTTAAGAAAAAACACACACACACATACACACACACACACACACACACACACACACACACACACACACACATATATATATATATATATATATATATATATATATATATATATATATATATATATTGCATTTTCTATCTTTAAAAATAATCATTGGACAAAGACTAAACGTATTAATGTATGCAAGACCAGCAGGCACAGCCTTCAAGTCCACTTTAGTCTAGTTTAATATACATTGCATTTTGTTTCTTCTTTAATTTAATTGATTCTCCCAGCGATTATGATTAAAATCAATACTGGATTTTTAAAAAAAAGTTGTAGAAATTACATTAAACAAATTGCATGCTGAGATACTGTAATCTTTAATTTTTAATTTTTTATTTTTTGTGTGATTATGACAAGGAGTGTAGAGTAGGTTACATAATCTGAGGAATAAACCTCGGATCAGCTGCTAATAAGACACACAGATCCGTAATGTCTGAGAATAATAATCTGGAAACCAAGATTTTAATATTAACAACTTGCAAGTGCATATGCATTTCTTTTCACTTCAACTTGTAATTTTTAATTGTAATCAAGACAAGATTTTTTTTAAAAAATATATATATATTTGAGAGACCAAATATTTGTGAGGCTGGGTGTGTTTTCATGTTAAAAATTTTTAAAACAGCTCAATAAATGTTTTTTTTTTTTTTTGAAATACTCATTACTCTTTAAAAGTTAGTATCTATTTTATACTTTCTCAAACTTCTTCTGTCCGAAGAATCTAAGCCCCACAACCGGGGTTCGAACCTAAGACCACCCATTCGGATAAATATTTTTATGTAATGTCATATAAAAAAAAAAAAAAAAAAAAAGTCACTAGGTACAACTCAGCTGGTCAACTATAATTCTAAATAAGTTAATAAGTTTTGCTTTGTTAGGCATCTCAGAATGTAAGGTTCGAATTATAACGAGGACCAAAAGAGATGTATGAACTTGATCTTATTGTGAGTACTAATGTATAAACATTTGGAGACCTATAGGCCAATTGAGGCATACATACCACTGCACAATCTTGTATCAACAATCTTGCTCTACCTTATTTCTTACATTCACTTTTTTTTTTTTTTTTTTTTTTTTTTGGTGTTAATTTAATTTAACTCTTTCAGTAAAAAAAAAAAAAAAAAGTTAACTAATTAAAACTCGAGACTAAAATTATGTAATATATGCTTTGCTTATTTTTTTTTTCTCCTTTTGTTATTACTATAATTCTTGTCTTAATATAAAGAAAGGGAAGTTGATGATATGAAACAGGTCCAATGGTTGGTCATCACTTAAATGCTTTTGATTATATAACTAACCTAGGACTTATTGACTAGTGATTGCATAGATATATATGAATTGAGAGAGATGTATGTATCATGTATGTATAACATCTTTATCCAAAGTTGCATCTTAAAGAAAGAAAAAGAAAATTTCAAGTGAAAGAAAAAAAGTGCACATCATAATAACAATGGTTTTCATCACAAAGCTATGCCTCCATAATTAACTCTATATTTTTAACTAAATAATTGAAGAAGTGCCTGTCTTTTAGGACCATTTAATTTATTTAAAGGTATGACTAATATTTTATTGCTATAAGGTTTGATTATATAATCCGACAGAATCATTGTTGTTTTTGGGTGAAGACCCGCAGTCACTATTCGATAGTATGCACTAAGTAAATAGCATTGTTGTGTAATAATAAAGGTAAATCATATTTGAAAAAAAAAAAGACTCTGTGCGACAGCTTTGTCTAAGAGGGTCTTGGCAAGAATTGAACTTGTAACCTTCTGGTACGAGAATCATGCTCTTATCTACACCTTCAGTCGCCTCTTTTAAGGTTATTCATTATTTTTTGGAATGATTAATAAACCTGCAATCACTATCCGATATTGACATATTATATTCATTCTTTTGATATAGTATGTTGTGTTGTAATAATTATTTTGAAAAAAAAAAAGGTGTTGTACATATATTTATAATCACATGAGTTTAAAAATGTATTCGGTATAAATGAATATATATATATATATATATATATATATATATATATATAATAGAAAATTAAGAAATAGAATACGTGACACTCTAGAGTCCACACGAATAAAATATTTGTTTTAAATAATTAATTAAATATATAAAGTTTTGGTGGTCTGTCACTTTGTGTTTAATTTCTTCCGACATGATATTATATTCTCAAGGATTATGCCACCATGGATCCCCGGCGCCTTCATGTGATTCCAGCCACTGTACTGTCCGGCAACCGATGATCTTGTGGCCTTGTGGTGTCTTTAAGACAAAAATTAAAATTTTCACTGTATCCAATATGTCTTACCCCAAAAATTAATATTTTCACTGTATCAATATGTCTATAATTACTATGTGATGTGCCTTCAATTTGTTCATATGTACAAAAATGGTAAATTGCAGGTATGGAATCTAAAGGTTATTTTTGGACCAAGGTCCGCAATGCAAGGTAGACCATGATCCATATTATAATTTACCTCTTGCATCCTTGCCCACAATCTGCAACTTAAGAACTAGCTGAACTACACATGCGGGCTAAAACATGCTGTCTTTAGTGCATGTGTTGGACTGAACGCCAAATTGGATTGAATTTTCACCCGTGCGGTGCACGGAATGGATTTGTTATAATATATTAAAAACATTTGGGTCGTTATATAATTATTTAAATTATAACATCAAATATTATATATTGCAATTGAAGATATGATCTGGATCGTTTATGTTTGTTGATGCTATCATTGCTTGAATTCGAGCAAATAAGTCAAAAACCTCTGTCCACCCTTTTGTTTAAGTTGATTAGAATATTTTGTATATAATAAAGTTATAAAACTTTGTTTCAAAAAAAAAAAAAGTTTATAACTTTAAATAAACAGTATGTCAACGGAAAAAAAAAAAAAAAAAAAAAACTCATTTTATTGGATTGGAAATTGGGCAGTACATACCTGAAATATTATAGGTGTACAAGCTCTCCATCCACAACGGAAAACAAATAATAAATAAATGGATAAAAATTAAAGAGCCCACATGGACAGTTCAGTTAGTCATAGGAGTAACGTTTGGGAAGAATGAACAAGGTAGTGTGAAAGTGCGGGAACTCCTTGTACGCAGTAAGCAGTAAGTAAATGTCTAGCCTCTGTGTTCAGCTGAGTTACCATGATTTACATCCTTCCGGATGTTCTGTCAGAAAGGGTTGGGATTCCTAAAAAATTAAAGAATGACAATTTATCTAATGGAGCTTCTAGAATGTAATTGTCGGCCTAATTATGTGATTATATTATGTAATAACGTTTGAAGTATGTTTGGGTGAACTAATATAATGGCCGGCTACGCCTATACTATACGGCTATACATATATATCATAATCTCCATTCTCCACCATATATTCAATATGTGACGCCCAAGATTAAGACCCTAGTGTTGTTTTCATCTTTAGCAACCCCATCTTAATCCCCCTAGCTTTATTGTGAAATTTAATATAATAATATTTTATGTGCAAGCTTTTTCAAATGTGATGTCCCCCTGCCACTGGGGATATAATATTGAATGTGTGAAGGAAAATTTTTAAAATTTGAAAAATACTTGAAAATGACTTAAATTAAGGAGTATGATATTTGTAACCAATTCTTTGTATATAAAAAATTGTATAATTTGGTGTGGTTTCATTTAATTAATCAATGGTCAGGATGGCAACTTCAAGGAGTTTATGAAGACAGTTTTGTTGCAAGTCAAGTCGTTTAATTAACTAGTATAAATATACCACATTGCATATATTAACTTTTAAGCGTGTTTCTAATATTTTGACGGTCAAAATATGTCATAAGTATATTTTTTTTTCGATGAATTTAAAAGAACCATCTCATTAAAAAAAAAAAACAATTAACTTTAATTTTTTGTAAAAATACAAATAAAAAATTCTTTGGTATAGACTTATTATACGTTTGTCAATAGCCGATTAAAATATAGATTGCATTAAACGTGACCAAACAATAAAAATATTAGCATGACCCACAGTTCAAATAATAATTTAAAAAATTAAGTGTTGTCTTTAATTGTTTTTTTTCTAGAGTTCTTACATTTAATAATGTCTAATTAAATATAAGTGGAGTTGAGTCGACGCAAATAATAAAAATTTTAGCGGAACTGACACACATAATAAAGTAATTTTTTTTTTAAAAAAAATTAGTTAATAATTATTATATTTATCAATTTATGTATTTATTTTTATTATATTAATTTACATCTTTTATTATAATTATTATTAATCTTAATAACTATTATAAATTTTAATTTACAATTTTATTTTAATATAAATAATAATTATATCATTAATATAATAATTAATATTTTATATAGAGTAACTAATATCTTTATAATTGATTTATATTTATATTTTTAAAATTGAACTAAACAGATGGTATATAATTTTTTCAACTAATTAGAAAAATGTGGTCAATAACCTTGTGGTTTAGCTAGTGGTATGAAGTAAGTCTTCCAAATGAGAGGTTATTGGTTTGAACCTTAGTAAAGATAATATTAACTTTTTATACAACCGAGTCAGTAGTACTAGAAAAATGTTGTTATTCTTACGTTTAAAATACTTTTCAGAAGTATTCAAAAAAAAAAAAAAAAAAAAAAAAAAAAAAACTTTTCGGAAAAGAAAAAAAAAAAAAAACATTTTCTGTTAACAACATCGGCCCTTAATATTAACAAATTTTCACTTTAACCTTGAAGCTAAGCACACGTCATTGCCCGATTTGACAAACATGTATGTACTCTTTGAAACATACTATAAAAATTTTGTAACTCGATAGAATTAATCAACATTATAAAAAAAATATAAAACTTTTATTCATTTAACTGAGTGAAATATACAAGTAAAGCAATATAATTAAAATTAGCACAAACTTAATTGACAATGAGCACAAATACACCACCCACCAAGGTAGGTGTATGATTTTTTGTTTTTTGTTTTTTTTTTTTTGAAATTTATAAAAATAAATATCGTATTATGGCGATGTTAGCATTTTTACTCGCACGCGCTATTCTAAAGTCTAAGCCATATATATCCGTCACTATCGCGGATTTATCTCGCACTGCGACGTCGTATTCATCACTTGCGAATCTGTCGGTTTTATTGTCACTTTTAATCCGACGTTGCAGCTCATTCCACGCTACTCTCGCAAATAAGTAGCTGTTGGATCTATACTTCTGTTTGCCTGTTGACCCCCATTTCCCACGGGAATTATGCCATTTCAAAACTTAAAGATTGATTTTCTTAGCTGACAAAGATTCTAAGATTAAGGATTCTGTTGGAAATTTGGAAAATGGTTTTTGAAATAAAAATGAAAAATTATTTTTATTTTTTGGTATTCAATTGTAAATTTGAAAAAAAAAATCTCTTTATGTATTTGATTTATTTTCTAAAAAACAAACATAAGTATATTATAAAATTATTTTTATAAAATATTAGTTATTTTACTCTGAATTAAAAAAAAAATGAAAAAAAAAACTTAGTTTTTTACTGTTTTGAGTCATGGATTGGACTAAGTTTTTTTTTTTTTTTTTGGCTCGATCTAACTAAACCTGAAAATTTAACTAGTGCAATCTAAATAGTAACCTTAAAAATGACAGGTTGGTCTGCTCATTTGATGCCACTCAAATAACTTAAAGGAAGATAGAGAGAGCTAAGTGTGAAAGAGGAAGTCAAAAAACATCTTTCAATTAAGAATTTCGAAAGATATTTTTTTTTTCCTCCCAATAGCCAAAATGGATATTCTTTGTTAAATTTAGTTTACACAATAGCCAAACACTATAAAATTTTGAATTTTTTTGAGTTTTCAAATAGATGTTACATCTCTTAACCAAAAAACAAGATTAAATATGTACTACCATAATAATAAGACATTTTTGTTTCATATGTTCTTTATGAATATTGGGTGTGTTTGAATTGGTTCATGGGTTTAATGTAAATCAAAATTATAGTTATTGTTTGGTTAACAATTTTTTGAAACATAACTATATCATTTGATTATCCATTCAATTAAAAATCTCATTCTTTAATTAAAAATGGGTATCATCCCATCTTATCTCTCCTCCTGTGGATTTTAATTTTGGATTAGTGCTTTTAGATTTTGTTTTGATTTTTTGTTCATATTAGTATTTTGGATGTCATGATATTAGGATCAATTGTCTTGATTTTTTTTTTTTTTTTGTAATTTTAAAACTTTTATTCGCATTATAGAGTCATACATAACCAAACATCAATATTGGTAATCAATTCGATTCCACCCTACTACCAGACATGCAATATACTTTCACAAAAACTCATTATTATTACCGAATATTAATTCACATTCCAATTCTGATTTCATGTGTGGACGAAACACACCCTTAGTCTTCATTATTGACGAGTTGCGCTATTGTAATCTATTTGTTATGATTAAAGTTGAATTATATCATGGACCATGGCCCACCTTACTGACATAAGGTAATTTTTAATATATTAAATGTTCATTGTTAATACATTGAATGTTCAGTTTTAAATTGTTCAATTCATTATTTGTGTTATAAAGGTTCATTATTTGGTATATTACATAATAATGAACCTTCAATATATTAAAAATAAGCATTTATTTATGGTCCACAATATAAATTGCCATTAAAGTTTGAATGGGAATTAAGAGCCTGCCCTTGACTGAGCAAGAATATATAGTAGCGGGTGTGCGGGCCCCGACACTCTAATAATCGCAGTGTGGGAGTTTCACCCAATGCGATGAATTCTTTGTGGGCATCAAGTACGATCCACCCACTTAATGCATAAGAGGTTGAGTAACCATTATTTATCTCTTCTCTATCATGTCTAGCTGGGTTATGAATGACCGAATACTTTGGAGTGATTTTTTTTTTTTTTTTTTTTTTTTTTTTTTTTTTTTTTTTTGCCGTTTTGTGGCCAAGAATATATATGGGGATTAAATAAGGCAATAACTATGATTATCATTTGACCAACTTGTGAACTTTGAGACATTTGAGAAGGACGATAATGGAGCATCCACTTCAAAGTCTTATCATCAATTTGCTATTATTGGGATGTCCCTAAGGCTAAGATATGAAGAACGAAATGATAATGTTTCTTTGTAGCTGATCTTTGTTGGTTTCAACCTGAAATTATAATCAACAATTCAACATACATAAAACCATGGATGAATGAATTAGTAAACTAGACAAAAATCAAATCAATTGATCTACAATGAATATATTTATTTAGATTATTACCGAGAAACTCTTTTTTATATTCATCTGATCGCATAAAAAACACATTAAAAAGGAATATCACAATACACTCTAATGTTTTAGAATTTTGTAAATTTCAAATTAATTTCTAATTTTAGAAAATTAATAAAATCTTGATCACATACACCACTAGAGCTTGATGTTTGCATGATAGTAGAAAGTAGAAAGCTTGTATTCTGAGATGCAACATGTATGGAATAGGGAATACAAGCCATTTCAACATGAAAAAGATAAAGGGGGACAAAAGAAAGTTGAAAGCAAAAGCACACAATCAATTTTTTTATTTTATAAAAAAAAGTGCACTTTCCCACTTATAAAAAGCCCAAATATAGTATACCTATATTTGATTTAACAAATTTGGAGTATGCCACCCTGGGTGCTACGTACTATGGCTAGCTAGCTGCTACATGGAACAATCCAAATAATAAAGGAAAAAGTGATTAGTTATGTTGCATTAAGTAGTATTATCCACTTAAACAATTCAAGAAAATGATGATTAAAGTTGGGATTAGGCTAAGTGGGGGCATGCAGACTCCACCATGAAGATAATATCGGAGCTAAGAATGCGTAAGCAAAGATATTGTTGTATGCATGAAGAGTGTAGGCTTTTCTTTATATATGGGGGAGGGAGGGTGGTTCTCATTTGAAGACAAGTGAATCATCCCTATATATATAGGCTTTTCTTTAAATGAGAACCACCCCTATATATATAAGTTTGTCTTCAAATGAGAACCACTCCTATATATATAGACTTGTATTTAAATGTGAATTATCCCTTATGTGAGAACATGCGCACTACTGTATAATTTATTTTTTGGAGTTGATTGTGTGCATTTGAGTAGCTAATAATAAATTGTGTGTATTCATACAGGTTCACAGATTTTCACTTAAAACGTGGTTCTCATTTGATCTTGAATATATATGTGTGTGCGCGTGCATATGTGTGTGGGGGAAGGGGGTAAGGTTCACGCGAGAACACATTTTTATATCAAAAGTAGTAAAGATTGATATGATCTAAACATTTTGATAGATCAATGATTGAGGTTGCTGAAAAATAAAAAATAAAAACAAATAAAAAAGATGGATTGATTTTATAAATAAGTTTGTAATAATTATAAAAGTGACACACCTCTCACTTTTGTATTTGTTTTTACTCAAACTTTCAACTTATCATAACTCTAATGAATATCTATATCTGTAATTAGTTTTCATTTTTTACAAAGAGTGATATTCTCATTTGAATGCTCGTATTATATATATATATATATATATATATATATATATATATATATATATATAAAATCCACTAGCTAGCTTCATTTTCAATCTGCCCTTTTTTCAGTGCCTATTGAATCACAGTGTCACAGCTGCGTACATCAATTTTGAAATTAAAGATTTCAACCGTTATCATATCATAGCTATCTAGCTGAAATATGGAGTAGGTCGTAGCAATTAATTTTGCTAGGTATATATATAGAGCAAATTTTACTTTTAGTTATAGACTATTGTGACATTGTTATATTTTATTCTTTAAAAAAAAATTGTCCCACTATATCCTTAATTTTTATTTGTTTGTCACAATTAGTACTCCATTTAAAATTTTGTTATTTAACTATTTAATAAAGGGGACTAACATGTAATTTTACCATTTTTGTCCTGTAATTTTTTCCCCTATCTTGTAAACTATTTTAATTGAACAATTAAATTACATATTAGAAATATTTATTAAATGGCGAAATAACAAAATTTTAAAAGTATGACTTATAAGGACAAGTAAATAAAATTTAAGAATGAAATGAGACAAATTAGAATAGGCAGAATTTAATAATATGATTCTCATATTAGAATAAGCAGAATTTAATAATATGTACATTTTAAACTTAAATTGAGGGTCTAAATAGTAATTCAACCACGCATGTTTTCATGTTTAGTGCATTCTGTTCGTACAGGTTTAGCTCAATGGTTCAGTAGATATTATTTGAGAAAAGAGACCAAAGTTCGAATTTTGGCAGCTATAGTTTGGGGATTATAGCTCAAAGTGAGTAAATCCTTTGTGCGCACCAGTATTTGGCCATGTCTGCCGAGTCATTAAGCCGTTGTGATTTAAATCCTTTCAAATACTTTGTTAAATCGAGATGCGGAGGATCCTTAGAATTGGAGATTTAACTTTTTAGGGAAGATGTTTAGTGCATTCTACAAATTTAAGAACATTTGGATAAAAAAAAAATGAACACATTTGTGTGTGTAGAGTATTTAATAATCTCAATGCAGATATTCTCCTTATTATTTACAAATTATTATACTTAAAAAGTGTATCAATGCGGCCGGATTATTTGATAGTGGTCCTATTTGGTAAAATGGTGGTTAGCTGATAGTTGTTGACTGTTAGCTGATTGTGTTAATTAGAGGGTATAAATAGTTAATAACATTAGCTGATTGTAGAAAAGTGTTTGGTAAATTAGCTGTTAGCTGATAGCTGTTTTGTATAATTTATTTTTTCTCAAAAAGTTAATTGAAAAAGTTGGTTGGAGTAAGCCTTTTGAAGTTACAAAAAGTTAATTAACCAAACATTTATATTGATATTTTAACTAAATCAAACAATTAATAGTGGTCAAATAAGCTAAAATTAGCTTATATGCCAATTTTTTACCAAACAGGACCAGTATGTTTAGGTAACATTCACTCTTGTATAACAACTTAACGTGCAAGTTAAATTATACAAAAAAAGATAAATTAAATCATTAAATCACACTAATAAACCAACATTATGGGTACTTTTTAGTAAAGTTATCCAAATTTATTTTATGTTAACTTGGAATATGTGTCAAATATATCACTGAATTAATTATTGGGAAAATGGCGAGTTTGGTCTCTGAGTTATAATGGTAGTGACGACTCAGTCCCTGAGTTATGACCTATCCATTTTTAGTCCCTCAGTTATGAATAAAGTGGCGCATTTGGTCCCCGACAATTCAAATTGGTGGAAAATTTTAAAAATATTTAAAATTTTAGGGGTAAAGTATAAAATTCACATTTTATTCACTTTATTATATTGAAACCACTTTTGCAATATTATTTTCAATTTCCTAGCATTCTATTTCAAGGTTTTTCAATTCCAAAAATAATTCAATAATCTTCGTATGACTTGTTAGTAACCTGAGTCTCGTATGAGGAACATGTAACTCAGTACAAACAAGAGAATACTTTTGTAACTATAATCATGTAAAACATACCATACTAAAAGTTTCTGATTTCCCTTACTAAACATAATGGTAATCAAACTATAACTTTTGAAATACAAGATATCAAAATTTTTGAGTTATTTTTATAACAAATTTACTAGGAGTAACTTGAAATTTTTAGTATGTAAAATTCTTTCGTAAGCTCTACAGTAACTTAATCAAGAATCGTATATCCTGACAATATATGAAAGTTATATTATATCATATATATATATATATATATATATATATATATATATATATATATATATATATATATATATATATATATCCATCACCTTCTCTGTCTTCTTAAAAATCAGAGTAATGAATGAAGAACCTATGACTCAGTTATGCAAATTATAAAAAGTTTTGTAACTTCTAAAAATGATTATTAACTAAACTATTGCATATTAAAAAAAATTACATACTAAAAATCCCTCAAGTTATTCCATTGGTGAATTTATCATAAAAGCAACATGAGAAATTTGACATCATTTTGTATCTCAAAAGTTCTGGTTTGATTAGCTTTGTTGCTTAGTAAAGAAAATTATAAATTGATAAGATAATGTGTTTCACAAGTATGAAGACAATGATCAAGTGTAGCTTTGTTGCTTAGTAAAGAAAATTATAAATTGATAAGATAATGTGTTTCACAAGTATGAAGACAATGATCAAGTGTTTATTTGTTTGTGCTAAATCTTAAATTTGTTATACGAGAGCCAGGTTCCTAACAAGTCATACTAAAGTTATTGAAATGCTTTTAGAATTGAACAATCTTGAAATTAGAGGCTAAGAAAGAATAAAATGTGAATTTTCTACTTTACCCCTCAAATTTTAAATATTTTTTTAATTTTTCCGTCAGTTTTAACGGTCAGGGATCAAATGCGCCACTTTGTTCATAACTGAGGGACTAAAAATGAATACGGTCATAACTCAGGGACTGAGTTGACACTTGGGTATAACTCAGGGACTAAAGATGCAATTTTTCCTTAATTATTTTAGTACAATTTTATCACTGAACTTTAAAAAATGTATAATCGAATCATCAAACAAGCATTTAATATGATTCGATTATAACTAAAAAAAAATGTAAAAAAAATATTTCAATCACATAAGTTTTACTTGTTTAATAATTTAATAATTACAAACTTTTTAAAATTCAATAACTCCAATACACAAAAATAATAAATTTAATTGTCTTTTTGACATTTTTTTCATAGGTTTGAAGAGGATGGGTTTCAACGTTGTTATGAGTGAAGCAACGGCCTGATCTGAACTGGTTGACGAGGATTGATAAGCTGCTACGTTCTTCATCCTCATCAGTCATCTCTATCGATTAGCATCCATAGACGGCGGGTCCCACGTCACATGCCCCACCACAAGACTTTGTTATTTTGTATTCGCCAGTGGGGTGGGTGGACCACACCTCTCCTAGTGCTAAATGGAGGAAGAAAAAAATAAATAATAAAAGGCATTAGGAATCTCTCCCGTGTGACCATGTCTTTCCACAATATACAACAAAAATAAATATATAAACATATATAGCTCAATTAGTTGATTATTTTTTTTTAAAAAAAAGAACAAATTGATAGTTTTATTGTACAATGCACTTATGATTCTTAACTATCAGGTACAAATATCTTTGAAGAACTTGTAAATGATTAAAAAACATCATAATTTAATTTTTTTTCTTTTTTTTTTTCTACAAAACTTCAAGACAGGAACATATGGAACCTTCAAAATTGTGGTGTAATCTTTAAACACAAACATAAGAGGGCAATGAAATCAATCCCGTGTGATCTTCCCAAATAAAAAAGGTGCGTATTTCGGAATATTACTCAACTAGATAACTAATTTAAAAGAATTGATATAGCTCCACTTTTCTACCAGTAGAACGGTAGGAGTGCACTTCCTACTAAGAAGAACATATGAAATTGAATGTATTGTAAGCATCAGTATACGTTTAGCTTTGGAGAATTTATAGGCGGTTAACACACATCTCATGATTTATCTTTTTTACTAAGATTTTAAAACAAACATGTACAACTCTCAACATTGTTATGCAAATATATATATATATATATATATATATATATATATATATATATATATATATATATATAGCCTGGTTCATATACAGTCTTCCCGTGCGGTCGTTCGACCTGTTGCATTTACATATCTTTGTGGTGCATCCACTCCTAGTGCACCACACCCCAACACTTAGTGCACCACCGAAATATACATTGTGCAGAAAATTATCAAAATGTCATTGCATTTGTTCCCATTAGTGCACCACAGACCAGCACTTTGTAGAACACCACAGATCACTCAAAAGTGCACCACAGAACACTCATCAGTGCACCACCAAAATATACATAGTGCTGAAAATTATCAAAATGCCACGATTTTTTTTCCATTAGTGAACCACATACCAATAATTAGTGATACATTACAGTTCACTAAAAAATGCACCATTGAACACTCACAAGTGCACAACACCCCGTACTTAATGCATTATCGAAATATATATACATGATGCATGCAATTACTATAATGACGTCACACTTTTTCTCAACTTAATTAATTTTCAACCGTTAATCTGAACAAATTAAATAATTCAAATGAGTCCGCACAATCGCATTGGAGAAGAGTGACACATTTAAATCAAATTATATGTATATAAGGACAATGGGAATCTCTCCTGTGTGGCGTTGTCTTCCCACAAAACACGGTGTAACATCTCGTGTCTCTACGTGCGTACAATGTTTGGTGATAATACGAAGGTTGAGATGGCAGCGCGCGCGGGGGCATAACCCGACATTAGACATCCCAACCGGAGGCGTGTGAAAACCATGTGCGTTTTCATACCACCCGGGTCAACTTTTTACCATTCATTTCGTCTTCTTCCTATCCGCCTTTCCATTTCAATTCAAACAATTTTTGCAATCCCACTTTATTACTTATTCCTTCCCAATTTATTTCTTCTTATTCCCCCAAAACATTGAATCCCTAATTCCAAAGACCCCAATACCCCGCCCAATAAAGCATTTGAAATGATGTAAATCACGATGACTCAATAACTCAGTAGACAATAATGTCGATGTGCACGTACAATGTAGAGTTTGTATGACTCTATAAAAGTTTTGAACCACTGGAAGCATGTCTTAAATTTATGATACATTGGATATTATTATAGATGTTAGATAAATTTTTGTATTACACTTGGAAAAAATATTAAATTTAGTTGCCACAAAAATAGTGTATATTATAAATTTAAACACAATATGAATTCTAATGTACGAATTAAAGCATTCAATTTGTTAAATATTGAGAAAAAATTGTGTAGAATTTAAATGCTAGACAAAGTCAGTAGAGTTGCTAGACATAAAATTTAGAAGTTTGGAGTTTGAGAGATGGATTCCAACTAAAAAAATTTGCAAAATTCATAATATGAAAGAGCTTATAAAAGTCCATAATATTTTTATTTTTTTTAAATACAAACAGACTTTTAAAAACATTTTAAAAATCTAAATCGAATATCACTTGACTTTTACATACTTTTTAAAAATTTAAATTAAAGGTAACACTTGTATGAGACCATTTCACGAGGTCTCAATCTGTGAGACATGTCCAATCTTTGATTAATGAGTCGGATATTTGACTTTTTTAAAAGTCTTAAAAAATTGGAATTGAATACACTCCCTGAGTCTTTTTGAAATTTGGATCAATCAAGTTCAATCTAAAATAGTAAAATGTCATTAAAAAAATGTATTTACTTGTAAAAGAGGTACGTTGGAATTCGGTTAAATGCCAAAAATTAAAATATTTTAGTTATATTGAACTAAATTTAGTTTATTTTAAAAGTTAATGGAAAAAATTTATTTTTTTAATACTCAGAAATACACAAATAGGTTATATGAATTCAATAGTTATTGCGTGGATCGTGGTTCACAAAGTTGTGTAGATTAAGGTCTAAAAACGAGGTCGTTTTGCATAATTTTTTTTCACGCGACCCACTGCAACATACGTTTTTATAAGTCATAATGTACATTATTCTAACTTGTAATGTACATTATCTTACTCCAGAAGTTTCATTATTCTAATACATAAAGTACATTATTCTAACAAATAATGTATATTATTCTAACAAATAATTATGTACATTATTCAAACACATAAAATACATTATTCTAACTCAAAATATACATTTTTTAACTTATAATGTATATTTTTTAACTCATAAAATTAAATAACGTTGTTTTGCATGGACCGTGGTCCACACAATTGCATTTGTCATTTGAATTGGAGTCATACCACACTCACATAATAGTTGTTAAAAGAGGTTGAAGTTCATTCGGAAAAGATAAAAAAAAAAATGCAAATGTCTAGTTGCGGAACCATTTAATCATCAAAGAACGAAGTACATTTTTATATGTATCTTATGTGACAAATCTAATTTTTACATAAAACTCTCATGTAGCAACAATAATAAGCAATAAATTAATAGTTATGAACTAAAAACAATAATACCTTTATAATTAGAAATTAACAGTGATATTAATTCCTTTGAAACGTTTCATATATATATGTTACTACACATAAACAAATTAACAAAACAAACATTATATACGTGCTAGTACTTTTCAATATGGTCTGTAGTTAGACAAAATATATGCACATATAATAGGAAAATACTTGATAACTCTAATTTTATATTCTTAATTTGTATTAATTTTTACAAGTAGACATTTCTCTATGGATCGACATGATGAAAAAATTTATTATTATTCTTTTGGATTAGATCACGAGGTATCCTAAGCATGTCCTAATTGTAAGATGTACATTCAAGCTCGTACCATACTCAGACTAATCTCCGTTCGTATCAGGACGGCCCAATTTAAAGGTAAAGTACTAAACAAATTGGTGTTTCTATATAAGAAGGGATTCAAACTCCCAGAAGGGACAAGAGTGTACGATCACTCACGTCAACTAAGCTGAATAAAATATATTATTATTTATAATAAAAGTTAGGAATATGCATTGGACAACTCAATGAATAAAATGAAATAAGAAATTCCTGCTATACCCCTAGGTTGCGGGCCCTAGCCCCTAGGTTCTAACTTTAATACAAAAGGTTAATAGCGTAATGATATGTCAAAAGTTGCGGCTTTCAAAAGACAAAGGCATATTAGGGGATGAGGGATCCAATCATGCGGTCCGCTTTTGTTTTGATGATGTTTCTTAGTACCTCTGATTTTACTATGTAATCTTTGTCCTCATTTTTTCCCATTTTTATTTCAGTTTTTTTTTTTCCGAGTCTAGCTGTGTAGGATTATAAGATCAGTCCTCATTTAGAACATAGGTAAATATAGATTAATAACATACTCCGTATTTAGGTACATTGAATACAATACATATAAAAAATAAATGCATAATCTAATTATTAATTTAGACTTTTAATTAAAATTGTGTAATTTTTTTATTTGACTCATTCAACAGATCAAAGGTATGTAATAAGTCTTTTTTTTTTTTTTTTTTTTTTTTTTGAAGCATGATAAGTCTAATATCTAGGAGTTAGGGTAATGTATTATGGAGTGAGTTGGATGTAACCGGGTGAGTCCGTTCTTAAATGGTATAGAGAATTATACCAAAAAGTCCATCTATATAGCATTTGGCGCGCTTCATATAGGCGGAGGAGGGAGAACTATGCTGAGTTTCTAGCATGCTCTCCACATGTCGCGTGTGGGTTCAGCAACTACTTGCGTAAAGTGTCCTCACGAGGCTGACAATTCTAAAGGGGCATGATGTGACTGTTCTCCCGCTTGGTAAGTGGTGACAGTGCTAGTTATCAATATCGCTTGTTAGGTGTCCGACTAGTTCTGGAGTTTTTCGATTGTGTACAATCGAGGAGTTTGTATTATGCTACTCAAGGTATTTCGCGACCATAGTAGAGTCAGGATAGGATTAAGGTCAAAATATATTTTCATGTAAAAAGTGGAGATTGATATAATCCATCTTGATATATCAACGGTTGGGGTTACTTTTAAAAAAAAAATTTAAATTGATTCTTTCATAATTATTATAAAATTTTAAGTTTGTAATAATTATAGAATTGATCGTGTATTATTTTTACTAAAATTTTTAATGGATTAATCCTGATAAACGATTGAGATCAGTTCCAATTTTTTACCGGAGTACTGTAAGAATATTTGATGATGTGTATATGCGTGTGGTGTTCCTATTGATCAGCATGGAAGTATCAGAATTACACATGTAGTTGACAGTAAAAAGATGCTTCATGATACCCCTCTAAAATTGGGATTGAGGAGAATGTGCCAATTTACAATTTTATCCTTCTAAAATCCTAAATTCGTTGCTACCAAATGGAGTTACTAAATTTCATGCTAGGGGCAAAACTAACAATTTTAAGTAATAATTGGTGATTAAATGTTTGCATATCGAATAAAACGGGACAAAGAAAGTAATTAATTGTCAACTGATTCAGGATTAAAAATAATACATATAGTAATATATATGCTCTATTAAAATGTAACAGTATATAAGAGTGGAGATAAAATAAAATATATGAAATTGTGTTTCGTTTTACAATTTTTGTTTCTAAAATTAGATCTTTGAAGCATGTCTTAAAACTTTTTAGATTACATAAACCGTCCTAATATGAGAAATTGAGAATACATTTTTGAAAAGTTTTGTTATCATGTAAAAACGTGTTTAAAATGTTCCAAAAAAAAAAATCAGTCTTAAAAGTTTTGTGCAACCAATTAAACAAAAATATTTTAAGCTAAATTTGTCCTATTGGAATTTGTAAGAATGTAAAATTCAGAAAGGGATTCACTTTAATATGATTAGTAAAGAAAAAAGTGAAGAAATAAAGTGTTGAAAGTTGAAACCTTGGAAAGCTACAATTCCAAAATATTACGGTTTTTTTTTTATTTATTTTTGTTGAAGCTTTTTTTATTATGTTTTGACAGTAAAAAGTGAAAGTGAAAGGCAAACGTGCGAGACATCTCAAATTACTATCCAATCATCCCTTCCAAAAGCCGCCCCCTTTTTACCCTTACCCACACGCTTCCTGTCTCCGCCGTGCTCCGTGCGGCCGCGCCACCGCGTCACAACCCCTTACGTCATTCAACTCCGCCATTTTTTTTTTTAAATTTTATTTTTCACCTCTTCAGATTTCTTGAATCTTATGCCAAGATGCGAAACATCTTCGTTTTCTACAATACAGAGACTAATCTTAAGTCTTAACATTACTATACAAAAATTCCACCCGGCCGGCGCCACGTCGGAGTTTCAAGAAACTAAACGGCGTTTCAATGTTTTTTTTATTGTTCATCTTCTTTCCAGTTATTCCAGCTCTCGGGATCAGGATCAGGGCAGTACCAGGGGAGAGTAGGAGCTTGTTCGTCGGAGAACAGAGTACTGCATGATTCCTCGCTGCTGAACTGTTCCTCAATTTTCACGAGCTGTAGCGGCGGATACGCCAGCTTATGGACGGCGGCGGCGTCGGCGAGAACGGCCGTCGCCGGCTTAAAATGCTCCGACAATTTGAAGCAGTCCGGGAAGGGTTCGTGGGATATCAAGAACGCCTCCGAGGAGTGGTAGCTGCTGGTTTCCTCGTTCAGGATCACGCTGGAATCGCTGTCCGATGACCCGTCTTTGAAATCCGCCGGAACGGCGGCGGCGGCGGCGGCGGCCGCCGCCTCAAAATTCAGCTCTATTTCATCGGAGTTTGGCTTTGCATCCTTGTCCTCCTCCTTCATTTCTCCGTTTAGTTTTGTTTTCAGGTCGCGAATCTGCAGAATTGAAGATAAAATTATAAAATTATAAAAATCAGCCATTAAAACAGATCCAAAACAAACAATAAATAGAATTTTGTTTATTTGTTTGGCGTACTTGTTTGAGGAGTGATTCCTTGTCAAGCTGCAGAGATTCATAGTTGTGCTTGAGGCTATCATAGTTGGCTTTGAGCACGCCGTAGTCTCTCTCCAGCTGTTTGGTCTTCCACCGTGCGCGGCGGTTCTGGAACCACACCGCCACCTGTCTAGGCTGCAGCCCAAGCTCCTGGGCCAACTTCACCTTCCTCTCCGGCTCCAGCTTGTTCTCCACCTCAAAATTCTTCTCCAAAGCCTTCACTTGCTCCACACTCAACCGCCGCTTCTTCTCCGCCACACGGCCGCCGCCGCCGTCTTCCTCGTCAAGCCCTTCCAACATCGACTGAAACTCCCCCGCGTACACATGGCTGCTGTTCCCTTGACTGGGATCATCTGCAATTCAAAGTTCAAAGTTCAAATTTCAAACCCAACAACACTTTAGGAAACACCCAACCACACAAAACTTGCCATAACTGGAAACAAACTGTTATGATTTTGATAAACTAAACTCCATTGACCAAAAATAAAGAATTTCATTAATGGGGGCATTTTTGAACCTTGAAAGAACACCATTGAAAGAGAATAAAAGATTGTGAGTGGGGAATTTTGGTAAGCACCTGTAGTGGGTGGACAGATGGACATGAGAGCGCCCAGGGAATCAGAGCTGCCCAGTGATCTCTTCATGGCTGCTGGGTAAAAAACTCAATCAAAAACACTTTCAAGAGTTCAGATCGGAGCACCCTTTGTTTAGATTATATATGGTTTTTGGTTCTTGGAATTATGAAAGCCTTTTCCCTCTTGTTTGAGCAGAAAGACTCCATTTTTAAGTCTTAATAATAACAATGCTACTTCATCCACCTCACAACTCATGAAAAACAGAAGCAAATTACAAGAAATGAAACCCACCCACACTCTTTCATTCTACACTCTGGAGAGTATTGATATTGAAGAATAATGGTTTTGAAAAACAGAGAGAGAGAGAGAGAGGGAGAGGAGAGAGATGAGTAAAACCAGTTCAGAACCAAGCTAGTAATATACACTCTGTGTTTAAATAAATCCAGAGCCGGGTTAATTGTAGGGTTAAACTAACTGTGGTTTGGTTTGGGGTGGGGTGGGCCGTCGGCCGTGGGGGCTAAATGAAATGAAACTTAAATTCATGCCAAATGCAAAAATTGACTCTTCTCACCGGCTATTGCAGGTAATCTACACCTTCTCTTCTTTTTTTATTTTTAATATTTTGGTTTATTAATCCAGGGGTATGTTTGGTAAAATTTAATGACAATTCAATTCTAATGCAATTCTTTGACCTATGAAAACATTATT
Organism: Ipomoea nil; assembly: GCF_001879475.1. Classification (NCBI taxonomy): domain Eukaryota; kingdom Viridiplantae; phylum Streptophyta; class Magnoliopsida; order Solanales; family Convolvulaceae; genus Ipomoea; species Ipomoea nil. The sequence continues at coordinate 1,013,249 of NW_017616846.1, forward strand.
ATTTATACCGACTATCTTATAATGTAGACTTTCATTTGAAAAAGTTACAATTATGTCATTTGACTACAATGTTTTTAGTCACTATCAAATAATATAATTTGGTGAAAAAATAAAATGTAGAATAAAGTATGAGTTCAATTTCCACTACTAAATAATGTAATTTGAATTCATACTTTATTCTACATTTTTCATTTTTCATCAAGTTACAATTCTTTTCCTCCCAACCAAACGCCTGGTCAAAACAAGGATGACATTCTACTTCATTGGTAATACATTATATTGTGTTGCTTCACATCCTAAAATTGTTATAGATTTGTTCTATTATATTATAAGCGCTAGTGTACACATGATATTTTGAGATATATGAGTTAAATGAGTTATGCCAATTTAGATTTTTTTTTTTAAATTAATACTTTCGATGTCTCATTGTTCTTGTTTTGTTTATTATTTATTTTTCAAATTAATTATTATTGTTTGCTTGTTTTATTTAATATTTTCTTATTTATTTATTGAGTTTAATAATATTCTTAATATTACTTTTAAATATATAAATTTTTTATATTAAAACTAAAATTAATATTATGACAAATTGAACTGTAAATAACTTTAGTCTAGTCTTGTTAACTAAAATGACACATACATCGAGATGGATGAAGTATTAAGAATTGTACTAATTTGATTAGAATTGAATAATCTTATCTTGAATTTTTTTTTCAAAGATAAATTAAAGATTATGAAAATTTTCCTTTCCCCCACTAAGACGAGATGGGGTTTTAGCCTTTAGGGATTACTCCCCGTCCTCGCCCCGCCACATTATCATTTATATTTACTCACATACTACGACGTTTAGATTTAGATCCATAAATGTGTTTCTAATTATAGTACAAATTGTAGGACTCATTTACTGACTATAAATATATTTCTCACATGCTATTATAACAAATATGATGAATTTAGTTCAATTACACGGTAATTTTACAAAAAAAAAAAAAAAAAAAAAAAAAACCAATTGATGATTATTCATGGTAACTTTAGAGAAGTTGGATGATTTATTATGGTAGACTTGTAAGTTGAAGATCAAAATTGATAGTACCTCAAACTCATAGAACTATTAGTCAATGTTTTAATTTAGAGAAGTTTGATGACTTATTGTGACAAATTTATAAGCTAAGGATCAAAATTGATAACTCCTCAATCTCAAAGGACTTTTAATGAAATTTACTCTAATGGCGTATATGTATACTTTTCCAATTTAATAGGGCGTGGTCGGTGCTAAGTAATCGCGACTCGCGAGCGTTAAACGAATATTGCACTAAGAGGTCTGAATTTTTGGTCAAATTGTAATTGTTACCCAGTTAAACATCATAATGTAAATCCTACATTGTACTATGTGTTTGATTCTTTAAATATTAAATTTTGCACGTGCAAATATATCTCACCGTCCATTCTCCTTATCAATTCAAAGAATGGAGTAAAATTAGTAAATTACCTGAGTAAATCATGGTTTTTAATTTTATTTATTTTTGTTTGGATAATAACACCAATAACAATCTTGAATTTATTCGACTTTTGATGTTTTTCTTTAATAGTAACATTTTCAATTTTAACATTTACTTTAATAACATTTCATTTTTAAATATAGTAAAAGTAAGTGATGCAATTAAAATTTCTGAATTATAAGCAATCAAGGAATTAGTTATGAATTAACTCTTCCGTAAAATTGTCTCACCGATCTTTATCTATATAAGACATGACAAATAACAAATATCTATAATATTAGTATTTTTATGCGCGATGCGCAAAAAATAGGTGCCCAATATTAATACATTTATGTTAAAATTTTAAATTTATTTAGATTTTAGATATTTAAATTATTCTAAATAATAATAAAAATAATGTAAATCATTTTTATAAATTTGATATTTATATTTATGTAATAATTAACATATAACTCAAATATTTAATGTGTATATATTATTATTAATGAAGAAGATAAGAAAATATATGGTGGATGCATGTGCATGGTAACAATAGTGGAAAAGATAACGGAAGTTATAATGGTAGGGGTATGTTTGTCCAAAATATTTTAATGTACAACCTTTATAACATAATGTACAAAAAAAAAAACTTAACGGAAAAAACGGACATAAATCAGGGGTATAACTTTCATTCACACTTATTATGTTTTTAGATAGAGTAAATACCAGTGGAGGTGTTATTGGTTCTTTGTGTTTCAGTAGGTTGAGAAAGTATATGAACAGATACTACAATGTAATAGAGCGAGTAGCTTTCAAAAAAAAAATACCAGTGGAGGTCCTCTGGCTTTGGTGGCATTGCCACTTTTAGTCCTCAACTTTTAAATCAACCACTCTTAGTCCTCTTACTTTTTGTTTCTAGCCATCTATGGCCCTTCCGTTAAACTTGACCATCTAATGCCGTTTTCTCAAGGATAATTTAGTCCTTTCATAATTAATTTATTAATTATTATGTTTGCCGAGTCATACTGAGATATCCCGACGTCGTTTTGGCACAACCTTCGTACCAGCTTTTGTACGCCATTTTGATTCACGAGCTGGTTTTGTACACGTTCATAGCTGGGAAATCGTTGTTTGACTATTTTTATGAGGAAATTAAACATACTAATTAATAAATTAATTATGAAAGGATTGAATTATCTTTTAGAAAACGGCATTAGATGGTCAAGTTTAACGAAAGGACCATAGATGGCTAGAAACAAAAAGTAAGAGGACTAAAAGAGGTTGATTTAAAAGTTGAGGACTAAAAGTGGCAGTGCCACCAAAGTCGAAGGACCTCCGCCGGTATTTACTCTTTTTAGATAATACACATAATCTGACATAATACATAATACACATAAACTCTTAATATAATACACATAAAATCTTAACATAAAAACGACGACGTCACTATGAATCATGGTTTACATTACAACACGGATCAATTAATACTAACAAAATTTTATTATATTTTTAGTATATTATTGCATGCATATTCATTTTGCCACCATTGATGAGCAGCAAAAAGGCTCATCTCTGATATGATGTTTGTGGGGTGCACGTAGGTCACATGTGGCAGCCAAAAGCTGGGGCTTGGAGTTGCTTCTGCAAATGAAAGGTAAATGGAGAGGATGGTGGTCACTAAAGCCGAGTGCATAATCCATGCAAAACTGGCCCTAGCTCCATCCCCAAGTCTATATATAAATTAAAGAAGATCTTCAATTCAATTCTGGACCAGCTAGCCATCATCACAAAGTTTACATTTTTCTCAAATTTTGGCCATTCTTCCACAGTTCGACCTTCACTCTCTACTCACACGTACTCCTCCTCACTAAAGTGCAACTTTTTTAGCAAAAGGTTGAATCCAGTACTGTATTATTATATTATGTAATGATGCAAGAGTATTGTATGTATTAGTAACTTTTTTATTTAAAAAATATATTATTGTATTTTTTGTTAACATATATATGAAAGCGTTTATTGTAACAACCATTTATAACAATAAAGTGTTACGAATGATGGGTGTCTATAGGCTGGGTTCAGGTGTGAACACATCCCCTGTAAAAATGACACATTTTCACACCCTCCATATTGAAAAAGTAAAGGTTAAGATTTTATCATGCATTATTAAACTTTCAAGTTTGCAATAATTATAAAATGAATCCGCTCTTAAAAGGTTTTAATAATTATAAAATTTATGCCATATTTTTTTTTTACTAAAACACTCAACCATTATGAACGGTTGAGAACAGTTCTCACTTTGTACGGGAGGACCATGTTCTCATTTGATAGTAGTTTTATTACAATGCAAGTTGTACAAATGGACAGACTTCAGAATGAATGCTACTGACTATATTAGTGAATCAGTGTAGAAACGGACAGACTTCAAAATAAATATTACTGACTTTATTACATTACGGCTCCACTGAGGTTTGATCTCTTGACCTTCTACATTGAAGAGGTCAGCTATCTAAGTACAAAGTGCTTGGCAGTACGTAATTATTTAATTACTTTGTTTTGTTTTGTTCCGTAGGCGGAGAAACATGTATAGTAAGGTAGGTGTACATTTATGACCAATAATATTGTGCCGCTTGCCAAATTGGTAGTGAAACCGAAGAGCATGCATGATTGGGAATATGAAGAAACCTTGGTTACCCATGATGCCTATAAAGATGATAAGGGTTCCAAACCCATATCCGTGTCCAACATGAAAAACTCAACGAGTGGGCTTACAAAGCAGAGCGTTTGCAGGACGTAGGACCATTCTAAGAGCATCCACAATGGTTGGGGAGAATTAGAGGATAATGTAAGAGTGATCAGGAGAAAGAATGTGGGAAGGGGAGGAAAAAAGAAAACAAAAAAATCAAAATCAAAAATTAAAAAACAAAAAAATAATAATAAAAAAACAAAAGGGTCAGGCGCGCCAGCAGTCCCTTTCCTTGAACTTGCAGGATAAATATTTCCACAAATAACCCCACTCCACATTTGTTATTATCCCCACCCAAAATAATTCATCTGACATTATCTCCCTAATATCCACTATGTGGATGCTCTAATACAAGTGGGCGCTAGCTAGGTCCTTATTAGGAGCCTAAAAAACACTCGACATCATTATAGAGGGATACGCCATGTGACCTAATGAAGAAAGATGGTATAACTTGAGAATGTCTTCTCTGTTTAATGGATCAAACATCACTTGAAAGAATGTAGAGTAGGATCAGATGACGGAGCATAGATCCAGAGAATTACAATGGACCGAGGGGATCATGTTACGGTTGTTACCCCAACCCACTTATATAACAAATAAACTAGGAGAGAACCAAAGGAATCCTTTTATTTTCTTTAATTTGATTTAATTAGAAAACTCTCATTATATGCATCTCATTATCATCTTTATTGATGACCATATCATAATATAACTCAAATCTTGTCCCAACCATAGACCGAGGCAGTATGGGGGCAGTGGGGGCAGCTGCCCCCACTCCCCCCACCCTACCCCTTTATATATATATATATATATATATATATATATATATATATATATATATATATATATATATATATGTATATATCAACATATATAGCATTAAATGTTGTATAAAATATATATTTATGTTCAAAATACTAATAGTTAGAGTAACTTAGTTGGTAGAACTCTAAATTTACGTTTGAAAAAATATATATATGGTCATAAGTTCAAATCTTATTAAAAATATTTTTCCTTATCTTCACTTATTTATTTTATTAGCCTACTTTTATGAATCATTCAATTAACAAATGAAAATCTTTTTTAGTCTACTTTCTATGAATCATTAATTAATGTAGTATACAAGTTTATATTATACTTCATTGTATTCAAATTATTTTATTTAATTGACTATGTTTCATATTTTATCATAAATATTTTTACATTTTTACCTCACTCAAGTATATTTTTAGCTCCCACTCTAACTATCGTTTAATATATCAAAAATATTCTATTGTAATTTATAATATATTTTGTATTTTAATCTTATTATGACGGTGTGAAATTTTATAATTGATATTCTAACGTCATTAAACTTCGCCCCCACTCAAATATTTTTCTGGCTCCGTCCCTGGTCCCAACCCTATTGTTGAGTAGCAGCTTAGCTTTCCCAAGTGTTCAATTGAGGAATGAAATTGAAGCACTTGGCATGCAAAATCAAACTTTCTTTGTGATAAGATCAGACTACGACTACACTATACCCTAATTTCAACACTTGGTGGATAAGTCCATGCATGGTAAAATTGACCCATTACAAATTTATTTATTTTTTTCCCTTTATGAATGAATAAATAAAATAATCCCTCGAGTGTAGACATGGAATTGAAAGGTGGAAGTGGGTGTTAGCTGTATGGAGGGGGATCGCAACAAATAATCTTTGAGCCCACCATTGCAACTATATGCTATTGCAAATGGAAACAAAGTAAAAGCACATTCACTTTTGTAGTGTGTTACATACTTTGTGACTTTGTGCATGTTATGTTGACAACACTACGTGTATGTGAATGTGGGAATTGAAGTGCCCTATACTTTTCAATTCCCATTGTTTCAATATAATACACGTATCGTTTGCGATTTACCTTTCTTGTATAGTTTGCGAATTATTATATATAAACGAGGCTACCTAGTGTGTATATATAGAAAAGGGTTTAGATAACAACATGCTCAACTCCCAGCTAATGAGTGATGATTGATATGATCCGTTTATCAATAATTTGGATACATTTACAGTTGAGGATTGTTATATATTAAAAAAAAAAAAAAAGATAGAGAAAATGAACAGGATAACTTTATAAATATTGTAAACTTGAAAATTTACAATAATTATAAAATTAATATTATATATATATATATATATATATATATATATATATATATATATATATATATATATATATTACTAAAATATTCAATCATTGATGATCCTAATAAATAATTATATTGTCACCCATCCTAACTTTTTACCAAAGGATCTTGTTCAAATTTGAAGCTCTCTCTATAGGAAAGGGTTAAAATGAAAATAACCTAATCCAATAAAAAGTTAGGTTAATCTCATTTGTAGTTTACAACCATTTTATTAGTTAATTAATAGTAAAAACTCCAACAAACTCTCAGAGGAGCCTTTAAGATTTTTGTACTCCAATCCTTCACCAAATTAAGGTTAGTCAGGAAATCGGCACATCTAATGGGTAATGTTATACTGGACTCAACTTGGACTACTCCATGAATAAAGAAAAATAGTCAAATTGGTCCCTTAAGTCAAACGGATAGTGCAATTAAGTCCCCTAAAAAAAAAAGAAGAAGAAGAAGCTCCATTTCAATCCCCTAAACTTGTAAAAACGTTTAATTAAGTACAAAATTACCTGTTGAGAGGTTAGTGCCTTCTAATGTTGACATGTGTCTCTTTTTTATTTTTTTTGCTTATTATTATTATTATTATTATTATTATTATTATTATTTTATTTTATTTTATTTTTTTTAATTCTTCATACAACCACCGATTGTATAAAGCCGGTGGCTGTACTCATTCAAGGACAGCCATGGCTATCTGGCGACAACTACGGTTGTCCTAAAAGACGGCCATGGCTGTCTCAGACAGCCATGACCGTAAAAAAAAATTCAGAATTTTGAATTTTTGTTTTTTGACGGCCATGGTTATCTCAGACAGCCATGGCCGTGTAAAAGAAATTCAAAAATTTTGAATTTTTTTTGTCAGCCATGGTTGTCAGGCGACATCCACGGTTGTAAAAAAATGGTGGCCGTGGCTATGGCTATCTTAAAAGACAGCCATGGCCGTCTAAAAAAAATTTAAAAATTTTGAATTTTTGTTGACAGCCATGGCTGTCTCACCAAACAGTAATGGCTCTCTCCATTATGCTAAATGGTAGATCCAGAAGAATCGAATCCATCAGTTTGTCAAGAAATGAGTGTTAAGGAGAAAGGTGGCGTTTAAATAATAATAACAATAATAATAATAATAATAATAATAATAATAATAATAATAATAGAGACACATGTCAGCATTAGAAGGCACTAACCTGCCAAACAAGTAATTTTAGATTTAATTAAACTTTTTTACAGGTTTAGGGGATTGAAATGAATTTTTTTTTTTTTTTTTTTTTTACTTAGAGAATTCAATTGCACTATCCGCTTGACTTAGGGGGCCAATTTAATCTTTTTTTTCCCATGAATAATAATGTGAAGTATCTTAAATTGTTGTAGGCACTTTTGATGAGCTTCTTCCTCAAATTCCAAGTCCTTTAATTTCAGGGTTTATCTTTGGGGCTCAATTTGTTTGTTTGTACAAATTAAGAATTTTTAAGAGCTTGTTAAATTTTCTAGGATTAAAATCTCGTAATTGGGCCAATTAGATATTTAATAGGCCTCCTTGTTGGACTTGGACTTCATATATGTTGGATCTTGAATTGGCTTCAGGACATGTGAGGTATAAATGGGAAACCTTTTTTTTTTTTAATAATAATAATAATAATAATAATAATAATAATAATAATAATAAATAAATAAATAAATACTCCGTAAAAGAGAATGAAAGTGAAAAAATGAGTTTGTGCTCAAGTGAAATTTTATTTTCATCTTCCCTTTTTTTTTTTTTTAAAGTTGGAAAATATATTTTTTATATGAAAATCTTAAACTAAAAATTATACTTTTTTTTTTTTTTTTAAATAAAGTTTTTTCTCCTCTAAAAACGAAGTTGAAGGGTTTCATTATATTATTGTAATAGCACTTATACAGTTATACATATAGGCTTATTCGAAAGCTATTAAATATTAATAGACCTTTATAACTTCATGAAGAAGCTAAGATGAATAATGGGGGAAGGAGTTCCACATTCTTTTGTGGAATCAAATTTTGGGGTAATGGGTGGGCTTTGGGTCTCCAAATAACCCTTATGTTTTCAGTGAAAATTGAATCATCACCATGTCGTTAGAGCAAAACTTTTAAGGTGATCTGAATCATTAAATTAAGCTCTACTGTATCTTTTATGGTTTTTTATTTCAAATGAAATATAATTAGATTTAACTCTTTCGATGAGATAACTTTTATTATGTCAAATTTGGTAAATATTTGTGAACCGATAAATCACTTGAATCTCTCTATTAGTCAAATTTGGTAAATATTTCTGAACCGATAAATCACTTGAATCTCTCAAAATAGAAATTTCGTATTAGTTCCTAATTCTCTCCTACGCGCAAGTTCTTATTTGATCCAAATACACACACACTCACGCTCACTTTTTCAAAGTTAATATTTTTGTTTAAAGTAATATTCTAACCATTAATCTTAAAATAAAAAATTAATATGATTTTCTACAAGATAAAAAATTTATAAGACTTGTAATATTATTTGATAATTTATAAATATTATAAAGTGTATTATAATTTATAAAGTTCATGCTAGATTCTGTTTATGCCTAAATCCAGACCAAGGCCGACTAGACTTTGGACTACTTTTTTATAGGATCTGAACTGGCCCTATATAAGCCGGTTCAGGTTTGGACTAAGCCCAACCAGACCCGGTGAAGCCCAAACCCGTTTTTTTCAAGACGATTCAGGACTAGTTCGATCGGACAGTTATGCCATATTGACATGGACTTGAGTCCATCTTCCATGGTGGACCCGGATCAAAATACACAATTTATATACTGAATGTTCACAATTCAAATTGTGAACATTCAGTATATAAATTGTGAATTGTGAATATTAAATATGTAAATTGTAAATATTTAGTATATAAAAATTGTAAACATTCAATAAATAAATTGTGTATTTTTGGACTCAAGTCCACCTTACAAGGCGGATCCGAGTCCACGGAATAATTTGCCAGTTGGACCTTCTAGTAGTTGGCTTGCCAGGTAGGCAGGTATATAATATATTTAATAAAAAATTAAAAAACTCAAACCGCCATAACGTCACTAGGTCACAATGGCTTAACCGTTTTAGAAGGCTTTCAATTTTTCGTTATCCGATCCGAAACGCAGCCAACCAACCCATCTTCTTCAATCTTCACAAGATCAGCTGAAGAAGCCATTGATTTCACTTCTTCTCAAAACCTCATAATTCAATTCTGCTCTTCAATATGGCTTCGCTCAACTCCTCCATGCTCCTTTTCCCTTCACAGTATGTCTAATCTATTTCTCCCCCCTCCTTTTTCCTTTTCAATTTCCCCTTTAATATTCATGCCAATGTCTCTGCATTTCTCATATTACGCATACAACAAACTTCATTTGCCGCTCGCTCCTCTGTTATCCTTTTTGAGTTTTTGTTGCATACGTCAAAATTTGAATTGCGTTGGTTTCATCATTTCATGACAAACTTTTGGTATATTAAAATGGTGGGCTTTGGAGATCAACGACTGCAATATGTATAAGAGTGTAGGTTTATGTTGATAGGAATTGACATTTTAATTGACTTGTGGTGTCAATACTCGATGCAAATTTGAATCCTCAACCATGGAGGCTAACATTTCTTAATTTGCATCCATGTATATATGTGAAAAGGCACTGAATTCAGTGCCGTTGAGCAGTTGTTTATTTAGATTATTGGACTGAATAGTTTCTCATCAGTTGCATAAATGGCTGTGAGTTGATAACATTAGCTGATTGAACAAAGGTATTTGGTAAATTATGTGTTAGCTATAGTTGTTTGGTATAATTTCTTTTTTCAAAAAGCTAATTGAAAAAGTTGTTTTGCATAGCTTTTTTAATTTTAGCATTTTGGAGTACAAAAAGCTAATTAACCAAACACTTAAATTAATTTTTAAACCAAGTCAAACAACTAATAGTGGTCAAATAAGCCAAAATTAGCCTATAAGCTAACTATTTTACCAAACAGGGCTTAATCTATTCTCTCTTAGCTTATCTTCATGGTGCCACTACTACACATCACAAGTAGGTTACTCCCCCCCCCCCCTGCCCCCCCCCCCCCCCCCAAAAAAAAAAAAAAAAAAAAAAACTAATCATGCTATGTGACAAAGTTTGCCCTAGCTGGCAACCATTTGCAAGTTCAGAACCCTCCTTTTGTCTGTGCTTGTGACTGACTATGTTTGAAAACTTAGGCCAAGTTATCAGTTGGGTTTTGACCATGAAATGAAAATTAGGATACTCGATGGCATTAAAAAGATTTTAAGTTCAGATGTTTATATCATATTTGTTGTGTTTCCATATGGTGTTAGTATTCTTTAGCTTATCAATTCTTTATAATTTTCCTTTTTTTTTTTTGTTAGGCACAACAATGGACTGCATTTTCTCAATCCAATCACAGTAAACAGCAATCCCTCTAGTTTGCTCTCAACTGGGATTGCAAGAAAATCATCCTTTGGCTTGAAAAACTATTGTAGAATGATAAGAGCCACTATTGTGTCTGGGGGTGCAGAACAAGGAGCCTTTCTCAATGAAAGTGGGGAGCAAAAAGCTGCTATTAAGATGGAACCTGATGTTATAGCTTTTGGAACACTGACAGCAGAAATTATACCCAAAACAAGTGGATTTTTCACATCTGGTGATGAATTTGATCTGGACCATCCCACAGGCGGATTTTCATCCATAACAGAGGCTCTTGAAGACATTCGCCAGGGAAAGGTTGGTTCCTTCTAAATGTTTCAAGTTTATATGGTTTTAGAGTTTAAGAAACTTACTATTGGATATCTTACTAACTTGAGACATGACTTGTAGATGGTAATTGTTGTAGACGACGAAGACAGAGAAAATGAGGGGGATTTAATAATGGCAGCATCATTGGTGACACCTGAAGCAATGGCTTTCATTGTAAAGCATGGCACTGGAATCGTTTGTGTGAGCATGAAAGATGAAGATTTGGAAAGGTTGCAACTTCCATTGATGGTGTCACAGAAAGAGAATGAAGATAAACTCCGAACTGCTTTCACAGTGTCGGTGGTATGTCTAATACTTTTTCCTGGCAATTCTAAAAGCTATAATTGGAAATCCTAATGTTCTTTTATTTCAGTATTGCTTTACTGATGTACAGTAAGATATATAAATCAAATTGATGAATGCTTTTATCTAATTGAACCACCAAAAATCATGTTGTAGACAGTACCTCCATTTGTAGCTCTGATCTTTTCACTGCAAAAGCAATGAGAAAGGTTAACCCCTGGTTTGTCATTTACCCATGGAGCCATGCATATTGATTGGATATGAACCAAAGATAACAATGTATGAAATCAACATATGTTCTTTGTAGATCAATTATGGGATACTTAAGTCCGTTGATTGTCACTAATATGAAGTGAAAGAAACTTTCTACAGAATAGTTTTTTTTTTTTTTTTTTTTTTTTTTTTTTTTTTTTCTGCATATTTTTAACATATATTACCGAGTCAATGGCAATGTTGAATTGAAGCTACTCTGTCTTGCCACTCTTCTGATTTAACTGGCATTGTTGGCTTGAAAAATTCTTGCTGCTATCCTTCATGACAGAAGCTTATTTTAAGTTGATACTTCTCTGGGGAAAAAATCTACTTTGCGGGTATTAGCATTTCTACAATCTGTATCCTCTTCATAGGTTGACATTAATTAGTTGAATCTCATAGGATGCGAAATATGGTACCACAACAGGTGTCTCAGCTAGTGATAGGGCAAAGACCATATTGGCTCTGGCATCTAGAGATTCAAAACCTGAGGATTTCAATCGACCAGGACATATATTTCCGCTAAAGTATAGAGAAGGTGGGGTACTAAAAAGAGCTGGCCATACAGAAGCTTCTGTTGATCTTGCTGTGTTAGCTGGATTAGATCCTGTTGCTGTTCTTTGTGAAGTTGTGGATAGTGATGGCTCTATGGCTAGATTACCAAGGCTTCGTCAATTTGCAGAGGCTGAGAACTTGAAAATTATATCAATTGCTGATTTAATAAGGTGAAGTGATTTGTGCGTAAATGCTTGCATGATATCTTGTATATTGGAACCCCTCTGCTGGGTGTCCAAATAGAAAATAGAATGCCCAATGGTACTACCATGACCTTTTTGTACTATTGGCTCATTTCCTGTAACCTGCTAGTAAAAGATCACTGTTAAAAAAATAATAAAGATGGCTTCTTGATATTTTCAGCTGACACCACCCAGACGTCTAATTGCTACTGATGAGAAATTAGGCGATTGTCAGTTCTCTTTAATTTTCATATCTTGTCAACATCAGAAGTTTTGGTTTAGTTATTCTCTTCGCACTATTTAAGTTTTACATTTTGGATAGGAAAAAAAAAGATCCCATTTGCAAAGTCATTAGGCTCATTAATCATTAGATATTCTTCACTTTATGTATATTAGGACACATGAACATGAAACATGCCAATCAAGCATGTGATAGTCCAGCAAGCAATGCTTTGTAGTTCAAGAAAATATGTACTCCTTTCATCATGTTCTATGTCTCTAGGTTGGATAGTGTTGGTTGATTTGGCATGTTTTCAATTCAAAATTTTGTTCTAAACTTCTAATCAAGCTAATATTTGCAAATGAATTCATATCTTGAGAAAGTGCATTAAAATCCTATTAAACATAACATGCCAAAATTTGAACTTCTATGAAATTATTGATTTAATCAGGGAAGAATTTGTTTGATCTTCAAATGGGCAAAATTGAACAGATTGAGTATTATAATACAAAGTGGAACTTTGTTTCATTTGTACTAATGGATGCTTCTTATATGATGAAAAATAATTATTCCAACTTCTATGCAATATCATATTTGCAGGTATAGGAGGAAAAGGGACAAGTTGGTTGAGAAAGCTGCTGCTGCACCCATACCAACAATGTGGGGTCCTTTTACAGCTTACTGCTTCAGGTCTCTGTTGGATGGAATGGAGCATATAGCCATGGTTAAAGTAAGCAAGAAACTTAATTGGAGGAATATAAAAGTCATGGCTTTGTATCTATTGCAATGCTCTACAAATGTTTATTTGTACCACTTTCTTTCTTTTTGTTCTGTTTTTTTTTTTTTTTTTTTAATTATTTTGTATATCTATACCATGCATACATGCCTGCTCTCACTTGTATATCTATATCATGTTCCTTTTTTCTGCTAATTTGCAAATTTTCTACCCACTTATAGCTTGTCTGGGAAATTTTGTGAGCTCTGCATTCCAAGTTTTATCTGCTGTAAATATCAGTATGTATGGCTTATATATACAGGGTGAAATTGGAGATGGACTAGACGTTCTTGTCAGGGTGCACTCTGAGTGTCTGACTGGTGACATATTTGGATCAGCCAGGTGTGACTGTGGTTCACAGCTGGCCATTGCAATGAAGCAAATTGAGGCTGCTGGTAGGGGTGTGTTATTGTACCTCCGTGGACATGAGGGAAGAGGAATTGGTTTGGGCCACAAACTTCGTGCTTACAACTTGCAAAGTGAAGAGTATGACACAGTTGAAGCAAATGAGGAATTAGGACTACCCGTAGACTCCAGGGAGTATGGTATCGGTGCACAGGTACTGGCTTTCCCAAAAACAAAAAAAACGCATTTTTTTATGAATACCAGCTTACAGCTTAAATTATGAACATGTAGAAAAACTGCATATGTAAAGCTTGATCCTGATGCTACTAATGAACCTTTCAGCCTTGGAAATATAGGTTTTTGTCACCACTAAGGAGATGAATTTTGTTTTTTAGTCATTTCATCTCATGATATTTCGATTTTCGATCAACCCATCCTCCCCATTCTTTAGACCATTTGCTCACTTAGTTTCGTTTTCAAAATTTCCATTTTACTTCTCCGTGATCCATATTTTTCTTTCATTTATATGATATCCACACTGTGCATCACCAAACATGATCTAATTAATGCAGATACTGCGAGATCTGGGTGTTCGCACAATGAAGCTGATGACAAACAATCCTGCAAAATATGTTGGGCTCAAGGGGTATGGCCTGGCAGTTGCAGGTAGAGTTCCATTGTTGACTCCCATAACTTGGGAGAATAGAAGGCACATAGATTCCAATGCACATGCCAACGGCACCGTCAATCAGCCACCTGAACAGAGCGAACGATGATGAAGCATCCAACAGTGGCGTCTGAATCGCCAATTGTTCCTTTCAGAAGAAATTTTCTTGAGGAAGATGTCAATGGAGGTGCTTTTTTCTAGTGATGAAATCCTGGTACAGTAGTATTGCTTTGGTTAGGACAGTACTACTGTTAGTTTATCCTTTTTATTCTAACTGTAATTAAGTGTCCTACTTTCTCATATACTATAAAGAGTTCTGCTGATGACTGTATGGTCAAAGTACCAATAAATAGTGAAATGAAGTAATGAATTTATTTTGAACCGCTAATGAACTTTTTGCAGACACTTCGCTGCATGGTATACCAAGTTTTGTTTTTTTTTTTTTTTTTTTGTTTTTTTTTTTTTTTTGGAGAAACGGAATTGCATTAATTCAAGTCCAAAACAATAGCATTACATATGAAGATGGGAGGGTTGACAAACTACTCCAAGCAATCAGACAATGAAACAGACTGCCTAGCTAGTAGATGGGCTGTTTGGTTCACAGAATGCCTAGTAAATATTAAACGATAAGCTAATGTGAGTAAACATACTCATCAAAGTTTTTTATTTCAAATAACACTACATGAAAAGAAGAATTACCTAATATCACCTAATATTGAGGTGAGACTTTGGACTACTGTAAAGAGTCTGTTTCAATGATAATATTGTCATACACATGGTGTTTTAGCCAACTTAGAGATTCTCTTATTGCAACCGCCTTTGCCTCCCTAGAGCACATTCCAGCTTGACCCTCTTGCAGCGATGAAGTGCCCGTGGTCATCATGCCAAACACATCTGAATCCCATTTTGGAGCCATGTTTGTCAATAGCCGCATCGACATTCAACTTCAAGAATCCATGTTGAGGTTTCATCCACTTCAACTCATCAATTACCAACTCAGGTTCTATATTTAAGCCTTTTACTTGAATTTTTTTTTTTTTTTGCCCTTACTCTAAAATTTTCTTATCAGATCAATTTATCGATTTTGAGTTAATATTGACATCCCTATTTGCAATGTTAAGGGGACTTCTTTTTTTTTTTTTTTTTTTTTTTTTTTCTTTTTTTGGTCTCCAAATCGCTAGCCAAATATCAATCTATTTCCATATTATTATGACTAAATAGTATTAATTTTATACACTAAACAAAAAAAAAGAAAAAAACAAATAAATGAAAGATGAAAAGTGGTGGACAACTCAACAGGCATGTGAGATGCAATGCCAATTGAGATTCCTATAGCACATACCAAATTAGGAAATTCCCTTTGAAATCAGCTTCTCAACACTGCAATTGTTTGCTTTATCAAAAAAAAAAAAAAAAAAAAACACTGCAATTGTTTGTAAAAGGCATGTAAGTTGTATATAGGCGACAAGAGGTATGCAAGTGATGAACATGCTTATTACATTTTTTTTTTTTTTATTACAATTGGACGGTCTAGACTTTTAACTTTTATTTATTTATTTAAAGATTTCACAAGCTGTAAATATACTATAAACAATAATGAAAGATATTTGAAATGACAATGAAAATATATGGTTGAATGATAGTTATTACAATGTGAAGATAGTATATTTGGATAGAGGAAAAATGAAAAGTGGGAACATACACGCATCACAGGCAATGGATCGTTGTGTGGATTACTGAATAAATAATAAGTATGACCTTAGCTTGTAAAATGAGAGCGTAAGCATTGTGTGTTACATGTGCGTGAAAAATATCTTCTTTTACATGTTTTTGTTTTTTTGTTTTTTTTTTTTTTTTTTGGGTTTCATTTAATGTAATATATAATATAAGAATAATACTACACACATTTTATATATTTTTCATCATAATGTGTCATTATTTGATTGAATAACTAAATTTCTTTTAAGACTATCTTTATTCATGCAATTTTCTCACATTTTCAAAATACCACATTACTAAATTTGTAACTATTTACTATTTATTTTAATTCTCATATTTCAAAAGTGATCTCAAGTTCACATAATTTTAATAACTTTTTTCTTTATTAATAAAGTATTAATAATAATTAAAACAATAATAAAAAAGCAAAAGTTGTTTGTATTGGTGTTGAAAGTCTGACGCCAAAATTGTTGTATTTGCAATTCTGAGAGTGTCAAACTTGCAACATATAAAGAAAAAAAAAAAATACCACCAAGATTTTGCAATCGCTTGAATAATGATTTGTCAATCAATGAATGAAAAATCATGAGGAAAAAGATTTGATGGGAAATTCAATAATGAAAAAAAAAAAGAGAGTAATTTTTATAAGATAAATATTTCATTCGTCCTTAATTGCTTGTCACATTTGTTTTTTGTATAATTTTTAGGGATAAAGTACAAATAAGCCACTTAACTATTTGGGAAAAAGCAATTAAGCCATCGAACTCAAATAACCCCAAAATAAGCCATTGAATTCGGAAAAAAAAGAGCAATTAACATTTTTAACAGGTTAACTCCAGATTTTTACTGACTGGATTGCCAAATGTTTATTTTATTTACGTTTTTTTATTATTATAATCCATCCACATAGTAATATATTTTAAAGTAATTATAATCAAAGGAGTTTTGTCTTGTCTAGATCTAATTTATTTATTTATTATTATTATTTTAAACAAAAGATCTAGTGAAAAAATAATAATAAATAAACAAATCAAATCTCGACAAGATAAAACTATTTTAATTATAATTATTTTAAAATATAATACTATCCAAGTGGATAATATTAATAAAAAAAATAAACGTAAATAAAATAAACATTTGGCAATCCAATCAGCAAAACTTGGAGTTAACCTATAAAAAAATGTTAATTGCTTTTTTTTTTTCAGGGTTTAATGGCTTATTTGCTCTTTTTTTCCGAGTTCAATGGCTTATTTGATGGTTATTTGAGTTCGATGGCTTAATTGCTGTTTCGCAAATAGTTCAGTGGCTTATTTGTACTTTATCCCTAATTTTTAATGCAATAAAATAAATATTATTAACTTTTCAATTTCACCCCTCAAAAACAGGTGTCACTTGTATAAAATACAATTATACTTAACTTTTTTTTTTTTTTTTTTTGAAAACATTGTACTTATCTCATTAATTGTCTAGAAATTTGAACAAGTTAAGAGAATAAATTGAAAAATGTAGAATAATAGTCATGTTCAAATTTAAAAAGAGGATACTATTTTGAAATAAATTTTTTTAAAAAAGAAAAGAAATAAGACATGTAAAATGCGAATAAAAGAGTAATATAGAAAGAAAATTGGGAAATAAATAGATACTCCGTATTAAATTAATTATAATACTCCGTATATATTATGGGAGAAGAAATACGCCAAACATTTACATGCCCCGTTCCAACGGACACTCTTAAAACCCTTTATATAATCTTTCTAGGAGAAGAAGTACTTTTGTATTGTTTGTTTTTCGTTTTTTGGTAAATCTTGATCGTACGAATGCAGAGACCAGGGTTTTCAGACACTTTCCGGCGAAATCGGCCACCGGAGAAGCTTCCTTATACGGAAGCGGGTCACTGTTACCGCCCGCGGCAGCCGTATAAGAATCAGTGGAAGTCTCACTTGAGCGACCGTCGTGATCGGTCTCCTGGGCCGCCGAAATTCGTTATACAGTTCCGTTCGAGTAGCCGGAGCCTGAAGAGATCCGAATTCAACGAGCTCATCGAGAAATTGCCGTCGCCACCGCAAAGTTCTCATGTTTTCGAAAGGGGTTGTGTTTTAGGGACTCTGTTTTATGAGCAGTGGAGTGAGGCTGTGGAGGTGGTGGTGGAGTTATGGAGAATCCGGCTCGACGGAGGGCTTCCGATGACACCGTCGCTGGTGGAGAACGCGGAGGTGTCGTCGAAGAAGGAGGAATTGAAGGATCGGCTCCGAGGGGTGTTTCTGGAGAAGCTCGAGGGGGTAATGGAAGGGGAAGTAGTGCAAAAGTGTAGGCAGAAGTTAAAATTGCTGGAGGCGGAGATTGAAAAGGTCTCCAAATTGCTTGGAAAGCCGAAACGTATCGCTCTTGCAAATGAACTATTGAATAAAAAGGAGGGTTTTGTGGCTGAGAGGGACTTGGTAGCAAAGAGGATAGCGGAGTTCATGAATGGGGTGAGTTGTATTGTGCTTTATTTGGAGGGGAAATACTCCGGGGAGGATGTTCATGGAGACAGTACGGCAGTGTTTACCTTTGAGACAGAGTTCAATTGGGACCGCATTCATCATCTGATTAAGAGGGAATGCCGAAGACTCGAGGATGGCTTGCCCATTTTCGCTTCAAGGGAAGAGATTCTTAAGCAAATAGTTTCTGAACAGGTGGTTATTTATTTAATTTGCTTCATTTTTATGTGTATTGCAACGTTGATTGTTAGCAATAAGCTAGATATACAGAAAAGCTAGTACCTTTTCTCAGAAATATGTGTTCTCTTGCAGAAATTTTGCCTATTGATTAAAGCACCTATTCAAATCTTCTTGCTCATGGTGTTGGACTGTTTTCTCTAATTTATGTTGTGTGTACTGCCAAAATAGATCTCTTTATAGGATTTTGCCTTCCTGTTGTCTAAATCTGATTCCTTGATGATTGAACTTTGTTACCAAAACTTAGTCTTTGAATTTGATGTTGCAAACAAGGGTCACAGTACAGATAGTTCTCATATTTGGCTCCTCCCTATCCAGAACATTTCAACATACTCAGTTGTTCATTAGCATAATTTGCTTTTACTTTCAACCATGTTCATGAATCATGCTGTATTGCCTGTATGTAAATAATATTTCTGTGTTTTGGCATGTACTTGTTGTAGGCTACAGTTTTGATTGGGGAGACTGGGTCTGGAAAGAGTACACAATTGGTTCAATTCCTAGCTGATTCAGGAGTTGCTGGAAATGGTGCTGTAGTCTGCACTCAACCCCGAAAACTTGCTGCCATCTCTTTGGCAGATAGGGTTAAAGAGGAATGTATTGGCTGTTACCAAGAAAACTCTATTGCCTGTTACCCATCATATTCATCCAGTCATCAGTTTGATTCAAAGGTAATATTTATGACAGATCACTGCCTGCTGCAGCACTATATGAGAGATAAAAGTTTGTGTAAGATTTCATGCATTATAATTGATGAAGCACATGAAAGAAGCTTAAACACGGATCTTCTTTTAGCATTGCTAAGGAATTTGCTTCATCAGAGGCATGATTTAAGGCTTATCATTATGTCTGCCACAGCTGATGCAGATCAGCTTACAAATTACTTCTTTGGTTGTAGAACATTTTATGTGTCTGGCAGAACTTTTCCGGTGGACATTAAGTATGTACCCAGTGAATGTGAAGGTAGTTTTGTTTCTGGTTCTGGTACGGTTCCTTCTTATGTTTCTGATGTTGTAAGGACTGTGACTGGTATCCACAAAACAGAGGGAGAGGGAACAATTCTTGCCTTCCTGACTTCTCAGATGGAAGTAGAGTGGGCTATTGAGACTTTTCAAGCCCCCTCTGCCATTGCATTACCTTTACATGGGAAACTCTCCTATGAAGACCAACGCCGGGTTTTCCTGAATTTCCCTGGAAAGAGAAAGGTAATATTCACTACGAATGTTGCTGAGACATCTTTGACAATTCCAGGTGTCAAATATGTTGTTGATTCTGGGAGGGTTAAAGAAAGCAGATTTGAACCTGGAACTGGCATGAATGTTCTCAAGGTTTGTCCAGTCAGCAAAAGCTCAGCAAATCAACGAGCTGGGCGAGCTGGTAGAACTGAACCGGGAAGGTGTTATAGAATCTACTCTGAAAATGATTTTGAGAATATGCCTTGTCATCAGGAACCTGAAATTCGTAAGGTTCATCTTGGTATTGCTGTGCTAAGGATTCTTGCCCTGGGCATCAAGGACGTGCAGAGTTTTGATTTTGTTGATGCACCTAGTCCTATAGCAATTGAGATGGCTATCAGAAATCTGATTCACTTAGGAGCTATTGCATGCAATGATGATGGTTATGAATTAACTGCAGATGGACATTATCTAGTGAAGTTGGGTATCGAGCCTCGGTTGGGTAAGATAATCCTTAGTTGTTTCCATCGCCATTTGGGTAAAGAGGGTCTTGTTCTTGCTGCTGTTATGGCAAATTCAAACAGCATTTTCTGCAGAGTTGGTACTGAAGTAGATAAACTAAAATCTGATTGCCTTAAGGTTCAGTTTTCCCATCCTGATGGTGATCTCTTCACTTTACTATCTGTTTACAAGGAATGGGATGCTGTTTCTCAAGAAAAGAAAAGTGCCTGGTGCTGGAATAATAGCATCAATGCCAAAACCATGAGAAGGTGCCAGGAGACTGTTGAAGAACTGGAAGCCTGTCTTCAAAATGAACTGAGTATCGTTGTTCCAACTTACTGGCATTGGGATCCACATATGCACACTGAGCATGATGAAAGTTTGAAACACATTATTCTCTCTTCCCTTTCAGAAAATGTGGCAATGTTCTCTGGTTATGATCAACTTGGCTATGAGGTAGCACTGGCAGGTAAGCATGTCAAATTGCACCCTTCATGTTCGTTATTGAATTTTTGTCAACGACCTACTTGGGTAGTTTTTGGTGATATCCTGGCATCAGCTAAAGAGTATCTGGTCTGTGTTACGGCGTTTGACTTTCACAACCTAGCTACTTTGTTTCCTCCTCCATTGTTTGATTTCTTAAAGATGGATGCTCAAAAGCTACAGAAAAAGTCTTTGACAGGGTTTGGAAGCATGCTGCTGAAGAGATTGTGTGGAAAATCTAACTGTCACATCAATCGTTTTGTTTCGCGAATGAGAACTTTGTGCATGGATGAACGCATCGGCATTGAAGTGAATGTTGATCAGAATGAGATTGCAATGTATGCTTCTTCCAGAGACATGGATAGGGTTTTTGAGAATCTGAATGAAGCAGTGGATTATGAATACAAGTTGTTGAAAAATGAATGTCTGGAGAAATGTTTGTACAATGGAGGGTCTGCTTCTTCAGTGCCTACTGCCCTTTTTGGAGCTGGTGCTGAGATAAAACATTTGGAGCTTGAGAAGAGATGTTTGACATTTGATGTATTTCTTTCAAAGGGAAATTCATTTGATGATAAAGAACTGTTGATGTTTCTGGAAAGGAATGCAGGTGACATTTGTGTGGTCCACAGGTTCTCAGGTGTGGGACAAGATAGTGGGGAGATGGAGAGATGGGGCAGGGTAACATTTGTCACCCCCAATGCTGCTGAGCATGCTTCTGCACTAAACTCCGTCCCACTTAGCAGTGGTGTGGTCAAAGTAGTTCCTTCCAAGACCATGCATGATGGTGATCAAAATATGAACTCATCTCATTTGCTCAAAGCAAAAGTGCATTGGCCTCGCAGATTCAGTAAAGGGGTAGCTATTGTGAAATGTCATCCAAAGGACATTGCTTTTATGGTTGATGACTTCTCTAGTGTTGTAATAGGAAGGAGCATTGTTCGATGTGAACAAAGCATCAAATGTTCTGACAGTATAGTGATTAAGGGACTTGATAGAGAGCTTTCTGAAGCTGAGATATTTGAGATGTTAACTCCATTGACAGGCAGAAATATTTTGGATTTGTTCCTAATCAGAGGAAATGCTGTAGAAGGTCCTCCATTAGTTGCTTGTGAAGAAGCACTTCGAAGAGAAATATCTTCCTTCATGCCTAAAAGGAACCCTTATGGTAACTCTACTCGTGTCCAAGTCTTCCCTCCTGAACCAAAGGATACATACATTAAAGCAGCTATAACATTCGATGGAAGTCTATATCTAGAAGCTGCAAGGGCTCTGGAAGAAATGAATGGGAAAGTATTGCCTGGATGCCTTCCATGGCAGAAGATACAATGCCAGCACTTGTTTTCTAGTTCCGTGTCCTGTCCTGCAGCAGTATATCATGTCATTAAGACTCAGCTGGATACTTTACTTGCAAGCTTCCGTCATAGAAAGGGTATTTGTTACAACCAACTCCATATTTGTTCCTAACTAAGCTCATTTATATGTGTGCATTTCTTTTCTCAGTTGGGTTCTGAACCAAATAAATCAATTTTAGGTGCACTAACTAATTTATTTATCTTAATAATACTTTACAATAATACTTTACAATAAATTCCTTATTTGGTTCTGTTTAGGCTGATTTATGTATGTGCATTGTCATTTTTCAGTTGGGTTCTCAAACAAATAATTCACATTTAGGTGCATTAGCTGATTTATAGTAACTAATTCACATTGTCATTTTAACTACCTAACCTCAGTATAAAATCTCAAAATATGGGTGATTTCCTTCTTGTTATAATGTTATGAAAGAATGATGAAACCCACCCAGGAAGTGCCTGGTGCAAGGTGCTTTATGCTGTAAATATTACTTCCTGAACAAATATAGTTATTATAGGTTTTTGTTCCTATTGCTTAATCGAAAGAATGTATGATTATCCCACCCCTCATGTGCCCATCTAATAATATATTGGTTCTAGTAACTTTAAATGGTAAAGTTACATTTTGCAAAGACTCAATTTTTGTTGTCTGTCATGAATGAAGATTAAAAAATGTATTCTTGGGAACTACTATTCTGTAGCACTAGAAATTCCCCTTCATTTGTGGTGAATGAATTATAACTTTTGCCGAAACAAAAGTTCTGCAAATGAATAATGTATAATTGGCAGCTGACAATACTTCAACTGTTTGCAGGTGTTGAGTGCAATCTCCTTAGGAATGAGAACGGTTCCTATAGAGTTACCATATCTGCTGGTGCCACGAAAATTGTGGCAGAAGTGAGAAAACTATTGGAGCAGCTTATGAAAGGGAAAATAATAGACCATGATGGCATTACTCCCACAGTTCTGCAACATTTATTTTCTCGGGAAGGGATCTTTCTTATGAAGTCAGTTCAGCAGGAGACAGGAACCTATATTCTTTTTGACAGGCATACCCATACTCTGAGAATCTTTGGTTGTTCAAACATGATTGATATGGCAGAGAAGAAATTTGTGGATTTACTTCTGTCACTTCACGAAAACAAGCAACTTGAAGTCCATCTTCGTGGAGAAGCTTTGCCCCCAAATCTGATGAAGAGAGTGGTTCAGAAGTTTGGAGCAGACCTTAATGGGATCAAGCAAATGTTTCCTGAGGGTAACTTCTCTCTGAATGTCAAACACCATTGTATCTCTATCAGCGGTCCCAAAGAAGTGAAGCAAAAAGTTGAAGACGTAATTTATGAGATGGCTCAAACAAGTAGTCCGCAGAATCTAAGGAGTGATGATGAAGCTGACTGCCCGATTTGCTTGTGTGAGGTGGAGGAGGGTTTCAAGCTAGAAAACTGTTTCCATGTCTTCTGCCGATCATGCTTGGTGGAGCAGTGCGAGTCTGCCATCAGAAGCAGAGAAGGTTTCCCCATGTGCTGTATGCATAAAGGTTGCAAGGCTCCGATCCTGGTTGCTGATTTGAAGTCTCTGTTATCAATCGAAAAACTGGAGGAGCTTTTCAGGGCATCATTAGGGGCTTTCGTGGCAGCAAGTGGAGGTTCTTACAGGTTTTGCCCATCCCCCGATTGCCCCTCAGTTTATCGTGCTGCTGACCCCTCGGCCACTACCGGGGAACCATTCATCTGCGGTGCATGTTATGCAGAAACATGTACGAGTTGCCACCTCGAGTACCATCCGTTCATTTCATGTGGCAAGTACCGTGAGATCAAAGACGACCCAGACTACAACTCTCTGAAAGCATGGAAAAAGGGAAAAGAGAACGTGAAGAACTGCCCCGTCTGCTCGTTCACAATCGAGAAGGTGGATGGCTGCAATCACATCGAGTGCAAGTGCGGGAAACACGTTTGCTGGGTATGTTTGGATTTCTTTGCTACGAGTGATGATTGCTATAATCATTTGAGGTCTGTACATTCCACCATTATATGACATATGCTTCTCCAATTTCAACTGCATTTCTGTTTCATGAATATTTTTCTGTTGCCTCTACATACTGAGTACTTGTGTACATATGCTTAGGGCATAATGTGTTAGACTGGGTGAAATCAGATATATTTTGGGGATGTTGGAATTGGGATTGTTTGACACAGTTTGTGGACCCCGGAGTTAGGAATATGATAATTTACTTCCCCCTTTCATCATAGCTGGATTTGGATTTATTGTCTCCACCCCACCATTCACACCTACCCCTATGCCTCCTTCCACCTACATCCCTCCCTTTCTACTGCTATGCATGCTAAATTGAGAGTAAAACTCTTCACCCTCAAAATCTTATCTTTTGTTGAGCATATAACCATTAATGTGCAATCTAACTATCAGCTTAGGCTTTTAGTTGAGATGGAGCACATGCTTTAATTTGGTATCAATTTGGTATCAGAGTCAGACCGAAGGTCATGAATTTGAATCTCTACGTCACCAGCTTAGGCTTTGAGTTAAGATGGAGCACATGCTTCAATTTCCTTGAGGGAAAAGACTCTGGTCCATATTATAATTTGCTCAAATAAATGCATGGTTCTCTCCGGACGACAAGAAATACATTGTCGTAAATCGATGTTGCATGATGAGTTATCATTTCAATACTCAACTAACGATTATATGCAGTCGTAGAAATTAAAGAAACGATTAAGGAAGAAAAACAGTTGAATAATCCCAAACATCATCGCAGATATATCAGACACTAAAACTTCACATATGTATATATAATAATCCTTTCAGTGTTCACTCCATGCCGGTGGTGTCTTGTCCCTCATTTGTACGTTTTGCTTTCAAGTATTCCTCTTCTATCTGTTTTTCTATCTCCTCCACCTTCATATTCACCATCAAATAAATTAAATAAACAATATCCCATATATGATATAACAAATAATATATATATATATATATATATATATATATATATATATATAGTTACGTTGGGAAAAGTCTACGGTGCTAATCAACATCAATGTTGCTTGTATCACGTATAAATAAAAAATTTTAGAAAATATTTTAATTTGTACCGAGCATTGCACACATAGAGTAGAGGAGGGGCTGAGTTGAAGGAGAGATAAGAGAGGAAAGAGAAAAAAAAAATTATAATTGACATACTATATTATTTTGTACTAAACATACATTATTATTATTATTTTTTTTTGAAAGCAAACATACATTATATTATATAAAATAATATATTTTTAAATAATATACTTTACCTGAATATAATATATATATTTAATATATTAAAAATACACTATTTATGTACTGAATATACATTATTTGATAATATACAAACTAATATATTTTCAGTACCAGGACTATGTGGTCTAATGGTACACGGGTTGAACTTTCATTTGGAAGATTATGAGGTTGAGAAAGTATATGAATTGGTTCTTTGTGTTTCAGTAGGTTGAGAAAGTATATGAAGATACTACAATGTAATACAACCAGTAACTTAAAAAAAAAATAATAATAATAATATAATAATAATATATATGCAATAACGACTCAACCTTAACATGGACTATTTACTTTGGGAATTGGGATAATACGGAATACCAGAGACAAACTTTGAAATTTTAACATATAATTGTATCCGCTGGAATCTTTTTTTTTTTTTTTTTTTTTTTTTTTTTTAATTTAATTTATATTGAAATGGTGAGACAGCATATGACCTACCTACCGTGTTTTTTTTTTTTTAAATTTAATTTATATTGAAATGGTGAGACAGCATATGACCTACCTACCGTGTTTTTTTTTTTTTTTTTTTTTTTTTTTTTTTTTTGAAAACCTACCTACCATGTTAGATAGTGCATGCACTTTCGTTTCACTTTCTTATTTATTTATTTTAAGAAAGTCATCACTATAAATATGAAACACGTGACCTGTTGGAACCATATATGTATCATTGCACATTCGCACGCTGTCATCATTTATTCACTTAAAACAAATTAAACCCATCATATAGAACACCTTCTCATACCAATAAATAGTTCAAAAAATCTTCAAAAATTAATTATGCATAGTTGTCGATCACATTTTAATTCTCAACTTGAATCTTGTCCACGTAAAGTTAAAGAATCAATTCAATAAGTTAAAAAAGTAACTATGAACAAATACTATATTGTAACAGAGTCAATAGTACGAACTCCAAAAAAAATATTATAATATGATGAGAAAATAACATTCTTTGTTCATTTATTTATAGCAAAAATGTTATTTTTCTTTGATAATTTATAGTTTTTTTAAAAAACAATATAATAATTCAATATTGTTAATAGTAATTGAGTTTCAATAATGGTTAATTGTTATATATTCATGACTCCATTAAAAAAAAAAATACCTTATTGATGACTCCTTCAGCTTGTTTGGCATAGCTGACGGCTTGTTCAGCTAAATTTTCAATGGAATCAAGGCTTTTCTTTAACTTAGAATCTCCTGGAAGCTTCTTCTCTATATCCTCCGCCACCTTATCTACTTCGTGCGCTATCTCCTCCACCACCTCCACCACCTCTTCTACCGTCTCCATTGCCTTGTCCAAATTATCTACATATATATACTCATTTTAAAAAAAAAACTATAATTCCATAAAAAGGAACAATATTATATCTATCTATATATCCCTACTAGCTAGCATATACAAATTAAGTTTAAATTTATTCATATATAAATTTATACTAACTTTTTAAGAGAACCAAAGGTCCTCCTTTAGTCCTCAAAACAGGTATAACTACTGATAGTAGTATTCCCATCATCCATTGCCTGCACTCAATAAGTTAAAATAATAAAATAAATAATAAACCATCTGCAATAATTTATATAGATAAAAAAACAAATAAAAGAAAATCAAGATAAAATCATGAAGATTTACAGGTGGCATTTTGAAAGATTTTTAAAGCTTATCTAAATTGTCTATTTTTGTACTATATACATAGGTCAATTTTTTATTTTTTTTAATACTATCGATTCTGTTACAAGGTAGTATCTGTTTAATATACTCTATCTATTTGTTATAGTCAAAGAGTCAATACCCCACCACCCGAGTTCGATCATGTGACTTTTCCTAAAGGAGAGCCACAATATTCAAAAAATGTTTTAGTTGCTTTACTATTCCTAAGTCCTAACATTAAACTGGAAGGTCACAACATCAAACTCAGGTGGTAAAATATCAACTCTTTAGACTACAACAATAAAGAAAGTATAAAATATATATATTATCTTGTAATAGACTAAATAGTATTAAAAAGACATTAAACTTTATTTTTATATACAACGGATCAAGACAAGTCATTACTCCGATCAGTATTAATGTTTGAATAGTACATGAATCATTATTAACTCCTTCAACTAATGATAAATAATTAATGTAGAAAAAATTAATCACTGAAGAGTCTTTAGTACATATACTCTCAATCTCTACTCTTCTATACTCTCCGACGTGATGAACATTGAATTCATTTTGTTGAGTTCCAAAAAGTGTCGTCTACATTAAAAGTTTAAATTAGGAAATAAAAATTAAAAGTCCAAGTAGTATTTCTGGTCTAAAAACTGTACTTTTTAAACTATTCATTCACAAAGTACATGAAAATTATTGAATAGATCTATCCACGAAGCTAAATTAACAAGAAAACATACTTTTAGAAATTAAATATGGAAATAAATGCAAATTGACATACTATGATGTTGAGATAATTTTTGATTTTGTGAGGTATAATTGAATATATATAATTGATGAATTGAAGTTATTACCATCCAGGGAAAGGAGATTTGTTGGGAGGTTGTGGAACTGAAGAAGGGTCATCAGAGGCAGCCTTAAAACTACAACCAAAAACATTCAAAATTTCAACCTTAATTAATCAGATTATCATCATCAATGAAGACCAAGAAAAAAAAAAAAAAACTTACATAAAAAGTCTGCCATGTTGTTTAAGGTTGGATCTGAAGAAGTACTGTAGGGAGTGATGAGTGATCTTGTTTGTCTTTCCCAAAACTGGCAAAAAACATCGCCTTGAAGATGAAGATGAAGGATGAAGCTTGTGGGAATGGATACTAAGATGATTATTATTGTGACATATCGAATCTGAACAAGAAGTGAGCATGCTAGCAGTGGCCATTGCAGATTAAGTGAAAGTCAATGAGGTTTCTGAAGGTTTGGTGGGTAAGTGGGTGATGAGAAAATGGAGTGTCCAAAGCTTGCTTTTATTAATTACAATAATTAATTATATTCCATGGGATGGGATGTGTACGTATCCATCTGAAATACTCCGTAATTATTTACTGGGAAATTCAAGTACCACGTTCTTGTTTTTTTATTATATTAATTGTTTAGTATATTATTAATTGCCCTTAGACCCAAAAAGCTGTCCGATATGACAGATTCGCCAATTATTCACATGAAGTCATCCTCACCCCTACAAGTAAAATGATATATGTACTCGCATGGAGTACAATTTTTATTATGCGTAAAAATTTTATTGAATAAATAAAAATGAATGAATAAATCAGGGATTCACTTTGTTCTTTAAGGGGTCGTTTGGTTCGCGGAATGTCAGATTACCTCAGAGAATGTGGGAATGTTAGATTCTTGTGTTTGGTTAAAATTGGGGTATGCAATATAATCATGTTTGGTTTAGGGTTATTTTTTATTCACACACTATAATATCCTTAACATATTTTCATATATTTTAATAAATTTAAAAATTAAAATAAATAAATAAGATAACAGTATCATATATAATTACATGATTTTAAAATATTAACTAAAATATTGAACTTAAACAAAATTATTTTATATGCTAACTTAACATAATAAAAATAAAAAATATATAATTACAAAAATAATTATATATATATATATATATATATATATATATATATATATATATATATATATATATATATATATATATATATATGTGTGTGTGTGTGTGTGTGTGTGTGTGTGTGAGAGAGAGAGAGAGAAACTAACATAACCAAAGTTATCTCACATAACCTTAGAAATTGAAGGAAATCACATTCCCTTCAAGATCTTATGTGGAGGGAATGTGACATTCCTGGAGAATGTTAGATTCCCTGAGATAATATAAACCAAACATAGGAATGTGAGCTTTGAAATGTCACATTCCATTGGTTATGTTATATAACCTGAACCAAACGCCCCTTAAATGAATTAAAAGATAATACCTCACAAGAAGTAATAAATGGAAATACATGTAATGTTACTCTCTAAACAATATTATCTCATTTTTTGAAAATAGATTTTACTTTAATATTATTAAATTTTCAATTTGCTTATAGTTTTTACAACAGTGCATTAAAGTGAGACCCAACTTCACAATGCATTAAAAAAA
Source organism: Ipomoea nil (assembly GCF_001879475.1). Taxonomy (NCBI): domain Eukaryota; kingdom Viridiplantae; phylum Streptophyta; class Magnoliopsida; order Solanales; family Convolvulaceae; genus Ipomoea; species Ipomoea nil. The sequence goes on from NW_017616846.1 coordinate 1,043,074, forward strand.
TTATTATATTTTTTCAATAAATATTATTTTCTCTACACAATTATTCTTTTATTATGTAAATGACTTTTATATATTATAAATAAAAGATATTTTAGAATTATCTGCATTACGTATATTTTTTTTTTTGAAAGTTACTGGCTCTATTACATTGTAGTATCTGTTCATATACTTTCTCAACCTACTGAAACACAAAGAACCAATAACGCCTCCACTGAGACTCGAACTTATAATCTTCCAAATGGAAGTCCAACCCGAATACCATTGGACCACATAGTCCTGGTATCTGCATTACGTATATAATTGAGTGTTAACGTAAAATTCAAATTATGATTTGAATTGTTAAACTAAAACACAATTAAACTTTACCAAATTTAAATAAATTAATAATTAATTTTTTAAAAAGAAAATTACAAAATTTATGTCTTTAATTTTTTTTTTTTTTAAGAACACTATTAGTTCTATTACAAGGTAGTATCTGTTAGAAAAGTTATGAAAATGTGGATGGCTGATAATAGGGAAGTGAGGAGATGAAATCTTCAGTGTAATCACTTTCATATAAGCTTTAAATCTCCCTCATATGAAGCAACAAGGTTCAAAATTTAATCTTATGGGATACAAGAAGATGAATGAAACTCTTAAGTTGCTTTGTTTAAGAATTTCCTGTAGAATTGTATAACTGTGTCTTTCAGATGTTTCTCCAAAATATTTATAGATGCAAAATATATCTGTTTGGAGAAGTTACATGGAAGTTGCTGTAATTTAAAACTCAACTTCCATAAGATAAGATATATCATGAATGATATATCTATCACTGGAGAAATAATTACATTTATTTTGAGTCAGTAACTGTATGCAAAATTATATTCCTTACGCATGTTAAGTGTATGCAAAATTATTTTTTGCAAAACATGCAAAGAATAAATATAAATAATATACATATATGTAGTTTAATAATCTCAAGCACACAGCTACATATTCCAACGCATGTTAAGTGTAATTTTGAACTTGAAATACAAATTCAAAGTTCATCAGCCGAACTTAATTCGGCAAACATGCATCCTCCGTAAACTTCCACGGTAAATTTCTCCCTGTATTTTAATTAACTTTCTACCAAACTAAAATAATATTTACAACTCCACAACTCCAAATATTATTTAAGCTTTCATGGTAGTTCATCTGAAACATTAATCTCCATTACTATATAAATTTCCAACAGTATCTATTCTACACTTTTTCAATATTTTTTCGATCATGTGACCACTCATTTGGAATGGTAACAAATGTGTCATTACACTACATAATAATTGACATCTTAAAATAATTTAGTTACATAAATTATTATCTTTTTCAATAAATACTATTTTCTCTTCACGAACAATTGTTCTTTTATATTTAACATTGAAGTATTAAAAATAACAAAAATAAAATTCTAAAATATATAAAATTATATATTTTTTTAAAACATTCATTCACTTTGCTGGGAGCGTGTGGCTCCCCACAAAGTAACCCAATTATTATTATTATTATTATTATTATTATTATTATTATTATTATTATTATTATTATTATTATTATTATTATTATTATTATTATTATTATTATTATTATTATTATTTTGGTTTTAACTCTGTAATGTTACTATTAAAATAATAATATGTATAAATAATCAAAACAAAATATAAATAATAAGTGATTAGTATACTAAGTTTGTTGAATCAACTTTTATTTTTCTTTAATAATTTTTAAATTTGTCTTTTAGTATACTATACGCTAATACTTTTAACGTATTTTAAAATATACGAATTTTATTAATTAACAATACATTAAATATTTCAAAAAGTTAAATTAGATATAATTTGAGCCAAAGTTTTATTGTAATGATATATAATGGGACGAATGAAGTATTTAAAATAATTTAACTTGGTATTTGTTCTTAAAAAAAAAAAAAACAATTGTTAAGAAAAAGTTAGGAAAGGGTAATAACTTTATCTAAAACAGACACCAACAAGTACAGAGAAATTAATTTGGTTGCATTACCTTTCCGACGCATACTTATAAAAGTGTACATTTTGTGAACATGTTTTTGTCGTTAAATCATTTTTTTTTTTTTTTTTTTTTTTTTTTGTAGTAGTCGTTAATCATTAATATACGTGCTCCGTTTATAAGGATAAAAAGGGTTAAAATATTTCATCCAAATATCCTTTTGAGTAAATCCATCAGATATGATTTTCTTAGTGCAATTTACTTATTCTATATTGTTTGCGGGTTATCACATAAAAACGAAACTGTATGTCATACACATTTTCGGATGGTAGCTGTGAATTTTCATCACCATCCAAACAAATTAAAATGTCTTGAAATGAGTGATCGAATTAGTAGAGCATCGTTCATGTACTTTTTGTGAGTTATTACACTTAATACATACAATCTGATAGTAATCATAAATTTCTATCGTCACCTAAAAAAGGTTAAAATATACCTTTATTGTCTTTGACTTTTTTTTTTTTTAATGCGTGGAAAAAAAATACATAAATCCACTGTTGAATCCCATTAGGGAGAGTCAAAGGACCTACAATCCAAGCACAATTCTCTGATATCATACACATATATATGAATTATGACGTAACTATGATTTGATTAAATTAGTCGTATGTATCTGCAATATACAATCTTACATATGTTAGTTCAATATGAAAAATATTAGTAAATAAAACAAAATTAATGAAGTATGGACAAGGTTAGAGACTTTATCTTATATTTTCGTCACTATCCCATGATGGGCTAAAAGCCCACATTAGCTATTGAGCTTATTAATGGACACCAAACACCATGTCACAGAGTAGGATGCATATATATGTACATACCAATTGGAAAATCCAAAACCAGCAGCCTAATTGCATTTAGCACAATAGCGGTCCACATAGCTGTGTCTGTGTGGATCACGGTCCAAAAATAACGTCATTTCGTATAATTTTTTTACACGTCCCACTGTAATATATATTTTTAAATTCATAATGTACATTATTTTAACACATAAAATACATTATTCTAACACATAATGTACATTATTTTTTTACCTATGAAGTTTCATAATTTTAAAACTCATAATGTATATTATTCTAACACATAATGTACATTATTTACGTAAGAAGTTTCATTATTCTAATTTCTAAACACATAATGTACATTGTTCTAACTTATAAAATTCAGCGACGTTATTTTGGATTGTGATCCACACAATAATTTGCCCATTTAGCAGTAGCCGGAACCCTAAAATGAGCTTTTAACCTAATTTTTAATACAATATATTCATACAAATAGTCAACTAATTGACATGGTAACTCTTAATACACTTCTAACATATTGTCATTTTTAATTATCAAAATAAAGCTCATTCGTTTATGTGTTGTGGGAGTATTGCTTTCTTCTTCTTCTTTGTTAAAAGCTTTCATGTCAATATGCTGGGCAAAAATTTAGAGGATCAAAATTCAGTATCCTATCATCTGGTGTTGACTTTGGCCTAAATATAAGAAAATAAAGCTTTTATTTTACTGTTAATTATAATTTTTGATGTAATAATAAACAGATGATCTTGACAATTAATATTAGAGCGCATAATAATGTAAATTTGGGGTTCATAACCCATCTAAACGTGGGCCAAATATTGCGTCACAGCACTAATTACTTTAATGGACAATTAATATAGTAATATTAAATAAATTAGTGGTTTGGATGAAAAGAGAGACAAGGAAAGAGTTTCTTAAAAGAAATGAAGAGAGCTGAGGTTTAGATCACAAGAACACAGAAATTAATTTTGTCGTGGAACAGAAATATTCTTCAACATGTTGGAAGAGGAAAGACAAACATTCCAAAAGTAGATTCTCTATGCATTAATACACGTAAAGTAAACAATGATTTGAAACTTGAAAGTGACACAATAATTTTACATGTTCACATGAAATTTGTTATTTTAAACCAAATAATTCTAATTTCGAGTACTATATTATCTATACTTGTGAAATAATATAGAGAAACTTATGAAAATTAATATAATAATGTTCATGTCAATAATGAAAGGATTGGAATCATCATTTCATATAAACATAGGAATGCAAAATGTTATTTTTCGTATAATATATAGAATAGACTGATGAAATTTTGATTCAATTACATGACTTGTAACAACCATAAATATTTTTCCTTTCCTAATTGCAAATTATTAATTAAGCTAGATTGTGTCTCCTCTCATATATCCTCTTGAATCATGGCAACCATTTCATGCACTGCCGTGGCTATCTCATTCACTGACATCAGGTGGCAATCATCTTCAACCTGAATCGAATCAAATTTTCAGATAAATTAGATTCACAAAACAGTGAAAGAAAGAAATAAATAAATAAAAGAAACCATTTTTTTTTTTTTACCTTTAAGGAGAAAGAATAAAGAACCATAGGATCAATTGTGGTAACATTAAGGTGGAGAACCGTAAGCCTCATGGCTTGAAACCATTTGACCATCTTCACAAGTTGTTTTGGTTGTTTTGTTGAGAGCACCTTCACACTTGCATGGCTTTCTACCAGGGCAACTTCCACGTCCGCCACCGTCGACAACTTCTGCGGCGGCGAGGCGGCGGCGGTGGGAGAGTGGGTTTTGGGGGTTGAGTATTGAGGGAAGGTAAAGAAGGTGGAGAAAGGGTAGTGAGAATTGTTGGCGTAATTTGAAGAGATCTGATTTTTCACTTGCTTGTGAACTTCCAAGAATTGGAGAAGTTGTTCTAGCTCCTTCACAAAGTTAATTGTTCCTCCCACAATTGATGCTTGGTCTCCCTATACATGTAGGATCAAGTTAGTTCAACTGATTATTTTCGGTGAGACCGTTTTATTGGTATCGTTTAAGCTGATCAGCTATAAACAATATAGACTGATTTAGTTACTGTCTTTTGCTGGTTATGATCACATACAATGCAGAATTTACTTAATGCACACCCATTGTGATTTCTCTTTGTCATTAAAAAAAATCAAATTGTGTTGGAGGGAGAGGAGAAAAAAGAGAGTGAGGATACCCTTTGAGCATAAGACGGCGGCAGAAAGGAGCGGAGGACGGCGAGGTAGTCGTTGACTTGGCGGCGACGGTTTCTCTCAACGGCAATGTGAGTCATCCTTTGGTTCTCTATGTCTTCCTTGTTCTTGGAGCTTTTGGTGCGCTTTCTCTTCCGGGGTCGTCCCAACGCCGCTGTCTCCGCCGGAGAGTACTCTACCGGCAAGACTTCCGGCGGCGGAGAATAATCCCAACATCCATTTGAGGCAGTCTGCTCAACACTACTGCTAAGTGCTTCGCAGCTCAACTTGTCTTCTTCAAAACCGTAGCCGCCGCCATAGCAATCCAACAATCCCCCCATGGCCATGGCGTAACAATCTTTGAAATCAAAGCCAAAAGGGTCTTGTAAAAAGGTAACATTTTCTAAATCCATTATGTTCGTAAGTACCAAGATGGACTTGTATGTGTACAAGAGAGGATGTATTTGGCTACCCTTTTAAAGGCTTCAAAATAGGATTAATCAATAAAAAATTGTACCAATCATATCAAGTTTAACTGGGCTGCGCTACAGCAACCTTAACATGTGAGGCTTTCTAGGTTGTATTGTCTTGGGGAATAGTGTACAACAATAATTATTCTCTTCTTAGCTAGTTAATTAAATATTAGAAATTTAGAACTTGTTTTTTTTCCCCCCATTAAATATGATAATTGAATAATAGACAACGAATAACTCAATTTATACATAATTACAAAAACTTTTCGGACATTTTGAATTTTTTTAACTATTTTTTTAAGATAGGAATTAGATCCATCTTGATCTCAAAGTCACCTTTGCCAATTATTAGGCAAGATTTTGAGATTAAAATATGAGTAGTTGTTAGTTTAGTAGTACTAATAAGATTTGTCATGGATTCATGGACAGGGCGGGAATTTTACTTAAGTAGTCACTGTTGAAAATTATGGAATTTTCAATCACCTCAAAGTGATCTTAAATCAAGTTGAAAGCCTTGTTTCGATCATTTTTGGTATCCGAAAAAACTTTTGTTGCTATTTCCGATCACTTTTTGCTTTCGAATTGATTTAAAATCACTTTCAAGTGGTCGAAAATTCCATAATTTCCAGTAGTGAGTGGCAAAATTAAAGTCCATTGTCCACAAATTACAATTAGCATTTTTGGCATTCAAAAAATCACAATTAATAAGTTTTGCAATTAATCAATTATTATAAATTTATAATAAAATTGTGTAGATATTTAGGGATCTAAGATTTAAAGTTTGAACTAGTGACTAGAAAAATATGGATGGAGAATGAGGTGGAGTTGTTATTACATGACATCAACAACAATTGAGACTTAATTGCTAACGGTGAAGGCATGGTTGCTTATATAGAGTTGTTGTTGATTATTGTTGTGATTGTTGCCTACAAACTTTAATTCGATGAATCACTAAAGGCATGAATGAGTGGCGCATAGCTACCTACGTACTTTTTGAAAACCTCGAACGATTAAACGATGGCCTAACAAGTGAAATTTGAAGACGGATGTGAAGAAGCTAGACAACCCTCTTTTGATTTTGTGAAGCTAAAGGAGAACTGGAGAAGTGAAGAACTCGAAGAAAATGGCATAGTTTTGTTTAAAATAAAAATGCATATCACTTTAAAATAACGTATTTTGGAGTTACATTTAAAAGATGTATATACAATTAATACTAGTTTGGGATGGGAGCTGGGGGGGGGGGGGGGGGGGGGGCATTGCTTCATTTCCCTTATTGTGGCTTGTCCCTAGTTGTGGATTTCTACTTTTAATAAGGAAGGTTTCAGGTTTTAGTCGATCTCATCTCAATCAAGATTGGCATTACATATAACATATACTACTAATAGGTTAAATGTATTTCAAAAAACATGTAGTAATAAACAATCAAATTAAATTGAACTAAATTTGAGGGTGTGAAGTCATCTATCTACAGGAAAATATAATAGTTAGTAGTTCACGAGTGCTATGTACGTACGGAATGACCAAAACAAAAGGACCACGACTATATATGAACTGAATACAACCAACTAACATTAAAATTTATCACATAGTGTGTGGCATTCAAAGGAATATTAATTAGCATTAAGCTTCATTCAAAGATATGGAAGGTATGGTCCAAGATGTGAAAGGATATCCCAATATCTTACTTAAATTACAGCCCTACCTCATCAATTGTTTGTACTTAAACATGATTCACCCTACCAAATTACCAGATTTGCATATCTTTAGAATATATGAACAATGTCATAATTAATCAACACCCTTATTATTAAGTTTGAACCTCAAACTTAAAAATCTTTCAACGCTTCTCCCTTGTTGATTATAATATATAAATATAGTTGTGTAATTCAACTATCAATTTAGACTTTTAGTTGAGATAGAACACATTGATTCAATTTGGTATAAGAGTCAATATCATATCAAAAGTCATTGGTTTAATTTGAATCTCCGCCTCTCAGAAGTATATGGCTCTAAATCACGGGATGTGTAAGAGTTTTATTATTAGTTGAGTGATATGTCTCATCTCAAGTATGTGTGTGTGTGTCACACACACACAATATGCTTCAATGAGAACGTAAGCTACATATTAAGGAAAAACATAAGCTTACATGTGTACACTATTAGTTATCGATGAGCACACTATCAAACATTTTTAAATGCATCGTCGAAAATTACGGTAATATCACCATATTTTTCTCTGTATTTCCAATATTTGATCATCTTAGATGGACATATGAGATTAGTTCACATGTTCTCAGAAGCAAATATATATATAACACAGGTCACATTTGTATGAGACCGTCTCACAGATTCTTATTCATGAGACGGGTAGAGTCAAGTCAATATGCAAATGTAATATTTATACTAGTAAATGTAATACTAAATCATGAATAAAATGTAATACTTTTACATCAAAATATAAAAGTAATACATTTTTTTTCAAAAGTATTACATTTTCTTATATACGTAATAAACATTTTATTCCTGATTTGCTAGTATAAATATTACACATTTCATCTTAACTCAACCTGTCTCATGGATAAGTATCCGTGAGACGATCTCACACAAGTTTTTGCCATATAACGCTGGGCAGTGTATATAAATTGAAAAATATTATTTATACTAAATTTTCAGTATCGTCTATTATGATTAAACCAAATTAGATTAAAATACTTTATAAAAATTAATTATGCAAGTAGTACGTGTTGCCCATATAAAGTTAAGCAAATTGTACAAAAAATATTTAGGATGGCTGTCTTGCCTAACTGGCAAGATTGTGAATGCATAAAATTTAATCGTTGTTCTAATATAATATAATATAAATTGGTGCCAATTATAAAGTGGTAATGTGAATATATAGAGATGTTGTATCCTTGTTGTTTCCTAATGTCAACAAAATTATTCGTTCCAATAAATCCTAAGACTTCATTAGTTTAAGACAAATGTTATGTCCGTATAATGGTGGATATAGACATCATTAATTATTTAGTTAATTAGAAAAATAATAAATTGGTGCACTATTTGTTATCCACAATGTAATATCAAATGTTTTTAAATGCACTGTTATAATTATGAAAATGTCACCGTATTATCAATATTTTTTTAATTTCCAAACATTGGTCATCCTAAGTGGATAAATGGTATTAGTGTAGGGAAATAATAGTACCAAAATATTATTCTTGGAAAAACAAGCACAAAAAACAAAAGGAATTGAATGAGTTTAGGTCGAGTCGTGTGTATTTACACTCTCCTTAAAACCTTATTTGTTACCTTCCTGTAGTGCTATGGGCATTGTAACCTAGGGCTTCCATGGCCAAGATAAAACGAACTACAACTCAATGTTTGGACACTCAAACAAATGAGCCCGACAAACTAGAACATTGGCTTGAACACACAAATTTTGAGAAATGAGAGCAGGATTTGTTAGGAACCTTGTATTAGGATTTTGATGATACCAATGTAATGTAGAAAGTAGACCCCTAACTCTTTCGTTTTTATTGTATCGCTACTTTCGTTCTAGACGAAAGTTGCCATAACTCATATGTAATTCGTGTTAAGCTAGAACAAACACACGAAAAGAGTTATGAATAGAAGATAGGCTGATCAAAGCGAAAGAAGACTCCACAGCAACGAAAGAAGGAGTTGTCATTAAAAAGACAGTTCTTTTTAAGACTATTTCAACAAGTATTCTTCTTCTCATCAACTAGAAGAATGTTCTACCTGTCTGATTTGACAACATCCTAGGACAATAAGGACCTCAACTCATGGGACACGCTATCCAAAGAGCATTTAATGAAGTCGTACTATCTCTGGAGCTAAAAGACAAAAGTCATCAGATCCTCCATACCTTCAACGGCTACATAGTACAAACCCATTAATGGAGCATTAAATGCATGAGGCTCCATGGTCCTTGTCCAACAGATAAAAGGTTTAAAAAAAATTCATCTCCCTCCAACGGATGAATTTTCATCACCTATATAAACCAACCTTCATCAACTAAGAAGGTGCTGGTTCATTTATCACTCTACTCACTCTCTTGCAAAAAGCTCTTAAAAAGTGAACAAATCTCAAAGCTTTTTGCGAACCAGTTATTTAAGGTGTTAAGGCATTTGAAGTAGATCACCCATCACTGCCCTACATCTTGTAAGAAGTCTTGCACTCTTGAAGCAATCATCCCACACCAACAAGACTTCACAGTTGGAGGAATCAAGAAATACTTTCTCACCAACCTCAACTTAGAACAAGAAGTTGATAGAGGCGGAGTAAACTCTCGGAGTTGAAAAACCTTCAAAGGCTGTCTGGCTTAGTGATCAAGGAAGTCTTTGTGTAATTGTACTAAAGAGTGATAGTGCAATCCTTCCAGCAGTTGTGGAAGAAGAGTGGAAGTAGGCAAAGTTTGGCTGAACCACTATAAAATCTCGTCTCGCTCTTCTCTTTACTTACTGCTTTAGTTTACTGCTTGCATATCATCCTTTTCATCACTCATCTTATCTTTTTATCAAACTCGTGCAACCCTCTCTTTATAACCTTTCCGCTGTGCTTATCTTACTCAAAAGTGTTGTCAGGGTTTTTCTTTTAAAGAATCTAAAGAAAAACGAGAGTCTATTCACCCCCCCCCCCTCTAGACTCACCACACAATCTATCGGGACCAACAAGTGGTATCAGAGCCGAATACCTTGAACGGTGAAGGCTTTTTGCATTTTACTGCATGGTAGATCCACCTTTGATTTTTTTTTTTTTTTTTTTTTTGGATCTTCTTCGTTGCACGATTTTTTTTTAAATGGAAAAAGAATATGCACAAAATCGCTCTAAACAGCTTGCTTTTAGTCTTGCCAAGTTTGATGACTGGAAGTTAAGAATGCAGGCTCTTCTGTGCTCTATTCATGATGAAATGTGGGACGTCATATCTACTGGACCTATCACAGTGATGATGGCAAATGCACAGGCTGCTGCTCAAGGACCAGATGCTCCACAAATGATACCTAAGCCGAAAGAGCAGTATACCTCGGAAGAAAGAACAAGAGCAAACATGGACAATGTGGCAAGGAACATTCTTTACAACTCTCTAGATGATTCACTCTTCCCCAGAGTCAGAAAATGTAAAAATGCTATGGAAGTATGGAAAGTTCTAATGGACTTGGGAGAAGGAGATGAACAAGAAAAGGACAACAAACTGACAATAGCCATGAAGAAGTTCGAAGACTTTAAGATGCAACCAAACGAGACGATCATGGAGATGGAGCTAAGATTCACAAGACTAATGGGAGACTTATCAGACCTTGGAAAAGAACTCACCGAAAAGGAGATGAATCTAAAAATTCTTCGTGGATTGCCGAAGTCATGGGAGATGAAGGTCATCGCGATGAGAGATAATCGTGACATGAAAACAACACCCACAGCCAAAATCTTTAGTGATCTCAAAGCATATGAGTTTGAACATGAACCGAAAGATGCTGAGGAACCAGAAACGAGAAATATTTCCCTTGTAGCAAATCAGGCGGCGTCAACCCCTAACAGGTCGAAATCTAACTCCTGTGATTTTTTAACTGACGAACAATATGCCCTATTTGTCAGGAAGATGAAAAGATTCATGAGAAAGAACAACTTTCAAGATCCACAACGGTCAAGCCACCGAAAGAGGCATGAAAGCTTCCCTCAGGCTTCAAAGACCGAAACCACTGATTCACAGCTGTTGTGCTACAACTGCCGAAAGCCAGGGCACTTCAAAGCGAACTGCCCTTATCCAATGGTTAGCAAATATCAAGATGGCAGCGATATCACAAGCTCCTCAAGGGAATCTGGAGAAAAGCACAAGAAAAGTGATAAACCAGAATCATCAAACTCCAAGAGTGAGGGAAGAAGAAAAGCAATGGTGGTTGCCGAAAACACTGAAAAAGCTATACCCGAAAGTAGTACCTCAAGCTCAAGCTCAGAAGACGAAAGCAGTGATGAGGAGAAAGGACTACTATGCCTCTACAGCCAAGAATCAGAGGAACTATGCCTCATGGCAGATGAAGAAGAGGTAAACTCTCATTCTTCTTCTTGCTTTTCAGCCGAATCAAGTTCTTTAGTGAGTCAAACCTCCAGTGAATCTGTCACTGAAATGATGAGGAGGTTTAAGTTGATAAATAGCACTTACTCCAAGCTAAAAGAGGAGAACTCTCGGCTCATGACTAGCCATAATGAATTAGAGCAAGTTCGCATTGAGAACAAAATGCTGATCATTGCTAAGGAGCAGCTCGAGAAAAATGTTCTCGCTCTTAAGGAGCAGTGCACAGCAAAAGAAAAGAGAGAGCAAGAATTGCTTGAAGTGTTGGACAAGTTTAACAATTCATCCAACTTAATGGACAGAATGTTAAACGAATCCAGACTGCCCGGAGAGAAAACCGGAATTGGTTTTAACTCCAGCTCCTCTTCACAAGTCGAAACGAACAATGCATACTCACATGAGAGTCTTGCAACCATATTTGTTCAAGGACCAACCCAGCAGCCCAAGCCTATGATGGTAGATAACAATGTCACAGCACCACAATCAACAAGCCAACCGAAAGGAAAGGCTGTACAACGAATTGTGGAAACAGGAAAGAGAAAACCTAGTAAAGGCAATCCTAGACAAATATGTGTCAAAAGGAATGGACCAAATGGCAGTGGAAAAAGTCCACACCAAAAATTGAGTCAGCCTAACTGGAATTCTCGATCCTATAAAAAGACAAATGTTAACCAGAGGCAATATCGTCCAAAGAGTTCTGCTCAGGAAATCTCAAAGAACGAACAACCTGAAAGGATCCTCAGAAGATCTGGGTATGGGAATGGAAGGACTGGGCCTTCAGAAGAAGATTGGTTTGATTACCCGGAACTCCTCTCGAGGAAAGCTCTTAAGATAACACATCGACGTAAACAAACCAATTATCGTTGGCATTATGAAAATCTTCCACCAAAAGAGCAACAAAGGAAGTATAAGGACAAAATCTTTGCCAGTGTTTATTTCGATTATCGCACCTCCAACGGATACTGAGGACCAAGGATGAGTCATGTGCACTCTAGGTTAATATGGGTTCCAAAATTGACTACTAACCCCCAAGGACCCGAAACTAAGTGGGTACTTAAAAATACATGATCTTTAATGCAGGAGAAACAGGTCATATGGTATGTAGACAGTGGATGCTCAAGACATATGACTGGTGACAAAACAATTTTGAGCAATTTCAAAGAAATAAATGGACCCAAAGTCATCTTTGGAGGAGAAACAAGTGGCCAAACTCGAGGAAAAGGAGACATCATCAAGAAAGGAATAATCATACAAAATGTCTCTTATGTAGAAGGACTTAAATTCAACCTTCTAAGCACAAGTCAGTTCTGCGACAAAGGATACAAAGTAGAATTCTTTAAAGAAGAGTGCAAAATCATAAATACGAAAGATGGCAGGACAGCACTTACAGGCCAACGAAAGAAGAACATGTATGTAATTTCATTAAATTCTTCTAATACTAACATTTGTCTTGTAGCTAAGAGCAATGCAGATCTCAATCAAGAATGGCACAACAAGCTAAGCCACTTGAACATGAAGACAATAAATAAGCTTGCAAAAAGGAATCTTGTAAGAGGCTTACCCGAAACATCTTACACGAAAGATAGGTTATGTGATGCCTGCCAAAAGGGAAAACAGCTGAAGTCGTCCTTCAAGTCAAAAGATGTAGACACAAATTCTCGATCTCTAAGCCTTCTGCACATGGATCTTTTTGGACCAATAGATCCAGCAAGTATAAGCGGAAGAAAGTACACCCTTGTGGTAGTAGATGACTTTTCAAGATATACATGGGTTCTTTTCTTGAAAAAGAAGAATGAAACAGAAACGGCTCTGCCAAATCTTTTGAAGCAACTTCAAACAGAGAAGGAAGTCAAAATAACAAGAATCAGATCGGATCAAGGAACCGAATTTGTCAACAAAGTGATAAAGGATTTCTGTGCTCAAAATGGAATATTTCATCAACTCTCAGCAGCACGAACTCCTCAGCAAAACGGAGTAGCCGAAAGGAGAAATAGAACTCTAAAAGAAGCAGCACGAACAATGATCTCACACTCAGGTCTACCAAAGAGATTTTGGGCTGAAGCCATAAACACCGCATGCTATACACAGAACAGATCCTTAATCAACAAGTCTCACAACAAAACACCATATGAGCTATGGAAAGGTAAGACTCCAAATATTGGATATTTTCATGTTTTTGGTTGCAGGTGTTTTATTCACAACAATGGCAAAAGCTATCTTAAAGCATTTGACGAAAGAGCTGACGAAGGATTATTCATGGGATATTCATCCATAAGCAAAGCATTCAGAGTTCTGAACAAGCGAACAATGGTTATCGAAGAATCCATCCACGTCAAATTTGATGAACAATCTGAGAAAAATCCTTCTGGATACAAGATACATGCTATCCCAGCTCAAAATGCCCAGAAGTCCGTAGATGAAGACATCTCAGACGAAGAAGACTTACTTTCGTCTTACATGAAGTATCAGCCGAAAGTACCAGAACCCGAGATGTCATCTGAACAAGCAAATGGAAATCAACCTATCAATCCTTCCAGCAACGCACCATCTGAACCAATGATCTACATAGACCTGCCTTATATCCCAGAGATGGATACTCAGCCTTTTCAAGATGTCTTTGAGCCAGATCTTAGATGGTTGAAAGATCATCCACCAGATCAAGTTATTGGAGATGTTCAAGAAGGTGTGAGAACAAGAGCGTCATTACACGAAAGTATGATGGCATGCTTCTTATCCCAAATAGAGCCAAAATCTGTAGATGAAGCTTTATGTGATCCTGACTGGGTAATAGCCATGCAAGAAGAACTTCATCAATTTGAACGAAATGAAGTATGGAAACTAGTACCCAGACCATCACATCAAAACGTCATTGGAACTAAATGGGTTTTTAGAAACAAAATGAGTGAAGATGGACTCATTGTTAGGAACAAAGCTCGCCTTGTGGCTAAAGGATATTGTCAGGAGGAAGGTATTGATTTTGATGAGACCTTCGCCCCCGTGGCCAGATTGGAAGCTATACGAATATTCTTAGCTTTTGCAGCTTACAAAAATTTCAAAGTCTATCAAATGGATGTCAAAAGCGCCTTCCTGAATGGACTTCTTGAAGAAGAAGTATATGTTGAACAACCTCCTGGTTTTGCTATCAACAATGACTTCGAAAAGGCGTACCACCTTAAGAAAGCTCTCTACGGTTTGAAACAAGCTCCACGAGCTTGGTATGATACACTGTTGTGTTTCCTAATCAATCGTGGCTTCACGAAAGGAGTGGTTGACAAAACACTCTTTCGTATAAAGGATAATGATCATATCCTACTGGTACAAATATATGTTGACGACATTATCTTCGGGAGCACGAATCCAGATCTATGTGAAAAATTCTCCAATCTCATGAAAGGAAAATTTGAAATGAGTATGATGGGAGAACTGAATTATTTTCTGGGCTTACAAGTTAAACAATGTCCTGATGGGATATTTATAAACCAAGCCAAATATACAAAAGATCTGATCCGAAAGTTTGGCATTGATGGAAAAAGTTCCGTCAAAATACCTATGAGTACATCCCTTAGGATGGACATTGACAATGAAGGAAAGGAAGTTGATCAGAAAAATTTTCGTGGTATTATTGGCTCTCTTCTATACCTAACAGCAAGTAGACCCGACATTTCGTTTGCTGTTGGTGTATGCGCTCGCTTTCAGGCTAAACCCAAAGAAAGTCACCTAAGTGCAACTAAAAGGATATTGCGATATCTTAAGGGCACACAAAATGTCGGCCTCTGGTATCCGAAAGAAGGATCATTTGATCTAATAGGATACTCAGATGCAGACTTCGCAGGTTGTCGAATTGATCGAAAAAGTACCTCAGGAACATGTCAGTTCCTAGGAGGAAGAATTGTGTCTTGGTTTAGCAAGAAACAACATTCCATTGCTACTAGTACGGCTGAGGCCGAATACATAGCAGCTGGAAGTTGTTGTGCTCAAATCTTATGGATGAGACATCAATTAAGAGACTATGGGATAAATGCTCAAGAAGTGAGCATTAAGTGTGATAATACAAGTGCTATAGCAATCACACACAATCCAGTTCTACACTCTCGGACCAAGCACATTGATATCAAGTATCATTTTATTCGAGATCATGTTGAAAAGAAAGATATTGCTCTCGAATATGTTAATACCGATGATCAACTGACAGATATACTCACTAAACCTTTGAGTGAGACAATATTCTCTCTATTAAGGCATGAGATCAGAATGATTGAAATGACCTAACAATCAGATAATCAAATCTGTAAAGATTCGTATTCTTGATTCTCGCAAGATTTGATCCATCCTTACACGCTAGTATCCTTATAAATAAGGTATACTAATTGTTTGTGCATACATCACTAACAAAAGTTCTAGTGTTTGTTCTTGCAGGTATGAATACAGGTAGTGAAAGAACCAACACGGAGAATAAAGGCAATTTTATTGGATATGCCAAAGAAAACAATGTGCTGGACAAAAGCGACAGTTTTGTCTATTCACCGTCCAGCACCCCTCCTTTTCTTAATATGTGATGTTACTTCACTATGCTTCATAATAAATCACCATATCTTTTCGTGTATCTTTGTTTTCGTGTCTCTCACGCAAGAAAGTGTCAGTATCCAAAAGATTTTGTATAGATCTCCACGACACTTATTTGCCTATAAAATAGTTTTGCCATACATAAGACACACTCACTTCTTTCTAAGTAAAAGGATTGCAGGTATGAACAAAGAGAAAGGAAAAATGGACGAAGCAGAAAAAAGGGCTACCCGTCTGAAGCATCACTTACAGGAAGCAAGCAAGCTCCCTAATGCCACCATCATAAGCTTGAAAGAAGAAGGAGAGATGATCAATGTAACCTACTCAATGCCTAACCCCGCCTATAAAAAGGAAAAAGAGGCTCTTGACACTCTTGTCGACGAATCTAGGGTCAAAAAGAGATATCATCTGGAACAAGCCAGACAGGAGGCCTATGAGAGAATCATGATGATGAAGAGCTCCAACAAAGACTCTTCATCGACACCAACCTCTCGATGGTATCCCTTTCCTGAAGTTCCTCCACCCAATGTTCAATCCTATGAGGATTTCTCAAGGGTCCACTCTCTGGTCACAGATCAGCCACCCGAACCCACTCTCTCTCTAGAAGAGTTGGATGAATACGCCAAAACAACAAATCTGGCTGATGTGACTGATGAGATGACCCGATTGGAACTTCACGTACCCTATCGTTTTCTTTGAACCGAAGTAGGTTGAGCTTTTTATGTTTAAGTCTCTCTCTCTCTCTATCCTGTATGTCATGATGGCTGTGTTATCCAAATAAATGCATTGCATAAGTTCTTATGATTTCGGATCACAGGAAGGTTTACTGTTGTGTGCATTTATTACAAGTTATATCTGGTCAAAAAGAGTTCAAAAATTCATTATGCATTTATGGAATGCTAAGCACGTTGGAACTCAGGCCGTACAGAGAATCAAAATTTTAGTCTCAACTGAAATCAGCTTTCTCTTGACCACTGTAATGAGCATTGATTGCAATATTGACAAACTTACTGATAAGCCCTCAATCCTTGGCTATAAAAAGGGAGAGAATTTCTCACAATTTTCACCATCATCTCTCTCTCTCTCAATGGCACCTAAGAAAAGGTTCACAAGAAATGACTCTCGCAAGCTCCAAGAGGCCTCTAGGCGCCTCAGGGAGGAGCAAGGTGACTTATATCCAGGCAATAGTCCTAATGTTCCTATCAATCTCGTCTCTGATTCAGACTCATCGTTTCATTACAATGATATGGTTGGATTCATCGTTGAATCAGAGAATGAAGAAAAGATCCCAAAAGAATGGATTGACAAGGACTACATGGCCTTTCTGGCACAAGAAAATTGGGAAGAGAAGTATGACAAAGATGATGAAGCTGAGTCCTCTACTGGTTCCAACTTTCCGCGCTATAAAAGATGGTATAGGGAAGTGTTTGGAAGGGTGAAGAAAGATAAGCCTGAATGTTCTTCATCCAAGAAGGTTGAGAGGAAGAAAAAGTGATTTTCTGAAAATCATCATCTATGTTTATGTATCTTCTCTTCTCGTTTGCTGAATAAAAGCTTGCCTATCTATGTGCTAATAAGATGTCATGTTTTATCTGTGTAACCTTGCTGACAGTCTTAGAAGTTTGTTCTGATCAAAACTTACTCGCATCTTTCGGGTAACAATGTTGATTGTTCATCATGAATCTCTCGGGCAACATTATGTGCGTCTTGTGAAATTCTGAACAACATTCGGGTTTTTGAATCGTACTTAAGACGCTACTTCTTCTTGAATCTAAACCGTTCATAAAGTATCATTGGGATCATATGGCCGAGAAAATCGCCTCTATCCCACTAGTTTGACAGGACAAAGACGTGCATTTAATGCACCTCTCAGCACTTGAGTGCTTTTTCTCTCTCCTCATTAAATGAGGGAATGATCGTTTCAGATCTGCACACGTTCTTATCACGTAACCATGATGATCAGTTACCTTTTGAGGAAGAGGAACCGCTGAATTTTTTTTTAAAAAAAAATTCGAATAAGTTTTCTTAATGGGCTGATTTAAGGACACCAACCCGGAGCTTTATAAATCCTGCTCAAACCTTCATTCCGTCTGTTTTACATCTCTCAATTTTCATCCCTTCCTCTCAAAGATCTCTATAGTCAAGCTTTCTATCATCAATGGCGGCTCCTTCCGAAAAGAACCCAGAGAACCCTGAACCATCATCCACTCCAGTAATACCAAGCTTTCCCACGGAAGACATAGAGTTTATCAAGTCCAGAATTCCATTTATCGTCGGAGGAAGTATGTGGGACGAAGAAGGGTTTCGTAAGTATGTCTTGGATAAAGCCTTTGGAGAACGGATAATCGCTCTTTTACTAGAAACAGGTTTATTTGGTTTAGTAACTCACCACTATGATGAATGGTACCCTCTTGATGTTACTCAGTTTTATTTGAATGCTTATGTGACTTCTGATTTCTCAAGCATATCTTCAAGAGTTAATAAACATCACATTGTGTTTACTGCTGAGGATATTCGATCAACTTTTGGGTTTCCCAGACGAGATGAGTCCTACAAATCCAATCTGATATATTATCATCTGGATCCGGAGGACTTCTATGAATCCATACGACACAAGGAGGCACCTTCCAAAGATAAAATCTTCTGGCCCCTCAAGAAAAAATGGTTCCGGTTGGATTATGAGTTTGCAGTAGACATCTTCAACAAGATTGTGGACCACAAGACTTCTGGCACAGATGATGTCACAAGGGAAAAACTGAAAATGCTGCACGCTTTTCTTCATGAGCATAAGGTTGATTGGTCCAAAATCATTTTCCACAACATCGCTCACACCATCACATACAATCGCAGGAATCCTGGAGACATTGCAAAGAAGATGGGCTTCGGTTTCATTATAAGCCATCTTCTTGCCACAAAAGGAGTGATTCTACGTGCTGGTGCTCCACCTGGTCAAAAGGTCTGTCACATGAAACACAAGCCATCTGGATATGACAAACAGAAGGCATTGGAATTGGGCATTCCTCTTGAACCCAATCTACCCAAAGGGAAGTCCAAACGAAAGTTAAAAACCCCCAAAGCAGACGAAGAAGCTCAACCAAAACCAAAACGGCAGAAACAAGAAAAACCCTCTTCTCGGGTTAAGACTCAAAAGACGGTCACCTCCCAATCAAAGACGAAAGATGATCCTTCTCTCGAAACCTTGATAGTGCAGAACTCCTCTGAAGATGATGATGATCAACCTCTCATTCGTCTAAGCAAACGAAGTCAAATGAGACCTGTTCAAAATCGGGAACCCTTGTCAAAAGGAGCAACATCACAGGGGAAAGATATCCCGAAAGCAGCTACCGCTGAGGGGGAACTGAAAACCTCTCTGCCCGAAAGAAGTCCCGTTGCTCACAAATCCATCAATTCGAATGCATCTCCTGTTCCTCATCCACAAGAACCTACCCTAGCAGAGCAACTCCTACGAGAGTTGACACAAGAACCTGCTACTGTAGAAATGGAGGGAAGATGTCAAAGGTCTTCCACAAGAGCCGGGCTCTCCAGAAGACATCCCGAAAGCAGCCTCAGATGCTACAACTGATGCTCAATCTCTCCCACAAGAACCTACTATTGCAGAGCAGGTAATTCTGACACAAGAACCTGCACTAGTAGACGAGATAACAGCTGCTCAAACATCTTTTATCCCGAAACCATCTGCTCGTCAATCTTCTCCAGACCATAACACCCTTGATAAATCTCTCAGAGAATTGATTGAAAGAGATTACAATCGAGTTCTACAATGGCACAAGTGGCGCACGGCACCTCTCAGAACCTTTCTCGAAACTTTTGAAGCCATGATCGACGAATAGGAATTCGCACTTCAATGGCTTGAAACTCAGGACGTCACAAAGGCTGTGCGAATTGAGGAGATCCACCGAGTGTACTCTTATAGAATAACTCATCGATCTCTCGGGAAGGAAAAAGCTCCCTTGGTAGTTCCTCTTCATAAACCTCCCATGAATCCAGCAACTGAAGCCGAATTGAAACAACTTCGCTACATCATGCTGCTATCCAAAATTAAAGCCCAAATGGCAGAAGATCATCCTCTAGATCCCAAAGGAAGTGCTAGTGGAACGAAAGATGTTCATGGCAACGAAATCGAAGAAGAGGATGAAGAAGAAAGTGAAGACGAGAGCAATGAAGAAGAGAATGAAGATGATGACAATGATGATGAAACAGAAGACGACAACAGTGGTACTGATGATGATAATGATGATGACAATAATCAACAAGGAGGAGAAGGTGCTGAAGAAGAAGAACCAGAAGATAGCCACACTATCTTGGTCGAAACGGACTATGCTAACTGCCCACAAAGACCACCTCTCTTGAAAATACCATCTGAAGACGAAGACTCGGATGAAGCATCCAGTAAAAATCCAATTCACTCATCTCGTGCTATCATTCCGCATATGAACGAATCTATCCAACTACATCATAATCTTCCAGTTCATGAGGACAGAAAGGAAGCCTCACCTGAACATGGCCACTCGATGCATGGTGAAAATCCGGAAGCACCACATCATGACGAACACAGGAACTCTTCTCCAACACACATTGAGGACGATTCTATCGCTGAGTCCCCACGGACCATTATGAACCTCATGCAAGAAACTGTTCATTCAGCTGAACTGATTCACAAGCAATATCTCGCCCTAAGGGAGAAGGACACGAGAGTATTGAATGACTTGTGTCAAAAAGTCAATCTACTCCTTGATGTACAATCTCAACCACAGCAACCGAATCCTTCTCACGACAAAACTCTTAACCAATTGGTGAAAAGAGTTTCTGATCTTGAAGAAAGTTCAAACAAAGTCGCTAGGCAGCAACACGAGATTAAGCATTCTCATTACGGCCTCAAGGAACGTGTTGACCTAGCTTGTACCAAGATTGGCACTTATCAAGACAATTCCTATCAACTTGGTGAATATGCTCTTCAGATTCTGGGATATGCTCAAGACATCCTGCTTGCAATCAGACAAATCCCCTCTGTACCTCCTTCTGCCTGCGCTGATGATGCCAAAAAGGGGGAAAATAGGGATGATGACAGAGATAAGGATGATGACAACCAACCAAGAAGGGATAACACGAAATAAAGATCTTCAGAAAAGCGAGTCTCTCCTCACAAAGTCTCGGGTCACTCTCATCCACCTAAGTCTCGTGGACAGTCTCATGATCAAAGACGCTATGGTCGCACTCAAGACAGACCTCACAAGGCTCGACAATCTTTCGGCTCTGAAGCCAAATATCTCTTCACAGGACTGTCAAGAAGAGATCAAGCAAGACTAAGACAAAGGCTCATGAAAAATACCTCAGTTACCATGGATGGCATTGGAAACTTCGTGGACTATGTCCCATACGAAGAAGGAAGCGGTAAGAGGTTTGAAGGTTGCAACAATCCCATCTGGTTGAAGAAGAAAGACAACCACACAAGGCAAAACTACATGAGCACTCAGAATGAAAGGATCAAAAGACAAAACAAGGAATTGTGGGATAAACACAATGAAGAGATCAGGATAAGAAATGATGAAGCAAGAGAAAGAGAAAGGATTAAAAATCTCATCAAAGATCTATCAAATGTAACCAAAGACTCTCCTAATGATGTCACGTACAATGCAGCTTTCAAAGTGCATAAAGAGTCAGGCAAGAGCTATCAAGAAGGAATGAATTCGTTTGAACTGATCTCCTGGTGGAAGTCTGGAGTAGTGGAAGGCAACAACATTCGAGAAGCCTACAACAATTACACGAGTCTAAACATCAAAGGAGGATATGAAGAGCTCGTCAGAAACAATCCAATCAGGACTTTCAGAGCAAGTATCAACAAGAAGATAGACTACGAGAGAACACAAAAAAGACAGGAAGTGAAGGACAATCAAGAAAGAAAGAAGGAAGCTCAGCAAAGGTTAAATCTTTTAGAAATGTAAGTTATCTTTATTTTGATTTCTTTTGACAGAGTTTTTGTAATGATCTTACCTGAATATCTATGAAACTCTCATTGTCACACATCTCGTGTCACTTGTCTGAGTTAAAAAGTTCTTGTCCTTATTTCTGTTGCTTCTTCGTAGAAAATTCTTGTAAACTCTCGATAATGGCTGTGTTATTAATAGAATTATCCTTAAGGAGCACTTTCTCAGCCTTATAAGAAGAGTATAGGTTTTGGCATCATCAAAAAGGGGGAAATTGTTAGGAACCTTGTATTAGGATTTTGATGATACCAATGTAATGTAGAAAGTAGACCCCTAACTCTTTCGTTTTTATTGTATCGCTACTTTCGTTCTAGACGAAAGTTGCCATAACTCATATGTAATTCGTGTTAAGCTAGAACAAACACACGAAAAGAGTTATGAATAGAAGATAGGCTGATCAAAGCGAAAGAAGACTCCACAGCAACGAAAGAAGGAGTTGTCATTAAAAAGACAGTTCTTTTTAAGACTATTTCAACAAGTATTCTTCTTCTCATCAACTAGAAGAATGTTCTACCTGTCTGATTTGACAACATCCTAGGACAATAAGGACCTCAACTCATGGGACACGCTATCCAAAGAGCATTTAATGAAGTCGTACTATCTCTGGAGCTAAAAGACAAAAGTCATCAGATCCTCCATACCTTCAACGGCTACATAGTACAAACCCATTAATGGAGCATTAAATGCATGAGGCTCCATGGTCCTTGTCCAACAGATAAAAGGTTTAAAAAAAATTCATCTCCCTCCAACGGATGAATTTTCATCACCTATATAAACCAACCTTCATCAACTAAGAAGGTGCTGGTTCATTTATCACTCTACTCACTCTCTTGCAAAAAGCTCTTAAAAAGTGAACAAATCTCAAAGCTTTTTGCGAACCAGTTATTTAAGGTGTTAAGGCATTTGAAGTAGATCACCCATCACTGCCCTACATCTTGTAAGAAGTCTTGCACTCTTGAAGCAATCATCCCACACCAACAAGACTTCACAGTTGGAGGAATCAAGAAATACTTTCTCACCAACCTCAACTTAGAACAAGAAGTTGATAGAGGCGGAGTAAACTCTCGGAGTTGAAAAACCTTCAAAGGCTGTCTGGCTTAGTGATCAAGGAAGTCTTTGTGTAATTGTACTAAAGAGTGATAGTGCAATCCTTCCAGCAGTTGTGGAAGAAGAGTGGAAGTAGGCAAAGTTTGGCTGAACCACTATAAAATCTCGTCTCGCTCTTCTCTTTACTTACTGCTTTAGTTTACTGCTTGCATATCATCCTTTTCATCACTCATCTTATCTTTTTATCAAACTCGTGCAACCCTCTCTTTATAACCTTTCCGTTGTGCTTATCTTACTCAAAAGTGTTGTCAGGGTTTTTCTTTTAAAGAATCTAAAGAAAAACGAGAGTCTATTCACCCCCCCCCCCCCCTCTAGACTCACCACACAATCTATCGGGACCAACAGGATTTTTTATAGAAAACTTCATATCTTCGTATATATAAATCTCTTGTTCATCCAATGTATATATAGGAGATGAATGATAAATAACATATACACTAATTTTAAAATCACTCTATGTAACTTTCATAATAGACAAAAATTTAATCTGAAAATTAATTCTAAAAATTAAAATTAGAATTAATTGAATCATAATTAATACGTTCCAGAATGGTACTCCGAGAAGTACACCAGAGAGGTTACGTACAAAAAGTTGAAGCCACTTCTCGATATCGACCTAAAAAGTAAATGACTTTCTTGTGCACGCAGGTGCGGGCTAGCACACACATGTCAAACATTTTTAGCTCATTTTGAGATTTGATTTGCACCGTACCCTCACCCCCTGCGTGCAAGAGAGAACCTCTCAACTACACAATTCATACTCTTTCTAAAAGAGTATTGTGTGTGTGTGTATATAGTGGTGCAAACTCACCTTTTTTTTTTTTTTTTTTAATATGGACAAAGGATTCTTTCAAGTCTTTCCATCTTCATTTTTCAATTCAAATGGATCTATTTTGAGAATAAATTTCTCATTCACCTACCTATTATCCGTTTTGAGCGTACAATATATTGATATCTTCGTTTCACTACGAAGAACCAAAATCCACGTTGATCCGACCAAAATTGAAAGTGTACCTCGCATGTAATGATCTTCTCTCTCTGTGTGTATTCCTTTGAAATGTTTAAAATAACTTAGTCTTTCAATAACTAATTAAGGAATTTAATTGTTATCTTTGCAGGATAAAAATAACAATGTATTAAATTTTTTAGCCAAATTATCAGTATTAGAATTACTTCACTAAAATTTAAAAGATAAGAAAGTATTAAATAAAATGTTATTGATAAGATTCATTGGATAACTCACCATTTATCTCTTTTAACACTTTAATTTTAAGCAAGTATATATTCTGAGAACTTAAAGATGAGTATAAATGTATAGAGAATTGTGATATATTTCATCTTTATCATATCATATTGATGAAGAAAAAAGTTAAGCAAATAAAAGTGTACACTACTGCGTCTAAGACTTGTACATGTTATCCAGTTGTGAATAATTATACATTACATCAATCTACGTCATGTATCATTTTTTTTCTTAATCACTCCCTTCCAAATGTTTCGTTCTCATTACAATTCTATGAATATTTCTTCATAAAGTAAAATCCATGTAGGGTGACGTATACGTTCTAGTGATACTCATAAGAATATGAATAAGTAATTATATTAAGGGAATATTATAATTTATACTTCTCACAAAGATGTTAATTATTAATATTACTCATAAATTGAATTATTAGTAGCTTAAATATTTTTTTCAGTTTTTAAAACATGATATATATTAATGTATTAGTAGTGTAAAGTTATGATGTACATTTTCATAGAAGACCATCTTTGGTGTGCCAAAAAATAAAATAATTCTCCTGATCGTTGGTTAATGACTTAATGGGGATATTATATTCCAGCTTGTTTTTAGTGTTATTATTATTAATTTTTTTTGGGTGATAATCCAGGTTTTTTATTTTGCTTGGTTACATCTTGGACTCATGAATTCACATGAGGCTCATGAGAAGCTAAATTATTCAATTTAATATCGAAACTTAACACCAAATTGTACATTTCTACGCACAAAGGGTATAACATAAACTTAAATCTAGAACTGTTAATACGAACTGACAGGACGGGGTGGGCCAAAGCCCGTCAGCCTAAGCGAGGTAGGCCAAAAAAGCCCGCTGCTTGGCGGGCCTGAATTTTACTAGCCAAGATCCCACCGCCCCTGGCTCGCTGGCCCCCGCCACACCACATTTTTTTTGTTCTTAACTCTTAAGTTGTTAATTTGTTACTTTGTTAAGTTTTGTACACTCTAAAAATAATTCAAATAACTTCTTACATAACTAACATAAGACATAATTCATCAAACGTTAGACATTACATAACGATTTTTTTTTTTTTTTTGAGAAATACATAACTATAATTATAAAATCCACAGTCTAAAATTTTAAAACATTAAACTAGAGTTATGGTTATTATTACTTATTAGGTTATAGTTTGATATATATATATATATATATATATATATATATATATATATATATATATATATATATATAAGTGGTGGGTAGCCCGTGGCTCGTCAGGCCCGCCCCACCCAACCCATGGGCTTAAAAAGCCCGTTCCTTGACGGGCTGCTATTTTCAAAATTCACTCTCTACTTAAGTAGGATGCGGACAGACCGATCCGACGAGCAAAGTCTGTTTTGACGGCTCTACTTAAATCCCATGAAGAATCTACTAAATCAATAAAATGGGGCTTGTTTTTCGTTTCTGCTCATTAAATTTGAAGAGTGTTTTAGATGTGAAAATGGTCATTATTTTGGACTTGTTCCTTGTTTCTAGCTTGTGGAAGACAACAATGAAAAATGCGATCGTAAATTTTGTCGCCCACAAACATTCAATGGCCCAATTTGGTTCACAAGAAAATGTTTTTTTTTTTTTTTTTTTTTTTTTTTTTTTTTTTTTGTGAAAATTGTTTTTCCTTAATCTTGAGAAAAAAAAAAAAAACATATTTCACCTTATTCGATGGTTTGAAAATTTATTCTATTGAAAATGAATTCTTTAAATTTTTTAAAAAAAATTATTTAGTATCTTTAATTATTTTATTTTTTTTTTACATTTTTCGAGAAAAATGGAACAATATAAGTTTATATATTACTCTTATATATCTTTATTATGTAAGACTATTTGAATTTTTATATATACTTATAGTTTATTTTTAACCAGTCATAATAGAATTAATATTTCAAAAAAATTCTTTTTTCATAAAATTTAAATTTACATTTTTTTTTTTTACAAAACAAACAAGGGAATAAAATTTGTAAACTTACTGTATATAGCGTAATAAAGTAGGTGGCTAGGAACATGTAGGCTTAAATTTGAGGACAAACTAGGATCTCTAGTCTATATTAGGGCTTGTCATTTTCCTTAACCACCGTGCATTTATAGGCTTCTCAAGATTGCACTACCTAATCTCTTTTTACAAGATTGGAAATTTAAAATATATTTTCTTTCTCACTAAAATTATTTTTAATATATTTATTTGTTAATATGCCATTATAAGAATATATCATAATTAAGTGTTTACCATTTTATAAAAATGTATAGTTAATGTTAAAATTAAAAATTTACTATACTGTACTAAATGTATAGGATGTGCAATCTTATTTCATTTTCTTTATGTAGCACCTAGCAATAAATGTGTAAATTCATACTCCCTCTCTCTATCCCATTTTATCTGTCCTACTTACTATTCATTGGTCAAATCAATTTTTTCTTTTTTGTTTATTTTCTTTAGTATTTTTTACTATTTTTAAAATTGATTTTTTGAGTTTAATAGTACTTTTAGTATAGTTTCTAAATATATAAATTTTGTATACTAATACTCAACTTAATATTATATAAAAAATGATATTAAAATTAACTTCAGTCAAGCTTCGTTAACTGAACCAAACACATAAAATAGGACGGAAGGAGTATATCTTTATATTTGCGTAAGAAACAACACCACATTATGATGGCAGGATGTTAGACTCTGTTGCCGCTCAACAATTCTCCTCCCAGCCTCAATTGCACAGCATGATGACATGTTCTGATACCAATTGTTAAGATTAAGCGCTTACTACTACTATACACCAAAAATTATAACCAATATCAAATGCACAATTTTATTTTCTTATACTTCCATAACAGTTAACGACACGTTTTTAAACTAGGATGGTAAAATCGATGCTACAAGCCGCCCCCAACACTAATTATAGTTTGTATGTAAAAAGTCATTATTGTTAAATAAAGAAACATTAGAGTACCTTAATTTTCCTAGGCCAAATAGAAAGACATTTGTACTTTGGCTGAGAAAATTGTGTGATTTCCAGTGTGTATCCGATGATCGCGGACCTAAGATTCCGGCATGCCTACCTGTTAAAACATATCTCATGATTTATCTCCTGACCTTCATCAAAGTTTTAGAATATGAATAATGAATAAAGATAACAAGATTGTTGCGTATATATGTATGTATGTATACATTTTTTTAAATTTGTACAATTGCTCAAAACTCAATTTTTGATTTACGACAAAATTGCAATCAAGGACCATAAAGAAGTAAACTAGTCTAGGTTACTCATAATTAACTGACTCAAATCAAGAAGTCAATAAATCTCTTTTACATAGAGTCAAATTTAACATTTTGTGGTTACCAAATCAATTGTCTCACCTAAACTAATAATTAGAAATCTTGTATTCTTGTTTTTATTTCTTGTCATTTATCATTGTACATTTATACAAAGCAGACGTTTACATTACACTCAGTTGGTCCCTCCCGGTCCAAAACAATAACCAGCTGGGATTGGTCTCAAGGAGGAGCTTAAAACATACACTAAAGCATAAATAAGGCAAATTATATTATGCACCGCGGTGCATAATCGATTATGCACCGCGCGTCTTTTTTTTAAATGAAAATTAACAGTGTTTATTTCCGCCGTTTCGCACCCTTTTGCAAAAAGTAACTCTATTATTCAGTGTCATTTTGTATACACTGCAGTTTCAGTTGAACACAACTACAGTTTCATTTCGATATAACTATAGTTTCATTCGATATTTATAGACTCAAATATGTGAAAATGTTATTTAATTTTATTTTATATACACTATAGTTTCATTAAAACACAACTACATGATCATTTTGATATAATTACAGCTTCATTGTACAATATACACTCAAATATGTGAAATGTTATTCAGTTTCAGTTTATATACACTGCAGTTTCATTTCACTATAACTACAGTATCATTTTGATATAACTGCAGTGTCGGTTTGGATATACTGTAGTGTCAGTTGGTGTTTAATACACCAAACAAACGGACTCCGTTAACTCTAACGGCGGGCCGTTTCTTTACTTAAAGAAACGACGTCGTTTTTTACCGCGGTGCACATGCACCGCGGTCTATAATATAACGACTGCATAAATAATTGGATACGATGGCCCATTTAATTTGGGGATTTTGGGCCCTAACCCATGAAATACCAGATAATGTATGATCCAGCTGTTATACCATGGATCAGTGTCTAACTTGTAATGTGGACCCGATTTCAAAATAAACAATTTACATATTCACAATTTACATATTTAATGTTCACAATTTACTTTTATAAAATTGTGAGCATTCAATATTTAAATTGTGAACATTCAGTATGTAAATTATGTATTTTGAATTAAGGTGGACCCGAGTCTATAGAATAATTTACCATGTCTGATCCATGTAACCATTTTAGTTGAGGCTTGGTCTTTGTCAAATCAATTGTATTTTTTTTTCGTAATACATTAGGTTTCTCAACTTACGTTAGACTAATTTTTCGGCCAAGAGCATTGGAGGAAGTAAATCATGAATCACCTAATCAGTCCTCATTTTCCACCTCTATCTATACATTCTTTTTTTTTTCTTTTTTTTTTTTTCTTTTTTTTGGTGAGGTTATCTATACATTCTGCGCATAAGAAATTTTCATAAAAGTAATTTTTTGAATTTCGGGTCTCCCAATGACCCCCCCCCCCACCCCCCACCCCAAAGCCCATGTATGTCTTCATTTTGTGTGTTTAGTTTGATTAACGAAACTTAATCAAATTTTTTAAAATTTATTATTGTGACATTTAGTTTAATATTAGTATATATATTTATAAATTACATTAAAAATATTATTAAATATTTAAAAGTTAAAATTTACAAATTATAAGAAAATATTAGAGAATTTTTTTTTTTAAATGATTTGCCTAATAGATAGGAGAGATGGAGTGATAAATGAGAATAATTAGTAAATAAAAGAAACAAGGAGAGAGAGAGAGAGAGAGAGAGAGAGAGAGAATGCAGCCATGAGGTGTGCCTCTCTAATTCATAAAGAATTGTTTGACTTGAATGGTTACTCCTTTTGTTTCAAAATAAATTTTTTTTTATGTAAACCACAACGTGGTCCAGGTGTTTCTAGCCCAAAGAGAATCGTCACTTGTGGGAATTGAACCTGGGTTATCCCAGAATTCTCCCCCACAAAGAGAGCTCATTTGCCACTTGATTTTGTTTCAAAATAATGACAGAACATAATTAACTAGTATTTACTACATCCTTTCAAAAAAAAAAAACTAGTATCTACTTAATTTATTTATAATTTAATATTTTGTAATATTTAATTTAGTAGTATTAAAATTTTTATTTATTTAAAACTTATACTACGTATTAAAATTTGTACTAAGCAATTGAATTCCAAAATTATATAAAGTTTATTAGAGAAAAAAAATTAATTTGACCAATATATATTAAATATATCAAACAAAAATTGGACAAAGGTCTACTATTTAAAAATGTTAGAAAAATGAATCAAATATGAACGAATATTACAATTAAGTCATTTAAACAAAAATAAAAGCTCAATAAATAGTGTTAAACTAATAAGCGATATAATTAAGTCATAATCTTACATATTCAATATGTTACCGCTACTTTGACAAATATATAACCTTTTTTTAAAGTTCTATGCTGCACTAATAATGCCGTAAAACAATAATGTGCTAACTACTACAATAAAAAGTAAAAACAAATGGTAACATATTCGCAAATAAAATGATAGTATTTTTAAAAATATTACTTCTCTTTTCTAATTGTAATTGTAAGCGCGATGTCATTTCGATCAATAGTGTAACATTTTTCATTAGGAAAATATTATTCTTACTCTCAACTTTTATCTCTCTCACCAAATTTTGATGTTGACATTTTAATTGAGATCCACTGAATGAATATAACTAATCATCCATTACTACATCATAGAGTAAAAATGAAAGTGTAAAAATAAAAAGTACATGTAATAAAACTCTTTGTGTTATTATTATTTTCTTCCTAAACTATTGAGTTGGTCAAGAAACGTGTTGAATGAATCTAGTTGAACTTAAATTCAAGGAGCTCATGTTTCTTCAATTATAATCATACTCAATAAAGCTCTATCTGCTGACGTCACGCATTTGCTTATTTTCTTTGAAAAGTTGCTCATAAGTCATAACCAAGATGTTGGGGATTACATACATTTTACATCTAATGACGTAATGCATTATGTATTAATTATAGAATTAAAATTGCAAGCAAACGTTTATTAAAAAATTATTGTTGTTTTGAAAATAAAAATAAAAATTAACATTGTATACTAAACAAATTTAAGCAGTACATTTTCTGTGCATTCTATACACAATAAAAATGCTTTCATTATTGCAAATTAATTTTCTAGAAATTTCAAAAGAAAAGTTCTTGTTATTTTCAATTTAAAATAATATTAACCCATTACCATTAAATTGAAATTTTCTGATGTGAGATGAGTGATATGTTATTTTATTTTATAATATATATATATATATATATATATATATATATATATATATATATATATATAATTTTTTAGAGATTCTAGAAAAGTATTATGGAGTATGTAATATTACCTATCAAACATGAAACAATCTTATTTGATTAATGTCAACACACACACAA
Organism: Ipomoea nil; assembly: GCF_001879475.1. Classification (NCBI taxonomy): domain Eukaryota; kingdom Viridiplantae; phylum Streptophyta; class Magnoliopsida; order Solanales; family Convolvulaceae; genus Ipomoea; species Ipomoea nil. The sequence continues at coordinate 1,074,316 of NW_017616846.1, forward strand.
AACAAAACAAAACAAAAAAAACACACATACACACACACATTTTACACCTTTGTTCACATTTTAAAATATGCATATTTTGAAAAACATAAGTCTCACTTAACAATTGCTTTCAACAGTGAGATAGGAGTTCAATTCTTACAACAAAAATAATGTGGAGATTTAATTTCTTCCAATAACGTTAGGGACAAATTACATCATAAACCAACCACCTTGCAGTCTTGCACCATAGATTATGGTTCATTATTACAATAATACTATAGATTCATGAAAAAATATCATTAATCATGATTTATTAATATAATACTTTAGTTTCATTAATATGATATCAATTTTATTATTATTATTATTATTATTATTATTATTATTATTATTATTATTATTATTATTATTATTATTTTGTATAAATAAAATCAATGTTACAAAATATATTATTAAAAATATCTCAATGAGATATTTTGAATAATACTTGTATTAATATTTTTTAAATCTTAATTGTTTGTTGATGGACTCGCAATATTAATAAATTACACAGTATATATTATGAAAATGGACCTCTACTATTCTAATAATGAACATATTTTACATTCATCAATATCATTATATTGTTGCATTATCATTCTATAGATTAACATTCAATATAGTAAAAATAAATTACAAATATTGTGAAAATGAACCTATAGTGTTTCATTATGAATCTATTTGAGATCCATCAATATAATGTAGCTACGTTACAATTGTAAGAATGACCGTGTCATATTTTAAAAATGAACTTGTAGTATTGTAAAAATGAACTTGTCTTGCAGTATTGTTTTTTTTTTGGTAAATTTGAAGCCCTCAAAGAGAGCCTTATCTAACCCTTAAACTAGGCGTGCCACGGGAGTCCGCCCGGAGAATGTCATTGAGGTCCTCCGGTGCCGAGTCAATCCAAAGCGTTCCCCAAGCGATATTATGACCAAAATTCGCGAGCCAATCAGCACATCTGTTACCTTCTCTCATTATGTGAGAGATCTTGAATGTGAGAGATCTTGAACCTGTGAAACTTTCTGCTAAGGTCTAAGCAGTCTCTGACCAAGGCCACAGCGGTCTCTTCGTTATGATTACCCTTATTCATGACGGTGACTGCTGCTGCCGAGTCCATTTCGGCCCAAACTGAATCCCACCCCTCTCTCAAACAGAGCCGTAAACCCTCCCTTAGGCCCCACAGCTCTGCTGAGAAGCTATCTGTCATGCCGATTTTTGTTGCGAAACCTTTGACCCAAAGCCCGTGAACATCGCGAACAATGCCACCGGCACTTGCCAGCCCTAAGCTAGCCTTCATCGCTCCGTCTGTGTTGATTTTCACCCACCCCCGTTGAGGGGGCTGTCTTGCAGTATTGTGAAAATGAACTTGTTGTGTTTGTTCAATTTACTTATTAAATATTTATTAATATAATGATGTATTTGACTATTAGTATAGTATTGTAAAAATAAACTTACAGTATTTTTAAAAATGAATCATAATGGATTGAAAATGAACCTAATAATATATATAGTGACTTAATATAATCATATGTTAGTTTAAGACATTAAAATAAAAATATCATTATGGTGTCATTTAACAGTCTAGTCCAACAATTAGAGCTTTGGTTTGAGTTTTGTGCAGAAGTGTAACATTTTATCTTTTGATTTACGGGTTCATAGAATCCAATATAGTTCAACAAAATCAGAAAAATTGAGTTAAAAAAAAAAAAAGGAAAAGGACAAGATAAGATCAAATAAAAGATACATATTTTAATCAAAACCCCTAGTTGGTTGACCTCGTGGGTTTGCATTGAAGAATTTTCCACAATTTATCAGTCGTCAATGGCGATGGTGACTGGTTCACATCGACGTATAAGTAATTTCTTGCAAATATATTTTGTCTTTGCGATTTACCCTCCAGAGAAGCCAATCTTTTCCACCATTTCAGGTTCTTCTTTCTGTCTCTCTCTCACTCCTTTCACTTTCTCTCTCTTTCATCCGCCATGGGAAGAATCACAGCTATCATGGGAGCCATCAAAGACAAGGCTTCCCAATCCAAAGCCGCCTTACTTTCTAACCCCACCACCATCTCTCTCCACCTTGCCGTCCTACGCGCCACCACCCATTCCCCCTCCGCCCCGCCCGACCTCTCCGCCCTCCTCTCCCTCGGCAACAGCTCCCGCGCCACCGCCTCCGCCCTCATCTCCTCCCTCATGGACCGCCTCCACCGCACCGGCGACTCCACCGTCGCCCTCAAGTGCCTCCTCACCATCCACCACGTCATCAACCGCGGCCCCTTCATCCTCCAGGATCAGCTCTCCATCTTCCCCGCCACCGGCGGCCGCAACTACCTCAAGCTCTCCGCCTTCCGCGACGGCGCCTCCGCCGCCACGCTCACGCTCTCCGCCTGGGTCAGATTCTACGCCCGCTACCTCGAAACCCTCCTCTTCACCTCCAGAATCCTCGGCTACTTCGTCTCCGAATCTTCAACCGCCTCCGAGAATCTCGGCCGGGACGAGACAATCTCGGCGCTCTTGAACCAGGATTTGATCAGAGATTTCGACTCGCTCGTCGTACTCATCGAAGAAACGTGCAAAGCTCCCGATTCCTTCCTCTTAGAAAGCAACAAATTGATCCACGAGATCATGCGTTTATTATCCGATGATAACCTGTCTGTTGTCGACGAAACCTTATCGCGACTCACCGAGTTGAAACAGCGAATGGATTGTCTGAGTTTCGGTGACTCGGTCGAGTTGGCATTGGCGCTGAAGAGATTTGAGGACTGCACAGAGAGATTATCAGTTTTGTTCACCGAGCAGAAACCCTCTATTGAAAATTCATCGAGTTTAGCGATTGAATTGAGACAGAAAATTGAGACGTCTAGGGTTTGTAAAGAGAGAAGGTCACTGAGTTTTGGCAGAAAATGTGAGTCGGCTCGGTTCCCTGCCCGAGTCGCAAAATTTGAGCACATGGTACGGCTTTCATCGGATAAATTTTTATAATAATTATAATTAGTATTGTAATTGTAATTGTAATTATTTCTTAGTTTGAGTGATTTTTTTTTTTTCTGAGCAAACTTTTAATTATATTTCACGCTGAAAACTATGCCCACAACAACGTTAAAAATGTCAAAATGCTGGTGTAATCTCATGCATTTTCATTTGCAATTTTTCTAGTTTTGGTCATAAAGCATGCATAAATTAATATCTTTTATTAAAAAAATTAATATCTTTTGATGTGTAAAAAATAAAAATAATGTGACGTGGACAGACTTAAAGAAACATCCCCACCGATCAGGTAGCTTTAATGTTATCTTATCTAGTGCCGTCAATTAATATTGAAATTTTTGCTGTACAATTATTGTGTATACTACATAGATTTTTTATTTTTTATTTTATTAAAATGATTAATTTTTTCTTAGGAGGAGAGGAGAAATCCTAATATTAAAAAGATTAATATTAACTTTTTTTTAGGACTATTGACCTACTGAATTTCAACGAGTAAATACCAACTCTACTGAACCTCAAACTCATGACCTCTCATTTGAGAAAGTCACTTCATGTCACTTGACCACAAGGTCTTTAGCGTTAATATTAACTTATATATTCATAAATATTATATTGTATATTGATATAACCTTTACTTATGAAGTAACGAGAGATAAGAGGATTGTTAACAAAGATCGGGATTAACATAATAATTTCATATATCTCAAATTTAAAAACGTATCTAATGATTTTTAATGTATGTCAGGCCCACAATAAAACCAGGTTGATATCGGGTAATAGGTACGAAAAGTTTATTGTAATAATAGGGCACAAGCGAAGGCCCTTAAAATAATACAAACGGGCTGCAATTGTACTAAATAAACAAAGATAATGAATTTGGTCTAAGGGGCCAAACTACCAAGCTCAATCACCGTGGGTGGACTACCCCTGCTAACTAGCCGACCTCATAGACAACTGACGTGACTGAGTGAGAAGTCAAGATAGGGCACAAGCTAAGGCTCTTTATGCACGTCACAGACAGGTGCGCGGACAACAATATTATGCCCTCCTTCGCCATATGCGTGTCCCACTAGATGTCGCGCTCTCCTGCTAAATACCTCTCCGTGCGCCATGTCGCAAGCCACGTTCTAGTCATCGCTAACTGCCAAAGCGATCCGTTCGCCCGAGCAGTCCACCCCTCTGTCGAACGGCCCACCACTCACCTGGGTGCTCCGTCATAACCAAGCGATCCAAACTAAAGCTCCCCAACAGCCGACGGACGCCAAAGCGCTCTAGCAAGGAACCAAAAGGTGCCAAAGTCACGGTCCGTCAACCACCATCTAGTGGTCCGCTTGACCCCCATGGGGTCCGCCTCTTGTCGGTGGAACGAGATCTATTGGTGTTTGAGTCGCCTGTCAATGTTCTCTAGGCCTAGGCCAACCGCTCCTCCAGATCATCCCCATACTCCGCTGTCAAACACGCCCTTAGCCCACTTTCTTTATTTGATTCTCCTTGGTCAAGCCCACCTGTTACTTTAATTAATCTTTGGGCCATACCCCTAGGGCGCATAAGTATCAAATAACACTTTTAAGTAAATGTGAACTCCTTAGATTTATTTTTTGAGTGAATGAACGAGATTCTTGAAAAAAAAAACAAAACAAAAAAAAAAAAAAAAAAAAAAAAAAAAAAAAAACTAGAGACGAAGAAAACATTTTGAGATATTTTAATTCAATTCTCATTAGCTCCTTCTATATATTGTAGTTGCTCAACATCGATCACAGTATATAGTATTAATTAGGTATTTGTTATTGTTATTATTATTTTAGAATTTATTCTCTTGACACCAACATTGTCTCCTTCTCAATAATTTAAAATGTATCTAACTCCTCATTGGCAGATTGTTGCAAAATTTCAATATCCAACATGGAGGGTGTTGCTATTTTATATATTATCATATCAGTAAGTTATGGTTCGAGTAGTTGGACCACAGTACATGTCATGAGTCGACCCTAGCTACTCTCGCAAATTATGCCATGGAATCGTGTTCACCGAGAATGGTGAACACAAGGCAAAACGACATCATTTTTAGGTTAAAAAAAAAAAAAAAAATTTGCGGATGTAGAGTTAACGGCGCGCGTTTGATCAAATTATGAATTTTATGTTATGAGATTATGAATTTTATGAAAATTCATAATCTCATAACAGAAAATTCATAATCGCATAACAGAAAATTCATAATCTCACAACTGAAAATTCATAATCTCATAACAGAAAATTCATAATCTTATAACAGAAAATTCATAATCTCATGGTTCCAAAGTGAATGTGCAGGCATGGATTCATAATTTATGAATGTCCGTGATTTCGGACGGGAATATGTAGGCATGGTTCCAAAGTGAATGTGCAGGCATGAATTCATAATTTATGAATGTCCGAAATTATGAATGTAATGAAAATTCATAATCTCATAACAGAAAATTCATAATCGCATAACAGAAAATTCATAATCTCATAACTGAAAATTCATAATCTCATAACTGAAAATTCATAATCTTATAACAGAAAATTCATAATCTCATGGTTCCAAAGTGAATGTGTAGGCATGGTTCCAAAGTGAATGTGCAGGCATGGATTCATAATTTATGAATGTCCGTGATTTCGGACGGGAATGTATAGGCATGGTTCCAAAGTGAATGTGCAGACATGAATTCATAATTTATGAATGTCCGAAATCTTTGTTCACCTCAAATTAAAGTGAAACCGCAAAATGTGAAAATAAAGAAGAAAAGTCACGCAATTAATTAAATAAAAAAAAATAACGGTGTAGTAACACCGTTGGAACCGTGTTCACCATGAATGGTGAACACGGTTCCATGGCATAACGTCTGAATGGTGAACACGGTTCCATGGCATAACGTCTGAGCTACTCTGATCTGCTCATTCCACATTAATTGTTTTGGTCTTAATTACGTGACGCAACAGATCAGAATGAGTGGCAATGTGTAAACGTTCATGAACCCAACACAACAAATTGATTCCACTAATATTTTTAATTATTTATTTGTTAAGTCCCAAATTGAATTTGAATTATTTTATTTATAAAAAAAAAAAAAAATGAACCACAAGTCCAAAGCGAGTAAGCCACATGATTTTGGGTTTGTGCATGATCCACTGTGGTGATTAATATATTACCATAAGACCGTACCGCCCATTATGGAATATGTCAACCCAAACAATGAGAAAATGGGTCAAAAGTCTTACTTACTGTAGCCTTTGATATTAATGTGTCATAGATTTATATGATACACTCAAAATATTATCTGTAAAACTTAAATTATTATCTGTAAAACTTAAATTGAATGGCCGAATGAAAATGTGACATAATTTTAATACTTAAAGGTCCGAAATTAAATTCTTACCAATATTGTATTATTGTGTACATGATCTTTTTAATACGATATATCTCTCTTATGTGATTTGCAAGTTATTACACATAGTAAAATTTACTGAACACACACTTTCAAGCTATGACTACTAGTTTTCCTCATCACTAATTAAGAGAGACTGCTTTGTTTGAACTTTAATTTGATTTTCAACGAGTGGCATTTTCATGAGTATTACGGAGTTTGAGAAGAATGATCAGGGATCGAATCTTACCAGCGGCAGTGTGTGAGCAATTTCTCAAAGTGAGGGGGCTCCTTGTGTGTCTTGTGCACAGTAAGCAAAGTGAGGGGGGAAGAATGACCAGGGATCAAGTCTGGGAGCAATCTCAAAGTGAAGGGGGTTTTGTGGTAAAATTATCAGCGGAGTCCACTTCCGATTTGGGTCGGGTGAAAGCGGATTCTATCAGCGGAGTCCACTTCCGATTTGGGTCGGGTGAAAGCGGATTCGGGTTCTTCGTAGTGAGACGAAGAGATTGATATATTGTACGCTCAAAACGGAAAATGGGTAATTGAGATATTGATTCTCAAAGTAGACCCATTGAGTTGGAAAAAGATGAGCTTTTGTCCCACATTGGTTTGGAAAGTGGATTTGCACCACTATTTATAAGGGTCTTTAATAAGCTTATTTAATTGTATAGCATAGAGATTCTCTCGTGCGCAGGGGGTGTAGGTGTAAATCAAATTCCAAATGACCATAACTCCTTCATCCCTATCATGTTTTCAGCTCGAAGAGTGAACAAGAGATCAAGTTCTTCTTGCTACTGTTCTGTTCGTGCTCTAGTTCGCAGGGTTCATTTGTTTTATCCTGAGAAACCTAGACTCATTTGTTTTATCCTGTGAAACCTAGGCTACAACGCTCCTAGCACTTTTTGGAGGTAGCAAATAAGATTTTAAGGAAATAGTGTTTCGCTCAACTCGTAATAACCATCTTTCTTCATCTCCTTTCTTTTGGTTTTTGGGATTATGCTCTAAGCATCAAATCTTTTCTCCTTTCTTGTTGGTTGGAATTGTAATCTGGAGGATTATAAGTTCTATTTTGGTTGACATATATATATATATATATATTATTGTTTTTTGGTAAATCGATTTGGTTCAATATTTCTCAACATCTGTCAAGTCAAAGTGTGAAAAAGCCTTAGGGTTGGGGATTCAACCTCTTGGGAAGAATGAGTATTACGGAGTATATATTTTGGAATAATGACATATTAGCAAACGTATTATTGAAACGGAAATTTAGATTAATTAATGGTTAACGTTTAATGTACGTAGGTTCAACTTTTGGTGGATGAAGCACTTGCCACTTGGTAGTTCAATTGGGCATTTTGTCACTACAACGAAAATCAAATTTTACTTTTGGCTTGTTTGGTAAATGGATGTTAGCTGTTAGCTGATTGCGTTAATTAGAAGGTATAATTAGTTGATGACATTAGCTGTTGTAAAAAAGTGTTTGGTAAATTAGTTGTTAGCTGATAGCTATTTGATATAAATTTTTTTTTTCAAAATGCTAATTTAAAAAGTTGTTAGGAGTAGCTTTTTAAATTTTAACATTTTGGAGTTGCAAAAAGCTAATTAATCAAACACTTACATTGATATTTTAACTAAATCAAACAATTAATAATGATCAAATAAGTCAAAATTGACCTATAGACCAATTTTTTACCAAACAGGGCCTTTAACTTTCAAAAAATTCGCCGTATAAATATGTTGTTACAATTTAACTTTTAAAAAGATTAAGGTCTTGTTTCGTAAAATAGTTAGCTTATAGATCAATAAGTTAATTCCAGCAATGGTCCTCCGACTATGTTGATTTTCCACAATTGATCCCCGACTTTTAATTTGAACAATTTAGACACTTGACTTTCGAAATCTTTCCAATGTTAGTCCTTCCGTTAGTTGAAGGTTAAGTGGATGTTAGTTTGAGGGGTAAAGCAGTCATTTCACTTGCTTAGAGTATAATTTACCTTCCTTAGTCCCGTGTTGTTTTCCGGCGTGTCTGTGACGATCGTCCTCCGCAAAAGACATGTTGGCCGCCATGTTTTAAAGTCCAGTCTGAGAAAGCAGATGGACGACACAAGGTCGCGTCTTGCAGTTGGCCACCAACGGCGAAACTTTGGGCATAGTCAATCCAATTCACACAACATAACAGCCGACATAGCACACTCTTCTTTCAGAGCCAACCTCCGGACCTCACTGCCAACATTTCCACCGAGTCCACCAAGCTGGATGGACCAACAGATTCCCAGCACCTCACTGCCAACGTAGAGCACAACAGCTTGTGCAAACCAAACCTCCCAACTTCAATTTTTTTTTTTCTATTTCACTACACATCAAATTCCAGTAGCAACCTCCCAACTTCAATTTTCAGAATCAAATCAATTTAATATGCAATTCCATTTCCAGTAACACTCCCAATGGCCTTTCTTTTTTCAATTTCCAGTAGCTTACTCCACTTAACAACTTCGTCTGGCGGAGGTTGGTCGTCACAGACACGCCGGAAAACAGCACGGCGACCAAGGAAGGTGAATTATACTCTAAGCAAGTGAAATGACTATTTTACCCCTCAAACTAACGTTGACTTAACTTTCAACTAACGGAAGGACCAACATTGGAAAGATTTCGAAAGTCAAGTGTCTAAATTGTCCAAATTAAAAGTCGGGGACCAATTGTGGAAAATCAACATAGTCGGAGGACCATTGCTGGAATTAACTCTAGATCAATTTTAGTACTAAGTGGCTTTTGGTCTACTGGTATCGGATTGCTCCCTTATGTGGGAGGTCTAGGTTTTGAGTCTTGTTGTAGGCATAAATTGTATGGATGGGTTTCCCCCTTCCTTTGTAGTAAAAAAAAATAGATCAATTTTGGTTTATTTAACTATTATTAGTTTTTGATTTTGTTAAAAAATTAATATAAGTGTTTGATTACTTGACTTTTTGTAATTTCAAAAAGCTAAAATCTAAAAATGTGCTCAAAGTAACTTTTTAAAATTAACTTCTTAAGAAAAAAAATAATACTAAACAGTTATCAGCTAATTCACCAAACACATTTTTACAATTAGTTAATGTTATAGGGTAATAAAGTACATTAAGCAATCGTTATATCCTACACCACGGCGCGTGTAGCACTGTGCGCCGCGCGCTCCCAAAATGACGTCGTTTTGGGAGGCGCGGTAGGAAGTTGCTGTGATTATGTATATTTGTTCACACAATTATGTATATTTGTTCATACAATTATGTATATTTGTTCATACAGTTATGTACATTTTTTATACAATTATGTACATTCTTTTTATACAATTATGTACATCCGAATCAGAAAATTTGTGTGTATTATGTTAAGAGTTGATGTGTATTATGTTAAAAGTTTATGTTTATTATGTATTATGTTAGATTATGTGTATTATCTTTTAAAAAGAGTATGTATATTTTGTTATATAATTATGTACATTCATGTATACAATTATGTGTATTCTATTATAACATTATGTACATTTTTGAACATAGTTTTTTTTTTTTTTTAAAGAAAAATTAACTGCTATACACTGGGACAGGAAATTTAAAAAAAAAAAAAATTAAAACAACTTCATTTTGCATCTGGGCGCATAGTGCAACGCGCACCGTAGTGTAGGATATAAATTGCCGTATAAGGCTAAGATGGGAGTTTTCTTTGGGTCGGATTTGGTATTGGGCCATGACAGTTTTTGTTGAATTGGATACTGCCTCTTATAATTTTTATTTTTTCTTTTTTTTTTTTAAAAAAACATGTTATATTTTGTTTTTTTTGGTCAGACCAGGAGGTGTCTTAAGCAGATCCTAACTGTAGGAGGCACCTTTAAACTCGTACCATACTCAGACTAATCCCCGTTCACACCGAGTCAGCCCAATTAAGGGGCAAAGTTCTAACCGGCAATTTATATCCTACACCACGGCGCGCGTTGCAATATGCGCCCAGATGCAAAACGACGTCGTTTTATTATTATTTTTTTTTGAAATTTCCCGCCCCAGTGAATGGCAGTAGTTTTTTCTTTAAAAAAAAACCCGCTGTTCAAGAATGTACATAAATGTTATACTATAATACACATAATTGTATACATGAATGTACATAATTATATAACAAAATATATATACTCTTTTTAAAAGATAATACACATAATCTAACATAATACATAATAAACATAAACTTTTAACATAATACACATCAACTATTAACATAATACACACAAATTTTCTGATTCGAATGTACATAATTGTATAAAAAATGTACATAACTGTATGAACCAATACACATAACTGTGTGAACAAATACACATAATCCCAGCAACTTCCTACCGCGCCTCTCAAAACGACGTCGTTTTGGAGGCGCGCGGCGCACAGTGCTATGTGCGCCGTGGTGTAGGGTATAACGATTGGTTCTAACCCGATTTATTTTTCCATAGGAGAGGGAATTTTTATATTTTGTTAGTAAAAGTGTTTCTTAAAATGAATTTTTATTAAAATATTTCTATTAAAAAAACTATTTTTTCTTTTAAATTTATCTCAAAATATTTATTTTTGACAAAATTTATTTATTTATAACGGGATGAAGAAACTCAGAAAATTAAAGAAGTTTTGGCCTCAACCTACTGAAGCACAAAGAGCCAATAATTCCTCTATTGAGGCAAGAACTTACAATCTTTCATATAGGAGTCCAACTCAAGTGCCATCTGAGTACAAAGTGCTTGGCCTAAAGCAGAGGACTTTAATGATCATGACAATAAAACTCGTACATTATATTTGATTTATGGAATGAATTTTAAAAGAGCAAGAATTGAATCATATTTTATAAAGAATAAAATATGCAATAAATAAATTAGAAATTCTATTCTATTTGGTTCATTCGTCGCACATACATATTAAATATATATGAGGGTAATAGAGAAATTTATGTATCTTTTCTCCCAAAAGGTGTAGAAAATAAAACACCAAAGGAGAGCAATGGATTTATATATATATATATATATATATATATATATATATATATATATATATATATATATATATATATATATATATATATATAAATTCCCTATCAATCAAACAAGGTAAAATCTAGGTTTCCACAAATTTAAAAAAAAATTCTTCCCAAAGAATGTATTTTTCTTGTGAACTAAAAAACCAATTATTTTGTTCATGAAAAATAATAGGCTTCAAAAATTGTATTTTGATATTTGATTAGATTAAGAAAATTGTCTTCTATTCCAATTCATGCTTTCATTTCCATTTGAATTGGATTGAGATATTTGTTAGATAATGTAATGACTCAATGTTATTTTTGAACGGATGCATTGATTTTATAGTAATTTTTTAATTTAAAGGTTATTGCTTAAATCTTTTTTAGCACTTTAATTTATCAAAAGTGACATATTATATTATAACATGTATTCTATAATTTTATAATAACAAAAATCTTTCATCATTTTAAGAAACAAATCACACTACCCTACACTTCCAAATTCCACCTATATATCACCATTATTTAAAAGTTTATTTATTAAATTAAGTTTGCACCCCAGAAAGGCACAAATATTCTATAAGATTCTTACTCATAATGCAATTCCACTAAAACCCACCTACCAACTTTTTATTAATTTATATTTTCAACACAAATAATTAAACAACCTGGCCGCCCAATTGTCTCTCCCCACCACCGCCCACCGTCGTCGTCGGCGCATCCTATATCAGGTGGCACGTCCTTTCCGCCCCGCCTCTCATATGCAAAGAATTCCCATTTCAAAACTAATCTAATTTCCCAAACCAATAATATATATATATATATATATATATATATATATATATATATATATATATATAGGTTCTGGTGCGTTGGTGCACCCAGATGCGGTTGTGCGGTTAAATTTGAGTCATTGATCTTGCTTAAATCAATGTTCAAGATTACTAAAATTTAAAAATAAAAAAACGCGTGCGAAGGTAATTTGGTAATTTTTAAATTTAAGTCAAATTTAAGATGCGTGGGTTGTGTGCTTAATGTGAGTAGTTGTTGAAACTTAAGGTGCATGCGTGAGTTTTGTGCTTAAGGTGCGTGAGTTTTGTATTTAAGTGCGTGGATTATGTGCTTAAGATACGTGAGTTTTGTGCTTAATGTGAGTAGTTGTTGAAGCTTAAGGTGCGTAGTTTTTCTTCTTAAGGTACGTTATTTTCGTGCGTGATTTGTATGCTTAAGGTGGGTCAATCATTTTAAAACCTTAATTAGGTGTGTGATTTGTGTTCTGCTTTGTTGAGTGCTTAATGTGTGGGTTGTGTACTTTGGTTTGTGTTATTAAATTGCGTGATTTGTGTACTTAAAGGTGAGTGATTTTTGTTCTTAAGGTGCGTGAGTTGTATGTGTACTTAAAAAGTGTGTCCAACCGCACCTGAACCCTTCATTCCATATATTTATGTGTACTTAAAAAGTTCTAGAGGACTTTGTGGTGTATTTATGTCCGGTACAATGCATTTACGTAGTAGTTAAGACCAGTTCGCACAATAGCTATTGTGCGAACTGGTCTTAAAGGAACCTAACTACTGCAACTACTACGTAAATGCATTGCACCGAACATGAATACACCACAAAGTCCTCTAGAAACACACACTCTCCCTCTCTCTCCAGATGGTAGCTTTCACAGTTTTAGTTAAATTTTCTTTTTTTGAAAATCAGTTTTAGTTAATTTAAGTATTCAAATATAGTAGATAAATGTTACTTGACAAATTTTTAAAGGGAAAATGACACATTTTCGTCTAATTTTGAGGGGTGATGGTTATTCTTCTCATAATTGTGATTTTTGAATTCAATCCTAACAAAATTCAGGACAAACAAATTAAAGCAGTTTTGCACACCATCTTTGGGAGAAGAAAAAGTTTCACTTTTCCTTTATCTTTTTTATGGAATGTATTTGCATAAGGAAATTTTATAATAATATCTTTAAATATCAGGTCTAGTCTAAACTTGAAAAGGCAAGAATAAATTTAAAATAAATGATCAAATTAAATATAAAAATCTTCTTTGATACAAATAAATGGGGCGAATCGAATGGAATCTCAGTACATACGAAAATGTCGTAACATCAAATGATCGAAAGTAGAATGCAAAGGAAACGTGACAAATTAATCTAACGTACTCACAACACATTGATGTTAAGCAATAAATAAATGAGAGATAAAAGCAGCCTCGCCGGAATCGCCCGCCGCCCATGAACACCACGGATATAGATCGATCTATCTATATATGCGCATTACATCAAAGCAAAAGCGACGACTACACCGGCGAGAGCGGCTCCGCCCATGACGACTCTGGAACCACCGTTTGGCGGCGGAGTGTTGTCTGCTGAGGGCTGCTCGGCCGGCGCCCCACCAGCCGGCCCCGGGGCGGGAGGCGAGGTGAAGGTGGATGGGGAAGGAGAAGAGGCGTCGGGAGACGGTGATGGGGTTTCTGGGGTGCTCGGGGCCGGAGTTGGGGTTGGGGAGGCCACTGGGGCTGGAGAAGGTGAAGGAGTTGCCGGCGCCGGCGACGGAGATGGCGTGGGTGTTGGCGGCGCCACCGTGGGTGCGGGGGTTGGGGTGGCTGAGGGCGAGATTTTGGGGGCCGGTGCTGGGGATTGTGCTAAGCACGCGGTGGCGAAGAGGGCTAAGAGTAGAAAAACTTTGATCGCCATTTTCAACAAATTAAACCTTTGCTTTAGCACAGATTAGGGAGAGATAGAGAGAGAGATGTGAATTGTGAAATGATTAGAGAAGAGAGACTGTAGAGATATATAGAGAGAGCTATTGCTTTTTTATTATAAATAATAATAATTTATAATTTATTACATTAATGATTATCTTTAAATTAATACCAAATTTAATCCTGAATTTTAGTGATTTTTGAAAATTTTAGTTATCTACGAATCATTCCATTACATTTTGGTTTGACTTATATTGTAATACCAAATTTAACTTTTATGGTATAATTTATTTTTCTACTTTTAACTTTATAGGGTAAATGGATAATATATAATTTTAAACGTTATCTCTTATACCTCATATATTAAGAAATGTTGCCAGCCTCATTTGAATTTTAAGTATTAATTTTATACTATATGTTCTTCGAATTTACAGCTGTATAGTAAGAATTTCAACATGTTATTACAATGGCATTTAGATTTGCATTTTATCATCATAATTGGATGAGTTTAATTAGCCGTTGATAATTCATAAATATTTCCATCAAACTAATAATGGTATGGAGACAATGAATTATATGATTAAATACTTCAACTTGATAAAATTATGAAAGTCAAAATTAAAATGTGACTAAATTATTTAGTGAGAACTGAATTTTAAAAATATTATTTAAGTTGAGGACTAAACTTGATATTAGCACAAGTAAAATATCTTTATTACTTTTATTTTAAAAGATATTTCTCTACTAAAATTACTTCCAAATATATGACTGAGTAATTATTGATGCTAATGTACACGACAATTTGGATGAATTGAATTTTAAACATTCTTAGAATAGGTCATTGGTATATAAGGTAGGTTTTAAATGATCTAATTTTATTTAAAATGTCTTATTATTTTATATGCTATTTTCAACTAATGGTTTTTTTAAAGGTAAAATTAAATCATCCCTCATCAAATTACTCTATTTATGTCATTTTACATATCATATTTAAAAAGTTATTCTGAGCCTTAATAAATTTTTAACAAATTATATCATGAATCAAGGTCCATGCATGTTGCATGATAAACTCTACATAAAACTAATACTTTAAGTATATATATAAAAAAAAATAGATACATAAAAATAATACTATTCGTGCAAAAAAAAATAAAAAATGGCGGCACTACTATACCAGCATTTTTTTGTTTTGTTTTGTTTTTTTTTGAAAACTATACCAGCATTTTTATATACCTACAGTAGTAAATTTATGTATACTTACGGTAATTTGTCTCTAAAATAATAATTTTATGTACTTGTAAATTTAACTATATAATTGTTATATATTAATTTTATTTATTAAAACAAAAAGGGACAAAAGGTAAATTTTGTGAATTAGTAAATCCGATTCATGATATATTGATATATATAATTATAGTAATTTTTTCTCTGCGCTTATTTTATTTGATTAATACACCAAATCTCATGGGATTTCACTCCGATATGGAAATAATATTTATTTTTGGACGTGTAATCGGATGTATTTGTAAATTTGTTTTCGACTTGTTAATTAGCAAATATGCATAACAAAGAAATTGCCAAAACAAGGAAATGACACAAAAAATGAATTGAAATTATATGGAGAATGAATAAATTGCATTGGTTAACCGAAAATATAGGTCAAATTATTGGAATTTGTCAAAGCAAATAAAACCAACAAATTAAATATAATATGGTTTTCAATGAATTATGGTTTAAGTAAAATGTCATTATCTACTAAACGCGCTGTTTAGTCTTTAAGTATTTCTGACCACATTTATGTTCATTAGACTTTAATTATAAACTTTAGAAAATGGCCGGATATATGCATGTGAACTTTATCATCATTTCACACGTAAGAAATGATTAAAGAGTTTAAGGCCACGATAACCTTCATTTCCCCGAAAGGACATCCTAGTTGTCAAACTAATTATTACACTATTCAATGTTACTTTGGAATGAGTTCTATTACATTTATTCTCAAATCTTACTCTTTCAATTTTACTTTTTGATGTGGCTGATAAACTATTTTTTTCATATGGGTCTCAATACAAGTGTCATCAATATTTTGTATGTAAGAGTAAAAGTTGAGAGTATAAAGTGAAAGTACACATAGAATTTTCACTTTGCAATAGAGGTTCCGAATTGAAGTATTGTATTAGAGGGTGTTGGGTGTCCATAACATTTTAATTATATATATATATATATATATATATATATATATATATATATATAAGAAGGAAGAAAGCTTTATATACAATGAAAGAGTGATGACAAATAAGAATGGAGTTTATACTTTATAATATACTTGGAAAGCAAATTATATTCCTTTTTGGTAGTAGGTCTTAATCTGAATTTTATCATATAGATTCCACTATTCCCATTAGATGAAAAAACATAAAATTAAATAAAAACAACAGACGATTTCAAGACACAAATATGTGAGATTATGTTCAAAGTGAGCAGATCCTTATGCGCATGACACTGGTATTTTGTCATATTTGCTGAGTCATTGAGTCACAGTGACATACATCCTCTCAAATATTCTATTGGGTCGGAGTGTGGGGACTCTTAACCGTTGGAAATTTAACTTTTTGAAAGAAAAAATTAATGATTATTTTCTCAGGTTTGAATTCCTAATAAGTGATGACTTGGTACCTGCCACAAAAGATTGAGACGTTATAATGGTTAGCATTTAAATATTATGTATATTCCACCCCATTAATTATCTGGATTAGCTGTAACTAGCTAGCTCTCTGGGAGGTAGATTATTGGAAGGACAGAAGTATTGTTATGGTTTATTAAAAAATAATAATTAATATTCATCCATGAAATGTTCTGTCATAACTCATAATAATAATTTAACAAAAGTAGAACATTCTTGTTGGTGGGTTCCCATACTATATTAAATCGTAGAGTTATTATCAAGTTCAGTAATTTTTTTAGATTTAATTATCGACAAATGCTTTCATTACATTTTAACCAAAACTTTTATAATTTTACTTTTTGGTTTTTTAAACGAAAAAAAAAATAAAAAATACTTAACTTAGTTCTTTATCATGTAATTTGTCCCCTTCCGTTAATTTTATAGGCAAATCTATAAATGTTATAAATGCCATCTCCTATATTTGATATAGAATGAGTGATGGTAGAATCCGATCCTTTGCACCATGGTTAGTTATGGAATTTTAAATTATTATTATTATTGGCAATTGGACAATCATTTTGGCCTTGTGTTTAAATATATATAGATCATTATTGATGTATGTTATTAGAGCATAATAACCTGAGGCTGGAGAAGCTGGAAAGAGTTGTCAAACACACCTAACATGAGCTATCTTATAATCATATCATATCATGTATAGGGATCATTATTGGCGTACAATATTCCTCTTTTTTTTTTCTTTAAAAATGATTAAATTGATAAAGTATGATTTTTATACATGTTTTATTGAGTAAAAAAAAATCATATTATGTGCTTTGTGATAAATTTTAATTAATTCTTTTTTTTTTTTTTTTTTTTTTTTTTACATCTGATAATTTTGTACACAATATCAAAGTACTAACCATATTCCTGAAAGGATGGAGCTTGCAAGTCCACATGACAATTTTTTTTTTTAATTTTACTTTATTTTTTGGTCATTTGGCTTGCAACTTGCAAACAAGTATAAAATTGCACCTTTTGTACTTGTTTTCAATTTTTTTTAATTATTATTGTTGTTAAAAAGTGAGTTTTTTTTTTTTTTTTTTTTTTTTTTTTTTTTTTTTTTTTTTTACATTTGATAATTTTGTACACAAGATCAAAGTACTCCATATAACATAATGCTAACTATATTCTTGAAAGGATATCCCACACTAGAGTTCAAACCTGAGACCTCTCATTTAAAAGGTCACAACTATATCGCTCAACCACAAGGCCTTTGACAAATAATTATTTAATTTAAATTTATTAAAACATAAAAACATAATATTTGACTAACTTTAATGAAGGTGGTGCAAATAATAACAAATTGTTCTATTTACACCACCTATAAAGCTAGCAAACTTATCAAAAGGTTGTGTAAATAGCAATTAGGGTGGTGCAAATAAAATTACCACATTAAGTATTGTGCTAGTCATGTGATAAATTTGAGGCAATTTAATAACAAATATTGTAGTTATTTGGCTATAGATCTAAACTCTTCTATAATTTTTTTTTTAATAGTTTAAACAAGCTTATTTTGATACACCAAGTTGGCACGCACGGAGATTGCACGCCCACTAAGAACATTTGTACATGTAACCATTTTTAATTAAAAATCGGAGTTCTCTATCTTATTGTATAACACAAAAAAGGTTTTTTAATCGTTTTTCATGAAAACGATTTTTATTTTCACTACTACATTTGTAAGCTTTTAATTTGGGAGTCCTACACAGCTCGTCATAATCTATCCGGCCCATATTTGCATTACTGTGGAAGGAATATCGATTTTGATTCTAACTACCATTCATTTGAAGTTCAAGTCGGCACTATTTATATAGGCAATGTGGCTTGGAAGTCTAAACTCCAATCATCATATTTTCCTAAAATACTGAAGAATATGAGCAAGGGAATAACAGTATTAACTATTAACTAGTGATGAAGCCATCAAAAATAGTACCCAACAAGTATATTGAATTGTGAAAGAGGAATGAGACTTCGATATAATAAAGCACAAAAGAAAACAAAAAAACATAATTCATCATAAATGTATAGAAGTCTCAATCATGAACTCCAAAAGTCATTGATAATTACATCTTTTGAAAGTAGTGTATGTTAATAAAAGTGACAATCTCTTGATTGAATCGGAATATGATCTTTTTTTTTGGTAGGGAATCGGAATATGATCTAAGAGCATCCATAGTGGTACATATTATTTGGTTTTTACTGATGAAAAAATTGAAGATGGGATTCAAGCTAGTGTGTGAGGATTTTTATTTTTATTTTTATTTTTATTTTTATTTTCATTTTTTTATTCCTGCAAAGGATGTATCTTTGTGGAACCCATTGGCAAAAATTAGGAAAGGCATTAATGAAGGTAAGTGCGCGTTCCGCGCACCTGCCGTGCGCCTAGCTGGCGCGTAAACTGTAAAGTCTGTTCAACATTTTTTTTTAAATGTCAGAATTTTTTTTTTCTTTTTTTTTTTTCTTTTTCTCCCACATCTTTTTTGTCTTTTCTAATCACACTTACAAAAACTATTCATGTGTTTCAATGGTTTTTGGCTATATATTAAGGATTATTGGTGTTGTTTTGTTTCTTGCATATGTATATTTTACTAAAAGAAGACAAAAAATGGAGGAAGGAAGTGGGGCTGGGGAGTGGGGAGGAGGTGTGATTGGAGGGGGGGGGGGGTGGGGGGGATTGTGGGATTGTGACAAAGTTGGAATGAAGATTGAGACAATTATATTGGAAATGGGAAAAAATATTTTGCATTTTAATTAATATGTATTACATAATTCATATGGTGTCACGTCTCACACGTTTTTACTTTCAACTATTGTCCTTAATTGTTTCACTTTTAAAAGTATAGGGACAAATTGAACAAAATTAAGGTAGAATGACTAAATTGAACAAAACATTATAGTACAGGGACCTCATAAATACTTTGACCCATTGTTTTTTATTATTTCAGTTTAACAATATTATAACTTATTTATAAAAATTCAAAGTAATACTTTTAGTACTATTCATGTGAAAATTTGCATAATCTCATGTGCAAATATCATGAATTAGAATATTGATTCCTTAAAATAAGGTTAAAATAATTCATTTATAGCTGCAAATATTGAGAAAATTCATGAAATCTCATGTTCAAATATGTAAATTAGAATATTAATTTCTTACATATTCAAATTATATGAATAGAATAAGAAAATATTCAAAAAATCATTTATATGGAAAATATAGAGATAATAATTTGCGAAATCTCATTTTCAAATTTCGTGAACTAAAATATTTTGATTGCTTAAAATCATGTTACGAATTCAACACAAATGTAATTTTAATAGGTTATTCCATACTAGAATTGTCAACACAAATGTAATTTTAAATCATCAATATTTCTTCTCACATTACTATTTAATTATTTGAAATTGTAAACATATAGGTCAGAAACTTTTGGGTGTTAGCCAAGATTGTGGCTATTGAAACTATTGGAGATTGGTGTTATCTATTCTGTAATAGGTGCAACAAAAAATTAAAACAGACATTGAATCGTTGTCATTGCTTGAAATGCAATAAGTATTGGGCCAATGGTACCTTTAAACATAAAGTTACCATAACAGTCACTGATGCCCGTGGGAATGCACCGTTACCGTTATGGGATTGTGAATGCACTGAGTTATTTGGGAAATCTGAATCTCAATTAAAAAAATCTTATGTGGACGTTAGAAATAATTATTGTATTATATTTAACTTCTTTTACATATATATTGATGTGTGTGTGTCTGTGTGTACGTCTATATATATATATATATATATATATATATATATATATATATATATATATATATATATATATACTATATTTAAAAACAAAATCATATTTATTTAATTTTTCGACCAAACAACAGTAAATACTAAATAGTAAAGGTAAATTAAAAAAGGAATGAAAAAAAAAAGAACAGAAATGTTTCACAATAATATTCTACATCATCAATTAAAAATGGAATGGAAATTAAGTAAATTGAAAAAAGAAATCAATATTAATAATTGACTGAAAATTAAAAATGAAAAAAAAAGGAACATAAATTATGTTAATTGGAAAAGAAAATGAATATTAATAATTGACTGAAAATAAAAAATGATCCATAATTGACTAAAATTAAAAAGGAAATGGTTAGATCATTGCATTTTAATTTTTCACAATAATATTACACAATATAATACATCAAATCACAATTATGTCATAAATCTTTCACAATTTTAAACAATGAAACATAAATTAAAAATGAAAGGAGAATATTTCAATAATAATACTCTACATCATCAAGGTAAATTAAAAATGAAAAGGTGAGTGATTTTTTTGATTGCTGCAAGGGATGTATCTTTGTGGGGCCCATTGGCAAAAGTTAGGAAAAGCATTAATGAAGGTAAGTGCGCGTTCCGCGCACCTGCCGTGCGCCTAGCTGGCGCGTAAACTGTAAAGTCTGTTCAACATTTTTTTTAAATGTCAGAATTTGTTTTTTTTTCTTCTTCTTCTTTTTCTTTTTCTCCTACATCTTTTTTGTCTTTCCTAATCACACTTACACAAACTTTTCATGTGTTTCAATGGTTTTTGGCTATATATTAAGGGTTATTGGTGTTGTTTTGCTTCTTGCATATGTATGTTTTACTAAAAGAAGACAAAAAATGGTGGAAGGAAGTGGGGAGGAGGTGTGATTAGAAGGAGGGAGGGGGGATTGTGACAAAGTTGGAATGAGGATTGAGACAATTATATAGGAAATGGAAAAAAAATATTTTGCATTTTAATTAAAATGTATTACACAATTCATATGGTGTCACGTCTGACACGTTTTCGCATAAAATCAATTCAAAGTCAAATAAAGTCACTAAATTTTACATAAAATGAAATTGAATCATTGAATTATAAAGTGTGATTGATTCTTCAAAGCAAGTAAAAATTATGCAATTACACAAAATAGCTGGTTGCACCATCTATAAGATTGTTGAATTTTTTGTCATTTTTACAATTCCAATGTGATTTACATCTACTTTTGACTAGAGGGTGGTACAAATAGCAACACCCTTGATAAAAGTGACAGTCTCTTGACTGAAATTAAACAGAATATGATCTAAAAGATGTGGGACCAAAATTGATACTCCGTAATATTTGTATTCTATTGTAATCCAATGAAGAAAAATAATGACTTGACAAATCTACCTTTAAATATTCCACATCTACAAATTATGTGACTGTTTTCGATTAAATTTCGTCGTTTAGTTGACTATATCGATAAAAATTGATAAGAGTTTAAAAATTGCGCACTTAAATTAATAAAATTAATAATTGACGACTATTGTAAAAAAAAAAAAAAAAAATACTAAAACTTATAGGATCAAAATGATAATTTTTCATCTAAGTAAATATAAAACGAAATGCAACGTGTTTCAAAAATGAATTAATTTCATTTTTAATATAATAACTTGTGTAGTGACAACCAGGACTATGTGGTCCAATGGTATCTGGGTTGGACTTCCATTTGGAAGATTATAAGTTCGAGCCTCAGTGGAGGCGTTATTGGTTCTTTGTGTTTCAGTAGGTTGAGAAAGTATATGAACAGATACTACAATGTAATAGAGCCAGTAACTTTCAAAAAAAAAAAAAAAAAAAAAAAAACTTGTGTAGTGACAATTTATGCCTAGTCCACAACTTTCAAATTTAACACATTTAATCCTTCACTTTTAAAAGTATTTGATATTTATTCATTATTCCTAAGTGCCTACAAGATCCTTACTTTATGGGCATTACACAAACGCAACCATAAAACATTTTAGACATTTTGAATTTAATATAAAATAATTTTAAACCACAAGATTAAATGAGTCAAAATAAAAATCTTCAAACTAATTTGAAATTGCAACGAACTACTTGAAAATACCAAAACATTTTCCAAAAGTTTACCACAAACTTTAATATAATCTTCTTATCCCTCCAACGCTAATATAATGTAATATAAAAACATTAACTATTTCTAGCTATTTACAATTGCTCTAATGCAAAAAAGCATGGACATATATAGTTCCCCTAGTACACCATCAAACAATGTGCTAGTCATGTGATAAATTTGAGACAGTTCAATGACAAATATTTTAGTTATTTGTTTATAGATTCAAAATCTTTCTATAATAAATATTTTCTTAGTTTAAACAAGTTTATTTTAATTTGATGCACCAAGTTGGCACTTGGCACGTACGACAGTCGCACGGCTATTAGAAACATTTGTACATGTAAGATTTTTTAGTTAAAAATCTTTGCTCATTGCTACCAATTCAACTACCATAACTTATAAAATGAGAATTAAAATTTTTAAAAAAATGCTAAAACTTGTAAGACCAAATGTGATAATTCTTGTTTCAAGTAAAAATAAACGAAAATACAAGTTGTTCCAAAGATGAATTAATTCCATCTTTAGTAAATTGATAAACCTTCCTGTTTTGTCTTTATCAGAGAGCCTCTGACCAAAAGTGATTGGTCATGGAGTCTGAAACTAAGTCTGAGAAAAATCAGTTCCAGGACTTTCTTCTCTGGCCCTCACTCTAGATTTTGTCATATCTGCTCTCCTCCTTTTATTGCATGGATTAGTATGTGAAGAATCTACAGATGAACTTTCATCAGCTTCCAACTCCCAATTTGGACCCAAACTTGAAGCCAAATCTTGGATCAGTTCATAACACTTCATCACTCTTTCCTGCATAAATCCATAAATTAGCTTGGTTCTAGAGTGTTATCTTTGTGGACATCACTTCATATAATACTTCTTTTCGGGAAATTAACGAGGGAAACCCACAGTCACTACTCACTACTTGAGGGTGTACACTGGGTAAATTAAATTCCGTTTTATGACCACAAGAAGATAAACCGTATAATCCTAAGTTACCCAGTCACTTACGGATAGCTAGCTAACTGGTTCAAACAAAAAGACGAATATATATGTAAGTACTTCTTTTTATGAATATATACCTTTAGGGCTTCTTGTGTGAAACAAGAAGAGAGGGCATTATCAAGGTCTATAGTTGATTGCATTTCCTTTGAAACAAACAGTGCTACTGCTGTAGCAACTTCAGATGGCCTGAATTCCAAGAACTCAATACCTGCATTAAAATTTTCCACCTGGATCAATACTAAAAGAAATTCGGGCCAAAATAGTACACTAAAACAAATCAATTCACATCAGTTTGACCTGGACCGACACAGCTGGAAATTATGAAATTTCCGACCATCTGAAAGATCTTAAATCAAGTTGAAAGCAAAAAGTGGTCGGAAATAGCAACAAAGGATTTTCCAGATACCAAAAGTGATCGGAACAAGACTTTCGACTTGATTTAAGATCACTCTCAGATGGTCGGAAATTTCATAATTTCCAATAGTGCGACCCTAACTAGTCATACATTTTCAAGTAGTAGTTCTCTACGTAGTCCCATTATAGGCATGGAATAAAGAAGTACCTTTCATTGTGCATGCAATGAGGTGCATTGATCTTGAAATCAAAGGCCCTGAAGTGATCTGACGATCACCATTAAACTTCTTCAGAAAATAGTCTATGAATGTGCATGGTGTACAAGAGTGCATTCTCCACTTCAATGTACTCATTACATGTAATTCCATTATCTGAATGGATTCACCTTCCAAAAAAACCTTGGGTTCCACCACCTTTTTCCAAGAACTCACATTATATTAAAAATCTAATTGACAAAACATATACACACAAAAATAATAATAATAATAATAATTTAATCATGAACATAAACTTTTCACCTTTAATTCCATAGCCCATGGAATATAAATCTCCTCCATTTTGATTGCCAGTGACAAACATCCCAAAGCTAACACTTGCACCGTCCAAGTTTGACCTCCCTATGAATCCCAAGAAGACAAAAATCAGTCAAAACAATTACCACTCAACATCCAAAAACAGTGTCAGCAGTTATCCCGAGAACCCGGGTCCACCTTACAAGAAATCTTTATAGTACAGAGAAACTTACATTCAGTTCATAAACAGAGAGAAAGCGGTCCAAGTACATTATTGACAAACAAAAGCTTAACACTCCAAAGCCAAAATGGGAATGAACCTGCAAAAACATATATATAATTCATCTATGTTTAGGAATAAACATGGGAGTTTTCTTTTTATAACTTTCTATTTAGGAAAATCATGAAAAATTCAATATTGACATCAAGAAAAAACAAAATTCCATTTTTAGAAAATCCTAGAAAACCAATGACATTAACAAATAACAACTTTAATAAAACGGAAACAAATCTAGTTCACTTTCTAACAAATAAAATAATCAGAAAAAATAGTGGAAACGAAAAAAAAAAAAAAAAAAAAAAATCAAACCACCTTCCAAATCCAATCAAAAGCTTCTATTCTCATACTCAACAACAAGTCAACACTTGTCAGTTTCCTGAGATAATCAGCTTGTGGGGAATGTTGGGTCTCCCTCTCCACCATCATCGCAAAGCTCTCTTCACTGAGACTTGGCAAATCAATGAATGGTTCTGATCTGCCATTGTCAGAGATGAAGTTTTCATCGCTATACGATTGATAGGAATGCTCATCTGTGGGTAGTGAATCATCATCATCAAAGCAAATACTCTTGGTCTCCATACATAGAAGGCTTGTAGAAAAATAATCATGGTTGTTTTCAGCCATTAAAGCAAAAAAAAAAAAAAAAAAAAAAAAAAAAAAAAAAAAAAGAAAGAAAGAGCCTCTTTTAGTGATGTATTCTATCAAAACCTTGTAATTAATTACAAAAAATTTAGTTTTGCTTCATATGTTTCAATGGTTTTTGGCTACAAAAAATGGAGGAAGGAAGTGGGGCCGGGGAGTGGGGAGGAGGTGTGATTGGGGGGAGGGGAGGGGGGATTGTTACAAAGTTGGAATGAGGCCGGATTGAGACAATTATATAGGAAATGGGAAAAAATATTTTGCATTTTAATTAAAATGTATTACACAATTCATATGGTGTCAGGTCTCACACGTTTTCGCATAAAATCTATTCAAAGTCAAATAAAGTCACTAAATTTTACATAAAAATGAAATTGAATCATTGAATTATAAAGTGCGATTGATTCTTCAAATCAGTAAAAATTATACAATTACACAAAATAGCTGGTTGCTATCATTACTATTCCGTTACATTGCTTACATGGCTGATCACGTGAAACAAACAAACTCCTATCTATCGCTAATATAGAATAATCTTAATTATAAATATATTATAAAGTAACCGAATCTCGAATGTGGAGATAAAGGAGGGGACAGAGGCGGCCAACACATACACATTTGTACATGTACGTAACCATTTTTAGTTAAAAATCTCTGCCCGAAGTTCTCTATCTTATTGTATATATTAAAAAAAAAAAAAAAAAAAAAAAACTATATGCAAAAAGTATGGACATACTTCCCTTGATAAATTTGAGATAATTCAATGACACTCTTTCTATAAATATTTCTTAGTTTAAACAAGTTTACTTTGATGCACCAAATTAGCACGCACGACGAACGCACACCTATTAGGAACATTTGTACATGTAACCATTTTTAATTAAAGATCTCTAGTCATTGCTACCAATTCAATTACCATAACTTATAAAATGAGAATTAAAATTTTTTTAAAAAAATGCTAAAACTTGTAAGACCAAATTAAAGGTGATAATTCCTTGTAAGACCAAATTAAAGGTGATAATTCTTGTTTCAAGTAAAAATAAAAGAAAATACAAGTTGTTCCAAATTAAAGATGAATTAATTCCATCTTTAATAAATTGATAAATCTTCCTGTTTTGTCTTTATTAGAGCCTCTGGCCAAAAGTGATTGACCATAGAGTCTGAAACTAAGTCTGATAAAAATCAGTTCCAGGACTTTCTTCTCTGGCCCTCACTATAGATTTTGTCATATCTGCTCTCCTCCTTTTATTGCATGGATTAGTATGTGAAGAATCTACAGATGAACTTTCATCAACTTCCAACTCCCAATTTGGACCCAAACTTGCAGCCAAATCTTGGATCAGTTCATAACACTTAATCACTCTTTCCTGCAAATCCATAAATTAGCTTGGTTAATCTCCACCCAATCAGATATCAATAATTGATGGTTCTAGATAGAGTGTTATCTTTGTGGACATCACTTCATATAATACTTATTTTTGGATAACGAGATAAACCCACAATCACTACCTGAAAGTGTGCACACATAACTAACTGGTTCAAACAAAAAGACGAATATATATATATATATATATATATATATATATATATATATATATATATATATATATATAATACTTCTTTTTATGAATATATACCTTTAGGGCTTCTTGTGTGAAACAAGAAGAGAGTTTCACTTTTAAAAGTATAGGACTAAATAGAACAAAATTAAGGTAAAAGGACTAAATTGAACAAAACATTATATTACAGGGACCTCATATATATTTTGACCCATTATTTTTTATTATTTCAGTTTAACAATATTATAACTTATTTATAAAAATTCAAAGTAATACTTTTAGTACTATTGATGTGAAAATTTGCATAATCTCATCTGCAAATATCGTGAATTAGAATATTGATTCTTTAAAACAAGGTTAGAATAATTCATTTATAGCTGCAAATATTGAGAAAATTCACAAAATCTCATGTTCAAATATGTAAATTAGAATATTAATTTCTTACCGATTCAAATTATATGAATAGAATAAGAAAATATTCAAAAAATCCTTTATATGGAAAATATAGAGATAATTTGCGAAATCTCATTTTCAAATTTCGTGAATTAAAATATTTTGATTGCTTAAAATAATGTTACGAATTCAACACAAATGTAATTTTAATAGGTTATTCCATACTAGAATTGTCAACACAAATGTAATTTTAAATCATCAATATTTCTTCTCACATTACTATTTAATTATTTAAAATTGTAAAC
Source organism: Ipomoea nil (assembly GCF_001879475.1). Classification (NCBI taxonomy): domain Eukaryota; kingdom Viridiplantae; phylum Streptophyta; class Magnoliopsida; order Solanales; family Convolvulaceae; genus Ipomoea; species Ipomoea nil. Next base: position 1,102,123 of record NW_017616846.1, read on the forward strand.
ACATACGTCATAAACTTTTGGGTGTTAGCCAAGATTGTGGTTATTGAAACTATTGGAGATTGGTGTTATCTATCCTGTAATAGGTGCAACAAAAAATTAGAACAGACATTGAATCGTTTTCATTGCTTGAAATGCAATAAGTATTGGGCCAATGGTACCTTTAAACATAAAGTTACCATAAGTGTCACTGATGCCAGTGGGAATGCACCGTTCCCGTTATGGGATCATTAATGCACTGAGTTATTTGGGAAATCTGAATCTGAATTAAAAAAATCTTATCGGGACGTTAGAAATAATTATTGTATTATATTTCAATTCTTTTACATATATACATATATTGATGTGTCTGTGTCTGTGTGTCTATATATATATATATATATATATATATATATATATATATATATATATAATCTATACTATATTTAAAAACAAAATCCTATTTACTTGATTTTCCGACTAAACAACAGTAAATACTAAATAGTAAAGGTAAATTAAAAAAGGAATGAAAAAAAAGGAACAATAATATTTCACAATAATATTCTACATCATCAATTAAAAATGGAATGGAAATTAGGTAAATTAGAAAAAGAAATGAATATTAATAATTGACTGAAAATTAAAAATGAAAAAAAAAAGAACATAAATTAAGTTAATTGGAAAAGAAAATGAATATTAATAATTGAATGAAAATAAAAAATGATCCATAATTGACTAAAATGGAAAAGGAAATGGTCATATCATTGCATTTTAATTTTTCACAATAATATTACACAGTATAAAACATCAAATCACAATTATGTCATAAATCTTTCACAATTTTAAACAATGAAACATAAATTAAAAATGAAACGGGAATATTTCAATAATAATACTCTACATCATCAAGTAAAGGTAAATTAAAAATGAAAAGGAAATATTTCAATAACACTCCGTAATATTGTAGATCATCAATAGTAAAGGAATAGTTTAAACAATAGTAAAGGTAAATTATAAATGCAACGAAAATTAAAAATGAAACAAAAATATTTCAATAAAAATATTCTACAGCGTCAATTAAAAATGGAACAAAAACTGGGTTAAAATATCACTGCATCTGATATTCTAATTGGCTAATTCACTAATTGATTGAAAATAAAAAAGAATAATTGGTTGATTTTTTGTGTGTGAGATTATGTAAATAATTGGCTGAAAATGAATATAATAGTATTAATTGGCTGAAAATATAAAAGGAAATGAATGTTAATAGTTGACTGCAAATAAAAAATGATCCATACTTGACTAATATGAAAAAATAAAGAGTTAATACCCAAAATCGTCCTCGACTATAGTGGTTTTTCTCAATGTCGTCCTAAACGACTTTGGTGACCTAATATCATCCCAGACTTTTGTGTTTCGCTCAATTTAGTCCTCCATTTGTTATTCCGTCAAATTGGTGTTAAATAAAGAGACAATTCAATAATGTCAATATTGATCTCTCTTTACTTTCAACTTGTGAAGTGCGAAATTCCTCTTTATTGTACGAATTACACCCAAAATTACTCCCGGACCTGCAAATTAAATTTTATATTCGCAGTTTTAGGAGTAATTCTGGGAGTAATTCGTAAAAAAAAAAGGAATTTCGCACTTCACATGTCTATGAGTAAAGAGATGCCAATATTAAAATTACTGAATTGTCTATTTATTTAACACCAAATGGACAGAATAACAAATGAGGGACTAAATTGAGCAAAAACACAAAAGTCTGGGACTAAATTGAGCGAAACACAAAAGTCTGGGACGATATTAGGTCACCAAAGTCGTTTAGGACGAAATTGAGAAAAACCACTATAGTCGAGGACGATTTTGGGTATTAACTCAAAAAATAAATGGTTAGATCATTGCATTTTAATTAAAAATGGAACGTTAACTAAAATTGGACGGAAATATTTCAATAATAATATTTTACATAAAAAATAGTAAATTCATATTTTAAACAATAGTAAAAGTAAATTAAAAATGGAACGGAAATATTTCAATAATAATATTATACATCATCAATTAAAAATGGAATGGAAATTAAGTAAAAATATCACTGCATATGATATTCTAATTGACTAAAAATAAAAAAGAATAATTGACTGAAAATGAATCTGATATTACTAATTGACTTAAAATATAAAAGGATCGCTAATTGAATAATATTTTACTATTATATATTTTCACCCGAGTCAACCATCCTGATGGACTGAAGGTGTTAGCTCTAGACGATGATGGACAAGATTGTGTTGCTACTATCAATGTCGTCTACAAATAGGTTTCAATAATGTGTAAATACAATCGTTGATATTATGTTTTTTTTTTTTTAAATGACAAGATTGCTATATATCTAGACAAAATAAAAATAAAAATATATCTCCCATATAAATGAATTAAGATAGCAATTCATTCCTATAACTGAGTTGCTAGAGAACGAGCACATTTGCCTAATTTATATAATAAAAAAATACTAAACAATGATAAATAAAATCTTCAAAGTTACAGCACCGCATGCGTACATCTACACATTAACTATTAATTTGAGCAATTATTTTGCTCAAATTGAAGCAAGGATAACATAAAAACACATAAATGATAAAAACCATATCTTCAATTGTACTTATATATTTGATGCTCTAATTTAAATAATTATATATCGATCCAAATATTCTTAATATATTACAATAAATCCATTTCGTGCATCGCACGAGCGACAATACTAGTTTTACATAAAAATGAAATTGAATCATTGAATTATAAGTGTGATTGATTCTTCTAATCAGTAAAAATTATGTAATTACACAAAATAGTTGGTTGCTATCATTACTAGCCAGTTACATTGCTTACCTAGCTGATCACGTGAAAAAACAAATTCCTATCTCTCTAATATATAATTATTTTAATTATAAAAAAACTATAAAGTAACGGAGTCTCGAATGTGGAGATAAAGGACGGGACAGAGGCGGCCAACACATACACATAGTTACCTTATCCCTAGATTAAAAATAAATAAATAAACAAATAATAAAATTGAAGGCAATCATGGTGGTGATTATGCAAAACACGGCTTTGAATGAGATCTTATAGGCTTGCTTCATACTCCCAATAGTTGGTACGCACGGCGATTGCACACCCACAATAAACATTTGTACATGTAACCGTTTTTAGTTAAAGATCTCTGTCCGGAGTTCTCTATCTTATTGTATAACACACAAAAATTTTCCAGTTATTCCTCGTGAGAACGATATTTATTTTCACTACTACATTTGTAAGTTTTTTATTTGGGAACCCACAACCGTTCGTGTAATCTATCCCATATTTGCATTACGGTGGGAGGAATATTGATTTTGATTCTAACTGCCATCCATTTCAACATCAAGTCGGCACTATTTATATAGGCAATGTGGTTTCGAAGTCTAAACTAGCTCCAATCATCATATTTTCCTAAAGAATATGAACAAGGGAATAATAGTATTAACTAGTTAATAAAATGGAAACAAATCTAGTTCACTTTTGAACAAATAAAATAATCAGAAAAAATAGTAAAAACGAAAAAAAAAACCATAAATAAATCAAACCACGTCTCATATCCAATCAAAAGCTTTTATTCTCATACTCAACAACAAGTCAACACTTGTCAGTTTTCTGAGATAATCAGCTTGTGGGGAATGTTGGGTCTCCCTCTCCACCATCGTGGCAAAGCTCTCTTCACTGAGACTTGGCAAATCAATGAATGGTTCTGATCTGCCATTGCCAGTGATGAAGTTTTCATCGCTATACGATTGATAGGAATGCTCATCTGTGGGTAGTGAATCATGATCATCAAAGCACATACTCTTGGTCTCCATACATATATAGAAGGTTTGCAGAAAAAGAATCATGGTTGTTTTCATCCATTAAAGCAAACAAAAAGAAAGAGCCTCTTTTAATGATGTATTCTATCAAAACCTTGTAATTACAAAAAATTTAATTTTACTTCATGTGTTCCAATGGTTTTTGCCTATATATTAAGGATTATTGATGTTGTTTTGTTTTTTCCATATGTTTTACTAAAAGAAGACAAAAAATGGAGGAAGGAAGTAGGGCTGGGGCGTGGGGAGGAGGTGTGTTGTGTGGGGGGGAGGGGGTGGTGTTGTTACAAAGTTGGAATGAGGATTGAAACAATTATAAAATGTATTACACAATTCATATGGTGTCACGTCTCACACGTTTTCACATAAAATCTATTCAAAGTCAAATAAAATCACTAAATTAAGGGCATCCTCAATAGTAATGAGCTTGCTGCTATTTTTGAGATGCATACTAGGAGAGAGAGGATTAAGGAAAAAAGAAAAAAAAAAACAAAAGAAATCTGAAAAAATACATATATAAAAAGTTGCACCAAACGCGCCCAGAAGGCGCGTGCATACTGGGCGCAAAAATTGTGCGATACGCGCTTGCTTTCTCATCTTTTCTCTTTGTTTAATATTTGATGGGGCCCACTAGGGTGTGCATTCGGACGATTCGAATGGCGGGGCCGGGAGGGAAATTCGAACGGATTTCAGTTTTATATTTTTGCATCCGAACCGATCACTACAAGTATTATAACCGTCGGATTTCTTAAAGTTCGGATGCGGACGGATATTCTCGGATTTCGGATTAGATTTGGTTTGAAATCAAACACCATCCACTCGCTGCTGATAAATCAGAACTCAAGTAAAGAGAGATGAGAAGAAAACTCAGATAATGAGAGAAATGGGAGAAGGTCGGAACGATGAAGAGAGCAGAGAGTTGAAGTCTAGAAGCTCTGCGACTGCGCTCAAATGAGAATAAGCGAAGCAATAGTTTATCATATATATATATATACAGGTAAAACGACGTCGTATGCAACAATACAAAAACCCTAACCTTATATATTTTCGGGTTTTCGGACGGGTCGGGGATAAAAATAGCCTCCCATATCCTAATTAAATAAACCGACAAACATACATTGATCGGGTCGGTTTTAGTCATTCGGATTTGGATCGAGTCGGGTAGCTGTTCTCCGGTTGTCGGATCAGACGGAAATGTCGGGTGAATCGGATCTTGCACATGCCTAGGGCCCACAAAGAACCCATTTTTGCAGGAGAAAAAACCACTAAAATCCCAACCACCACATTTGTTTAAAACCCAACCTCAAACTTTTACTATTCCAAAACCTATGTAAAATCTCCTTATTGGGGATGCGCTACACAAAAATAAAATTGAATCATTGAATTATAAAGTGTGATTGATTCTTCAAATAAGTAAAAGTTATGCAATTACACAAAATAGTTGGTTGCTATCATTACTAGCCGGTTACATTGCTTACCTGGCTTATCACGTGAAAAATAAATTCCTATCTGTCGACTGTCGCTAATATAAAATTATTTTTTTGAAATCAATATAGAATTATTTTAATTATAAAAAAGTTAAAAAGTAATTGAGTCTCAAATATGAATATAAAGGAGGGGACAGATCGAGGCGGCCAACACATACACATAGTTACCTTTAACCCTAGATTAAAAATAAATAAATAAACAAATAATAAGTTTGAAGGTAATCATGGTGACTACTTTCACCTCTTTCGATATAGACAATGAAGGGGATGAAGGCCGCCGTCATGATTGCCTTGAATCCTAAGAAGTTGATGGTCTCGATCAAAGATCGATATCGTTGTTTTCCAAATGGCAACCATGCTATCTTTATTTTTTTTAATTTTTTATAATTAAAATATTCTACCATACCAATGTTAAAGGCCTTATAATCGAGCAGCATAGCTATAACCCCTCAAATGAGAGGTCTTAGGTTTGAACCCCTCAATAAAGGATATATTGCTACATAAACCAAATCTTTTCACCAAAAAATTCTTCACTATCTGACGTGACAATAATTTTTTTTTTAAAATATTGGTTACCATGATTCGGTGGATCCCATCCAACATTTAAAAAGGAAATTCGTTTAATTATCAAATACGAATCATATCCTGTAACGCCAAATACTAAAAAAAAAATTAGGGTCCATTTGTGTTGGTTGTCTGCTGAATTGGCCGAGTTTAGCCCATGTTCGATTCGAGACGTGGTGTTGTGGCTTACTATTGAGGGATGTGATTAAATGGTTAATGTCCATCTATTTATTACCAATTAGTGATGTGGTTAAATGGCTAATGTCCATCTATTTATTACCAATTAGTTTTAAGCATGGTTGCAGTAGGCGCTAGGCACTAGTCCGGCGCCCGGACAGCGCCTAGTGCCTAGGTGGAATCTAGGCGGGCGCCAAAAAAATAGTGGCAGACTTACAGTTTAACAATTTTAATGAGGCTGTTTTCAACATTCAATCGAATAACACATCCAAATAAATGAAATAATGATAGTTCATAAGTCATAACATCAAAACAATATTAAAAAATAAAAATACTCAAATATTTCAATCATCTAAAGATTCAATGTATCAAACTAGTCTACAAACGCCTGATTTCGCGCTAGGCCAATTTTTACAACAACGGTTTTAAGTAGGATATATCAACCAGATAACTAAAGAACTTTGTGGTTAAGCGTGCTTGACTTACAACATCCAACTGTGCAAGTGAAGTGCACAATTACAAAATGGTGAACTGTGCAAGTTAAGTGCACAATTGCAAAATGGTGAACTGTGCAAGTGAAGTGCACAGTTACATAGTTGCAAAATTACACAGTTAGTTGCAAAATTACACAGTTAGGAGCTAAATCTAAGTCACAAATATTCAATGACTCTGCACAGAGTAGTAGCATATATATATATATATATATATATATATATATATATATATATATATATATATATATATATATATATATATAGATTTTGAATCAGGTGCACACCCCCCCTTTAGTCGAGCACATGGGAACTATTTTTAATCGTTGATCTGTTATTTTGAATGGTCCAGATTATATATAATATCAGTACACGTGCGTTGCTTTTATTTATTGGACAGGGGCGTTTGTGTAATTACATATATGGGGTGATTATTACATACACCAATGTTCGTCGGGTTTGGTGCGTGTGTTGTATTAAAAAGGATATTTTAACCATTCTTTCTCCGCAGTCAATTTTTGCTTACCGTAGACGATTCCTCTCTCGACCCTTCCTCTGTCTTCTCCGTTTCTTCTTCTCTTCGTCTCTCCGGGAGCTCTTCGATCGGCGACTGGTAGACATGGCAGGGTCTTCTAGGAGACTATCCAAGCGGCTTAGGGGGATATCCTCAGCTTCAAGTTCCGGTAATCCTCACTCCGATTCGTTGTCTTTCTTTTTAGTTTTGTTTTGTTTTTTTTTTTTTTTGTTTTTATTATTATTTTTGTGGTTTTCTGCCATGGGTATGTTGTTTAGGATTATTGTGATGAGTACTTCCAATCTAGGGTTTAGGTATGCTTTTGGTCGCAGTTCGATTTTTCTGTTTTTTCTTCGATGTCCGGTGATTCATTGCGGGTTTGGGGGGGGTGCACGGCGTGTGCGTTTGTGGTGTTGTCCGGTTGATGGGGCGGTGCACGGCGTGTGCGTTTGTGGTGTTGTCCGGTTGATGGAATAGGGTTGTTAGTTTTTTTTTTTTTTTTTTTTTTTTTTTTTTTTTTTTTTGGGTAAGTATTGCGGGGGGTGCGGTTGGACTGGTGTGGGTGTGGGGGCGGAGTAAATAATGTTGGGGGGTGGGGTGTGCGATTGATGGGTTAGGGTTTTGTTAGTTTTCCCCCTTTTTTTGTGTTTTTTGTTTTGTTTTTATTTTTTTTTTCTTTTCTGGTTCGCCTTGGGTTGGGGATTTAGATCGTTTATGGTTGGTGGGGGTTTTGGTGGGTTTTGGGTTGATGGTGTGTGTTTGGTTTTTATGGGTTTCGGGTGTTTGTGGGTGTTGTGTTTTTTTATTTTGTTTTTTTTATTTTATTCGTATTTGTGGTGTTTCTTGTTCCAGGTTGGATTTTCATTTGCAGTGGATATTGTGTGGGGTTTCATTTGTTTATCGTGTGTATTTTTTAATTCTTGTGGTGTTGGTTTTGATGCCAAAAGTGTTTTTTTTGTATTGTTTGGTGCCTTTTATTGCCCTTTTTTTTGTTCCGTACCTTTATGGGGTGGGGTGGGGGGGGGGGGGGGCCTTGGTAGGTTGGTTTGTGCGTAATTTGCTGTGTCTGTGTGCTTACCTGTTTGATTGCATATTATATTTGTATATATTGTTTGATTTGTTGCCTTTTGTATGCTTCGTTAGGGGTCAGTGCGTCGTTATACTATCTGTGTGCGTCATACGCTTTTTATTAGTTTTTTTGTGTTGATATCTTAAGTTTGGTATTATAGCTCATTGATGTTTATATTTAGGATGTTTGGGTTCCGGTCTATGCATACGGGTGTCCCACTGTTTGTGTGGGATATAAACGGGTGGCATTTTTACGTTGTTTTGTGGTGATTGGTTAATGTTGGGGTTGTAGATGATGTATGTTTATGATTACGTTGTTTGTGATCCGGTCTATGCGTACATGTGTCTCGTTGTTTGCGTGATAAGTAACGGGGGTGAGTGATATGGGCCTTTTTAAAATTGTGTTCATGGTCTGTGCTTATAAGTTTAACACTGTATGCACGTATGGTATTCTGGTTAGTCGGAAATTGGTGCTCTGCATTGTTGGATGTTTTTGTGTCCTTGATAAAGTTTCAAATGCTGGGTTCCCGGTATATGCGTACATGTTCATTGCGGTGTGCATTTGTATGCATTTGGTTTTTTATTTCTTTTTTTTTTTTTTTTTTTTTTTGTGTCTTGCGTATAATTTTTGGAACCCCCTAGGTGATTTTGTGGAGGAGCCTGTAGGTGTTGCTGTGGGGGAGCCAGAAGTTGTTGGCGATGGCGGGGTACCTGTGATGCCGCCTGAAGTTGCCCAATTGCCGCTGCAGCCAGCACAACCAACTGTGGATGCCGGAGGATCGCCTGAGATTCCCGATCAAGTTGATGAGACACTTTTTCCCCCTCTGAAGATTCGTGCTACTCCAACGCATTTGGTTAAACCGATGAAGAGGTTTTCTGCGTGCCAAAAGAAGGCGGTCGTGGAGTTGGGTTTGGGGGAGTTACTGAATCTGCAAGTCCGGGACATCCCGAAGTCGTTGGCCAGATGGTTGCTTGTCAATTTCAACCCCAAGGATATGTGTTTGCGTCTTGAGGATGGGGTTGTGGTAAAGCTTACGGAGGGTGATGTTCATTCCATCTTGGGACTGCCGGCGGGCGAGACTGTGATTTATAAAAGGGCGAAAGATGATGTCAGCGACGCTTTGAAGGATTGGCGTTCGCAGTTTGACAAGACCAATCATAATGTTATTTATGCTCTTGCTTTCCCACAGAGATTTTGTTTATTTCTATTTTGCACGGCAACATTGCGTTTTACACTTGTAACCCGAATTTTAGTACTACTATGTGGTTTCTTTTTTGTCTCTTCAATTTTTTAAAGTTTGTTCTTTCATGGGGGTCAGTCAGGGCCTAACCTTAGTTGAAATATGCAAGGCACACACTTTATAACCGCTATGCTATTGAAATTATCTGGTTGTTTACCTTCTTTGCTTATGTTGTGGGTTCGATTTGTATGTTTGTGCGCAATGGTCGCTCACTAAATGCGTGTCACGGTTACGGTCCGTGCGTATTTGTGGCCCATCATTACGGTTTGTGCGTCATGGTAATAATTTCTGAGACATGCTTGCCTTTATAATTTTCTGAGCTGGTGTTTACTCTTATCGCTTTATTTGCCTTTATAAATTTAGTTTTCCCAATATATCTTCTACGCTTACATTGTTCAATTGTAATAATCGACTAATAACTCTATTGTGTCAAGACATCTTCTATGCTTAAATTGTTCAATAATAATTTCAAATTATTCCCATTCCCATTTTTTCCCGACGCAGTACTACCCCTGTGCGTCGTCTCGTAACGGTTTGTGCGTCATAGGAATAAGTTGTGCACCATGTTTGCCCTTATAAATTTCCGAGCTAGTATTTAATCTTATCGCTTTACTCGTCTCTATTATTTTAGTTTTCCCAATATATCTTCTACGCTTAAATTGTTCAATACTAATAATCTACTAATAACTATATAATGTCAAGACATATTCTCAGCTTTAATTGTTCGATAATAATACCAAATTATTCCCGTTTCCATGTGTTTCTATACAATACTACCACTGTGCGTCGCCTATTATCAGTCTGTGCGTATGTTTGTATGTATGTCTACTATCACCTCAACTCACGTGTAAACTGTATTTTTTCTGCTTCAGCTGTATACTGGTTCTCGCACATGCATGCTGTTTTTTTTTTTTTTTTTTTTTTTTTAAATCACAATGTAATGGTAAGAATTAAATACATGATCCAGTTGTCCAAATATAATAGTTCGAATTAAATCTTAACGAAATGACTATTTTTTTCAAGTGTAATGCCAACTTTATTTTTGTGGACAACTCCTACTATTGTGGCCGGTTGCTAGTCCACAGGTCTTGCATGTTCGTTTCTTCTTACTTTGCTCATTCATTGCTATCTCTTTAGCAGTCCTCATGCGTTTTCCTGACCCTTTGTTGCTTGAAACGGGTGGTGGGTGCATATTGACTTCCTCAGGTTGTGGGACGCCGCAGTATGACTCCATAATCACTTGTTTGCCTTGGTTGGTGCATCACTAACAACCGGCCCTGTGTTTTTGGTTTCCTTAAAACCTTCACGTGAACAAACCATCTTTTTCCTCAAAATGGCCCCATACCTGTTCTTCTTGTCGGAACTACAACGCACATCAAAGCCAGCTATAGATGCATACTTCATGTAGAATTCAATACCGTCGTCTAACTTTTTAAACATTTGACCTTGTGCCGGCTTAATGTTGGGGTCGCACTCAGTTAACCAAGTCTCGTTGCCGCCTGGTGATACGTCCATAACACATTCTCGCTGCCCGGCATCATCTTCCATGGGTAATGGACCTGACAAACAACATACATTAGTAAACTGGTAGTCTGTTCACGAACCACTGTTAGCCCAATATGCACCAACTACTTATGTACCACGCACACGTCACAATATTCTGAAATCATGGAGTTTCTGACTGCTACGAATACACCTACACGCACACACCTGTTACTACGGTTACTATGCACTCTCACACTTCCTCACGCATTTTATCTCTTACCTGACATATGCACATTTATATGACCTATAATATCTTCCCTAATATCATGCTTAAGATTCCATAAATATAATGTCCATAATTAAACAACTAAATAGAATTACATTATGATCCTTGTGATTTCCAAATCTCATTACTTTATTACAAAATCTCATCTAATCTTGACCATTCATGAAAATGTAATCAATGGATATAAAGAGTTCTCATGTGCCCATATGTCATGGGGTGTGCACCGGATTCAAAGTCTATATATATATATATATATATATATATATATATATATATATATATATATATATATGATCCTACGAATATAATGGTGAACTTTTATCATTAGCCTAAGCTTCGACACCATTAACGCCTTTGTAGTGGCCAAGCTCGATGAGATTATTTCCTTTCGTCAGATCATCAACATCATGCGTTGTGTTGAGTAAACATGGAGGATTTGACCTAAACCTCAACAAGTTTAAGGGTCGGGTCGAGGAGGCGCAATTATGGAGGATTCACTCTCTCTCTCTGTATGTCTTTCAGATGCATGTGTTTTTATGATTTAGGGTCTTTACAAATGAGCATTGATATTGATTGAATACTCTGTATACATTGTTCATACACTAGTCATATCAAATGGAAATGAGAGAATTTAAAAAGTATTTTATTCAACACCAGAAATGAAAAGCTTGAGATCTTTCAGAAAATTGAAACCCGGAGGTCTCTCTTCCTTTCTTTGGTACTCGCTCGCCATTTCCGTCGTGAACTCTCCGGTCCCGACTCCTCCGCACCTCTTCCACAGCCCCTCGCCGAAGCTCCTGTGCGCAAAGTACGCCTCCGCCGCCACCGTACCCTCGGGGCCACCGCCACCGCCGTCGCCGGCCGCAACTATCAGCGGGAGCCTCTCGTAATGGCCAGCCTCGACCCCTTCCAGTTCGTCCATGGGGACAATGCCGCTATCCGTCACCGCGTAGAGCTCGCCCTTGACCCGGACGCCCGATCCGGGAAGATTTATCAGGTACGGGATCCCGTAGGGTCCGCAGACGAGCGGGTAGGCGTCCACGGTGGTGTACTCGCCGCGGAACGTAACGTCGCCAGATCGGATTAGGTTCGCCATTAGAGCGTGGTTTGGGAAGCCACGCTTAAGCGTTCCGTACGTGAAGATGAGGTTCTGATGCTCTTTACTCGCCATACAACTTGGAAGATAAGTTCTCTGAAATACAATAGCAGAAGCAATAAGCCTATAAAGAGATTTTGGATGGGCCTACCTTCTCTCTCTGGCTGTTTTGTATTTTATGGCTATTTGGACTCTTTCACTCTTTCATATCTAGTGTGCAGGTTTAGTTATTATGTCTAAAAAGTATAAAAACAAAACCCTAGCCCACTTCTAGTTATCTTGATCAAATCTATTGGGCTGCAATGAGCAGTATTGCTCCAGAACTATGTAGAGATCCTGTAGCCACACTCACCTCCCAATCTCCCATTGAAATTTTTTCTCCTTGTGGCCACACTCGCCCAGGTATTGAATTCTGCTGGCTTATGCTACAGCCAAAGTATCATTTTCGTCACTTCATCATCATATTAGGAAACCATGAAGTGTTTATGTTTGTTGAATATCTGCTAGAAAAAGGGAAACAGAAATTGATGCTATTTAAATATCTAGTGTCATTGTTGTTCTTTGTTATGATTTCTGCCATCAATGTCCTTATGTTTTTGGGATATGCTCTTTTATTCATGCTATACCGAGAAGATGTGCATATTTTACTAGGGAGGACTAAGGTTCTTGGTTCAAGGGGTACTAAATGCAATGTAAATTAATGTGCTTCATCACTGCAGGAGCTAAATGCAACTTTTAAATTTCTTGGAAGCTTTGTTGAAAAGCCATTTCATGTATTCCTGCTGTGTTTGAGAGGAGTTTCTTGATTCTATGCTGTCATACTGAAAATGAGAATGATGTTTCTTTTAGAAATTGAAACCAGAAAATGTTTCTAACAACTTTTAAGTCCTTTGGGAAATGCAAAGGAAATGATCAAGAATGACTTCAAGTTAAAGAAATCTTTTGGTTATTATTAGTCTCAAAACTGTTGTGGAAGTCACTATTCATAGAGGAAACGATTTAGAAATGATTTTGGTATTATTATTTTCCTTTTAAGGTTTAAGCCACATGTCAAGTAGAGGGAATTAGGTCATTGTTGATTTGTTGGCCATTTGCTTTGCTCCCAACAAAGTCAGCATCAGAGGATTTTGACAGGTTCCCTTTTTCGCTACAGGTGTGGTATACTATGCCAATTGTTTAAAAGATTGGGAACACTATATGAAGAATCTAGTAGTTTTACAAGTGCACATGTTAAAGATTATCGGCTAGCTTTTTTAACTATTATAGATTATAGATAGGTCAAATGACCAATAAAGTTCTTATGAAGTACCCAAGCAAGTAGAAAAATATGATGTTGGTACAAGGGGCCAAGTAGCTTCCCCTATGGACTCTTTATTTTTATTTTTATGTCATCTTAATATAAAGGCTTGGTTTTTATTCTCCATTTTCTTTTGTCTTATGCCTGTGGTTGTTAAATTGCTTTTATATGTAATCATGTCATTATTTTGGACATGATCTTGAGGGAATATGAGGTTTCTTTTAGAATTTACACCATAGTCCATCCATTGGATGCAAGAAGGCTCTAAAAGTTGAACTGTATTATCACGGTTGTTATTTTGTTTACATTTTTTCATATTTATTGGTGCCAAATTAGTCTTGTATGTATTGCTGAGAGTGCTGATAGAGAGAGAGATCGATAGATAGATACCTGATATATTATTCACGCTTGAGAATTGTTCATATGCTCATCTAGTTACTTTCTTGATGAAACTTCCTATTCGAGGTTTTGATAATTTAAAATTGCTGCTATGATGAAGTTAAGAACTTATTGAAAGCTATTGATGCTTGGTGAAACATCGACAGTACTGTTGATCCTGAGCGGTTAACTGAGCAGCTTCGTTCCATTTAACATTCCTGGTATTATTCATAGATTCCAATATTCCATACCACAACCTGAATGTTTTCTCTATTTGTCAGTCAACATAGAGTTCAATACTCTATGAGTGGTTACCTGAGCAACCTAGTATCTGTGTCTGTTAGTGTCAATATAATACACTATGTATGTGTGTCAAGTAGATGATGATATGTTGAATTGTTGATAATAAAATCTTTATAATGCATTTCATTTTGATTCTGGAAGTCCATCCATCCTCTGTTCTTCTCGGTGGTGGTGCTGTTATTCCTCTTTGGTTCAGTTCTGTTGTTGGAGGCGTTAAGTGTATTCCTTTGGTGTGGACATTGGAGTTGGCCTGCTGAGGTTACCTTTTCTGCTTCCCTTCACTGCTGCATAATTTTATGATTTTCAGTTCCCTAAATTGATGGAAGCTTCAAGTCTAGTATATATGATATGGTTCAGCAGCTGCTACCTAGTATTCAAGGCAATGTTCTTATGTTCCAAAGAGTTTTTTTTTTTTTTTTTTTTTTTTTTTTTAACGGAACAATGTTCCAAAGAGTTGTTCCTTTGGGATTTGCAGAAAAACAGAGATGAATCTACAGTTCAGCATTTATGAATTTATAGTTGTTTCAAACGGTTTAGAAATTATGAATCTATAGTATAGATTTTATGGATCTACAGTATAGAAGTTATGAATCTATAGTATAAAGATTATGAATATATAGTATAGTAATTATGAATTGGAACCGTGTGCATTTTGTATGGTAAGGTGGACATGGTCGCACAGCATAAAGTTTCATTAGAGCCTATTTGACCTTATTCTTTTATTTTTTTTTTATGAGGTGGATTAGAAGCGGGCGGTGGTCGGTGGAATTGAAGTGGAACCCACTCTAAACTCTCTTAGCATGTTCTTGTTTGGGTGTTGTATTTATTAAAATACATTATATATGCGCATGGTAATAGGGAGTTTATTTGCAACGTAACATTGGGTCCAATCAATTATTGAATTGAATATTGTATGTGTAATGTATATAGTAGTCTCAAATCTGCCGTTGGAAATGGCTCCGATTGCGTCATAATTTGCCCGTTATTCGCGCTTTGCTTTGTGCATTCCGTATAGTATGGTTGCACCGCCAGCACGCCCATGTAGACAACACAAGGATTGCATTCTTTTTACTACAAAAATAAAATCGAACTGTCTCCCGACAAGATCATTTGACAAATTATGCACAAAGAAATGAATAACTAAAAAGGAAATAAATAATATGTTTATTTTTACATTTATAAAATATAAATATAATTTATTTGTATATATATATATATATATATATATATAGAATTAGGTTCTAGTGCCGTTGTGCGGTTTAATATGGGCCATTTATCTTGCTTAAGTCTAGGATTACCAAAATTTAAAAAAAAAATTGTGGTGGCAATTTTGTAATTCTTGAATCTAGGTCAAAATTAATGTGAGCGGTTCTGTGATTAATGTGTGTGAGTCTTGTGCATAAGGTGCGTGAGTTTTGTGCTTAATGTGCGTGGAGTTGTGCATAATGTGCGTAGTTGGTAAAACTTAAAGTGTGAACTTTTGTTTTTAAGGTGCGTGAGATTTGTTCTTAATGTGAATGGAGTTTGTGCTTAATTTGCGTAGGGTTTGTGCTTAATGTGTGAGGTTAGTGATTAATGTAAGTAATTGTTGAAACTTAAAGTCTGTGAGTTAATACTTAAAGTGCATGGTTTTGTGCTTAATGTGCGTGAAATTGTGCTTAATGTGCGTGTGTTTTGTACTTAATGTGTGTGAGTTTGTGCTTAATGTCAGTAGTTGTTGAAACTTAAGGTTTGTGAGTTAATATTTAAATGCGTGTGTTTTGTGCTTAATGTGCGTGAGATTGTGCTTAATGTGCGTGAATTTTGTACTTAATGTGCGTGAGTTTGTGCTTAATGTCAGTAGTTGTTGAAACTTAAGGTTTGTGAGTTAATACTTAAATGCGCGTATTTCGTGCTTAATGTGCGTGTGTTTTGTTCTTAATGTGCGTGAGTTTGTGCTTAAGATCTAACACTTAAATGTGCGTGGCTTTCTTCCAGACACGCGTTTTTTTTTTTTCCATTGATTTGAGCCGTTGATCTATATTTGATCAACGACTCAAATCTAACCGCACGGGAAGCTATACCCGCACATGAACCCTTCCATATATATATATATATATATATATATATATATATATATATATATATATATATATATATATATATATATATATATATATATATATATATACTAGTATTTGTCCCGTGCGATGCACGGAAAATATGTTATAAAAATATACCCTATATGAGGTTTATTCATATATAAAATTTTTGTTATTTAATAATTATTATGTGTGAATTCCTATTATAAAATTATGAACATAAATATATTTACAGTTAAAATAATATTTAAGGTGGGTGATTACTACAAATCTTAAACTATATTAAAAATTTAGTACATAGTATTTAATATTACAAATTTTTAAGAATTTAGTAAACTACAATAGTAATTGAATTACAATTTTAGAGTCACCACGGATCAAAATTTTTAGACCTTTGAGATTTCTAACTCTAGATGTAGCAACATACAATTGACCTTTAAAGACCAAAATCACAATCTTAGTTCGAACATTGATTTTTTCTTCCAAATACTATCGAATTAAGTGTGTAATCAATAAAAGATGAGAACTAATAATTCGAGAATATAATCTTAATGTTACTAAGCCTACTTCACGTCAATTAAGTTGGAGAGTGTTGTTGGATAGTATCCGATGAATCCACGAATAACGCATCTTTGTCTCCGTAGTCCTCAATATGCACATCAACAATCTTAAATATTAGGCCGCCTAGCTATGCCATATATTAATTTCAAACTTATGAACTTTGGGGTTGCATGCAATAAAAAGTATATTTTAAATATACTAAGGGCACATTATATATGTATGTAAGGTACTTTCAATATAAAAATAATGTATTTTTAATGTATTAAAAATGTATTTGATATTCATGATCCATACAATTATGTAGACCATCGTTCACACAATAATTTGCTAGTAGAAATTGATATATATATATATATATATATATATATATATATTAGAAAGTGGAAATTATTATCATTATTATTATTGCAATTATTATTATTATTGTTATTATTATTATAATTAACAATATTATTATGGTCTTGTGAAAATTAAATGTTGATTATCACCATTTAATTTTCACAAGACCATATAGCTTTATTATATATATATATATATATATATATATATATATATATATATATATATATATAAAAGAATAAAAGAACGAAAATTTGTACAAAAAAAAAGAATAATGCTATTATTAAGAGTAATGTTTCACTTTATTTAATTTATGAATTCGTAATTTGTTTTTATTTACTCTGTATTAAATAAGGTTTCATGAGTTTTTGAAAAAATAAATAAAATACTCCGTAAAAAAAAAGGTAAAATTTAAGAGCGAGCAGTAAATTTATAGGAAGACCTTTCTTAGTCAATAAGGTAGACATTAAGAAAATGAAAAAAAAATGAAAAGATTCCAAAGGTGTTTAGTGTTTACAGATCCCAAGTAGGTTTGACAGTCAGACTATATTAGATTAGGTTTTCCAGTCTACTTCACACATTCCTACTTCGCCAGTGCCCAGTGGACTACTTTATTTTTAATTAATTAATTAATTAAATTGTAGTAGTAACACACAAGTTGTGTGCACCCCAAAGACGCGCCAATAAAACCACCGGCCGCTGCAAAAGACAGATAATAATTCATTTGGCGCCGCATGTGATGACGTGTCACCCCCATCCCATGTTACGCTCCTCTCTCTACTTTCTTTCTGTTTTGTTTTCTACTCACCACTCTGTACTTTTTTTCTCATCTTTTGTCCATTGCAATTAACATTCTATTATATATAATTATAATTAATAATTAATTTACATAAAATGAATCTTTTAAACGAAATTTGGAATGCTGGACATCTAATAACTCCCACTCCCACTATAATTCTTTGAAGAAACAAATAGTTTCTCTATATGGACATAAGAACCGCAATAGAGTTAGACTTAGATAATAAGATCATTAACAATATCAAAGAAGTTTCAGGTTCTCCGAACCAATTCGGTTTCAATCTTGAAAAACAGTCAGAGATTCAAGTTTCGTGTAACATTGAAAATTTATTTCAATGTCTGATTGTAATAATGTTTTATCATTCTATCGATCTTATTGCAAACTTTTTATCGTATAATTAATGAATTAGCTCTTTTATTTAAAAAGAATTATTTTTTCTAATGATTTATAATAAATATTAAATTTATATATTTTTTACTTTTACTTTTAAATATATCAAAATTCACGTTGATATGCATATCTTTCACAATTTAAATTTTCTAGTAGCTAACTTATCGTGTTTGCTTCCTCACCAAATACATGCATAAACCATGATTAAAGGATTGACATAACAAATGCGAAAAAATGCTTAAGCGCCGTGTGATATCCTGTATTTCTAGAAAACTAAAAACATAATAAAATAATGATAATATGTTATTAAATACGATTGAAATATAAACGCCCGTGTTTTAAGAATTCTTAACTCTAATTTGTATTTAAAGCTCCGTGATAAATAGAAAGAGTCAACTTATGTTACTTCATATTTTTATATTCTTAATTTTTAATTGTTATGTAACAATTATTTTTATGTTCAATTAGCACATAAACTTTTCGATTATGTACATATAATTTCAAATTAATTCATGATCGTACAAGTAATAATGACCATATAAAGTATTTTCTTTATATTTTATTTTCTAAAGTAAAAATAGAGATTGAGAAAGGGAAGCGGAGGGGTCTGCCGCTTAGTGCACTACAAGCTGTCCATTGCTGCTTGTACTGCAATTTCCATGCACCAAAAGAACCCAAAAGAAAGATTTATAAGGCTTTTTTAATGTACTTTTCTCATTTGCCAGTTTCCTTTTCTCTCTCTATTTCCTTTCATAAATTCATTTATGTTTAAGTGAAGCTAAATATGGTACAGCATTGAATCTGGGGAGTTTCCGGTGAAATTTTGGGAATCGGATTCACTTAATTGCTTTTACATTGAGTGTGCTTAGATCTTAGTCAATGCCATACGACTCAATTACTCTCTTCGCCTGTTATAGAAGAAATTACAATAGCATTGAAGAATCAAAGCTTTGCTTTTCGCCTTCTCCATCAACTTTTGCACTCTGTAAGTTTCTCGTACTACTGTTCTTGATTCTTTGTGTTTGCCTTGGCGATTTTCTTCACTACTGAGTGTAAAGCTGGATTCTTTGCTGTCAGGGTTTTGAAAGATTTATTTTATTTTGTTGTAATTTTGTTGATTTTGGATTTTGTTAGAACTTTTCATTAGTGTTCTTGTCTGGGGTCTTGGATTTACAAAAAAAAAGTTGTTTGATTTGGGTTTCAGGAAGGAGGGTTTTAGGGTAGTTCAAAGAAGAAGGAGAGGGCTTTGTTTTTGACAATGGCTACTCAGAGAAGGGCTTATGATCCTGTCATTGGGCAAAGAAATAGAGGCCGGAGTGGCGGCATGTCATCTCAGTTTAAATTTCAGAATGGTCATCTGCCATCTGGGTTATTCTCCGTTCCAAAGACTCATGTCACTACTGGCATTAACTATGAGGGTGAATCCGACATGGATACCGGTTCTGAATCTGATGAGGGTGGAAGGTATTCACTGGAAACTTCGCCCCAGGATGATAAGATTCCGAATGGGAGGCGAAAGGGTCATGCTAATGGCCCTTCTCGTCCTCGCTCAATTTTTAGTGATGGTGAATTGTCCGACTCAACCATGAGCTCAGAAGCAAATTCCTCTCTTCGTTTTGGGGCTCATCGATATGGCACAAATGTACAAACGAATGGGGGCAGTGATAAAAAGGTTTGTTAATGTTAAATTGTGTTGTGGGGAGGCTTAGGGCTGAACCTACTTTTAATCACTGATCTTTAATTAATGCAGTCTAACATTCAATTGTGGTTTCAGGCCTTTAATACTAGTATCTTTGATGACGATATTCCAAGTGCACCACCCTTCGTTGGTTCTTTTGATGAACATGATCGAGTTAAAAATTCTGAGGCAGATGTTACCTCCATATCTGGTACGTCACGTGGTTCTGCAACCACAGGTGAACCTATCACATGCTCAAGTACATCGCAAGATGCAACACAAAGTAGAATGCCCAATACATCTGGAAGGTATTTCATATTTGTGTTCAGCATTTTTACCCCTTTTCTTGATGTAATTCTCAGTGAATTGCATGAAGAGTTAAAGTTACTTTGTGCTTTGTCAGGACTGCTGCTGTATCGCATAACCATTTGTTTTCTCAGTATCCTACATTCCATGCAAGGTAGTTAATACAGCATTTGTATTGCTGTTTGGTAGATTATATTTAATGCAATCCAAGTATTTGATTCTGATAGTATTTAATCGGTATAATCTTTTGTTATTTGAAATTGTATACAGTGGAAGAGGTACTTGGCATACTTTTGTTTCTTATGAGGCATGTGTTCGGCTTTGTCTCCATTCATGGGCTAAAGGCTGCGTGGAAGCTCCTGTCTTTTTAGAGAATGAATGCGCTTTATTACGAAATTCCTTTAGGTGAGATTGTTGAAAATACCTGCTGCTTTTCTTTGTAGAATTGTTATATACTTTGCTAAAGTATCACTTATATTTAAGTGGGACTTCTGTATAGAAAGTTAATGTACTTGTGTCTTTTGTGGGCTATTCTTGTTTTAAGTACCCAAATTTTGTGCTTGAACGACATTACCCTTTGCCAGTCACCTTGAAAATTGAAGTTAGTGAACTTTTCGACAGAACAATGAGTTTAGGAGGATTAGAAGCACATGACTATATAGGCATAAGGCAGCCAAAATCTGTCATTAAGTTAAAAACACCAGAAGTTTATGTAGTATTGGTAAATTTAGTTGCTTTTATTTGTTTGTAATATGGAATCTTTGTCTTTGTTTCAAATTTTTAGCTTAAAGCAAGCGTTACTGCAACCTGAAGAAGATTTACTGAGGAAAATGTCCTCAGAGCTTGTCAGTGAGGGAGCTACCGTTAAGCCTAAGAAAACTTTTGGCAAGATGAAAGTGCAAGGTGCTTGACATGCCATTCCTTGCAAGCTCTGCTTCAATGAAAAGAATGCCCTTCAGTCTTCTAACGTCGTTTTGAACTTTTTGTCCATTTGCAGTTCGTAAAGTGAAAATGGGATTAGAACCACCAACTGGGTGCAGCTTTTCTTCTATAAAACCATCAAAAGAAAAAATTGATTCACTTCGCTTTCAGATTTCCAATATAAAGTCTACGGTCAGTTCTGAGTGGGAAGCAATAAGGAAAATTCGTGTTGCTCCTAGGCTTCCTATAAATGCCACTTTTTCACAGAAAAGCTTGGTTTATTTGCATTCTGGTACTCGGTATATGAAAGATGTGTCCGGGATTATAAAACTTGGTTTTACTACCTTTAGAAGCAGTTCAAAATCATATGAAGTGGTGCCAGGTATACTCCAAACTTAGAAGAAAGATACATAGCTTAATTCTTGTTGTCTTCTACTAATTATTAAGAGTATTCTTTATCATACTTTTACCTCAATTCTTGGTGCCAGGTAGTGCTAGTTTATGTACTTTGCTATGCCAAATTGCTAAATCATTTTTTGGCTCTTGATGACAGAAATCTATTCTTGTTCACTGCGGGTTAAGAGCTTACCTGAGGATGATGCTGTGAAAATGCAGGCTGGGTCCACAGAAAGTCATATATTGTTCGTTTCCTGTTTACCCGTTTTCATAAGCTAGAATCTGTATCTTCTAAAGATTGGCTGTTAAACTTGATTTGTCTTGGAATACAGCTTACCAGACGGAATTGGAGATGACTTAATCATTGAAGTGCATGATTCAAAAGGAGTTTATTGTGGCCGTGCAATAGCCCAGGTAGCTGATATTTCTGATGATCAGGTATGATTTTTCTCGAGCTTAGTGTCAAGAATTGAACTTTTTGTAATAATATGGTACACGAACACTATATTAATCGCATCATTGCAGGGAGAGAAGCTTCGTTGGTGGCCCATATACCATGAACCAGAGCATGATCTTGTTGGAAGAGTACAATTGTATATAAACTATTCTACCAGTGCTGATGAAAATCGCGATACTAAGGTGAGTTAAGTCTTTTTTCCTGTATGATCTTGTGAGTAGTCTTGCCTAAATGTTTCTTCGATTTTTCGTGTAGTGTGGGACTGTTGCAGAGACTATCGCATATGACTGTGTTTTGGAGGCAGCGATGAAAGTCCAACAGTTTCAACAGAGAAATTTGTTGCTTCATGGTTCTTGGAAGTGGCTGGTATATGAATTTGCATCATATTACGGGGTCTCAGAAGCATATACCAAGCTGAGGTAGAGTATGCTTTTGCCAAGTATATTACTTGTGTGAAGATTCAATAGATCCGTCAGCCATTGGAAAGAAACCCTAGCTTAACTGATACCAGATGAGAACTGATAGAATTGTATTGAATGAATGTTATTACAAATATACAGATGACAGGTAAATGTAAAGACTAAAGAGAGAGTCTCAGGGAGACTGGGATAGGGAATCATAATCTAACTCAAATGCATGTACTTATATTTGTTAATATAATAAATAGAAGTTCTATTGATTTGTAGGTATCTTTCGTATATCATGGATGTTGCCACACCAACTTCAGACTGTTTGGATTTGGTGCATGATTTGATCTTACCTGTGGTCTTGAAAGGGAGAACGAAAAATAGCTTAAGTCACCAAGAGGTTAGACATTTTTCTAATGCTACTGACTCTATTACAATGTAGTATCTGTTCATAACTACTTTCTCAACCTACCGAAGCACAAAGAGCCAATAACGCGCCTCCACTGAGGCCCGAACTCACAACCTCCCATATGGGAGTCCAACCCGGGTGCTATTAGACCACAAGGTCTAGGCACATTTTTCTAATGCTGATTTGTAGGTATCTTTCATATATCATATGTTTCTAATGCTGCGTGTCCTATTGATTATGGTCCAGAACCGTATGTTAGGAGAAGTTTCCGAGAAAGTTGAGGAGATCATTGCTTTGGCTTTTGAAAACTACAAGTCTCTCGATGAATCACTGCCAACTGGGATAATTGATATATTCAGACGTGCTACTGGCCTTGTACCTCCTGCTCTTGCTTCTGCTTTAAAGCTCTATATTCTTCTGCACGATATACTTTCTCCCGAGGCACAACTGAAGCTTTGTCGATATTTTCAGGTTTTCGAAACTACTTATCTTTTATACTCGATATATATGTTTGTGTATGTATGTATAACAAATTTAACAAAAACTGGACGTATCTAACATTCCTTACTCGATCTATCAATTTTTTCATCTAGACTGCTGCAAAGAAGAGATCGAAACATCACTTGACAGAGACTGATGAATTTGTCTCCATCAACAACGAGAAGATGATGGATCCTGTGGCAAATTCGACAGCTTATCAAAAAATGGTCTCACTTTGTCAGAATATAAGAAATGAAATTCTGACCGACTTGGAGATCCATAGTAAAGATGTTCTCCCAAGGTATTCCTTTTTTTTTCTTTTTTTTTTTCCTTCATATCATGGCTACTTTTATTTGTAAATCAGTAAATAGGGTTATTGAATTTTAATTGGTTGGCTTCATTGTATTTAGGTTTGTCATTGATGATTAGTGTTTGTTCACATGTTTTATTATAATAATGTCTTCTTTTTAGTACTTAACAGTGCGTCTTTGTCCTCTTTTGCAGTTTCTTAGACCTTCCAAACCTTTCTTCGGCTATATATAGTGCAGAGCTTTGTAACAGATTGCGAGCTTTCCTTGTTGCATGTCCTCCCACTGGCCCATCATCTCCCGTGGCGGGGCTTGTTATTGCGACGGCTGATTTTCAAAAGGATCTTATTTCTTGGAATATTAGGTTCTGATCTTCCCTCCCCGGGTCCCATACTATATTATTTGTTCTTCATGTGACTCATCTTTTCTTAATCGAAAACCGTCTTTTGTAGTCATGTCAAAGGAGGAGTAGATGCAAAAGAATTGTTCAACTTGTACATAATCCGCTGGATCCATGACAAACGCCTTGCTTTGCTTGATTTGTGCAAACCTGATAAGGTATAACATTGTTCTAGTTGAAGATGATGGCCCGACGTATTTATAGTGAGAAAGGTGTTATAATTTAAGATTGGGCCATGGTCACTTGATTGGGCTATAATGCACATGGGCCAAACCACAGTAAAAGATACCCCCGAACAGGCTCTGATACCATGTTATAATTTAAGATTGGGCCAGGGTCACTCATCTGGGCTATAATGCACATGGGCCAAACCACACTAAAAGATTAAATCCAACCAATTAGCTAGTCTAACCCATGACCTTATAAACCCATATGTTCTCTCTTATTTTATAGATGTGGGACTCTTAACAAAAGGTATTCATATATTTATCTTACAATGCATTTTGTACTGCTATTGAATTCGTTGCACAGATAAAGTGGTCTGGCATGGATGCACGTCTTTCAACAACGCCTTTTATTGACGAAATCTATGATCTCTTGAAGGAGACTTTGGGTGAATATGATGTTATCATCAGTCGCTGGCCGGAATATATTTTTCCTTTAGAAAGTGTATGTACACCCAACGATTTTAGTTCGGTTTCTCTTTCCTTTCGATCTGTTGTCTTAATTTGTTGATTCTAATTTGCGTCTTTCAATAGGCTATAGCAGATGTTGAGAAGGCTGTTATGGAAACTTTGGACAAACATTATGCTGATGTTCTATCTCCGCTCAAAGAAAATGGGATGCCGCTTAAAATAGGTTTGAAATATGTCCAGAAAATGACTAAAGGGACCGTGTGCCCTTTTACGGTTTCCAATGAGGTGAGCTATATTATTACGTTTGTGCTAACGTTTCTTTTTCCATTTTTGTTTTATCTGATTTCCAAGAAACGATATGTTGAATCTTTTTTGTTTGTTTGTTTCGATCAGTTGGGAATTCTTTTGAATTCCATGAAAAGAATGCTTGATATTCTACGCCCCCAGATAGAAGCTCAGTTCAAGTCATGGGGTTCTTGTCTTCCTGATGGGAGCAATATGGTCCCGGGAGAGCGTATCAGTGAAATAACAATAATGCTGAGAACCAAATTCAGAGGTTATATGCAAGCTTTGATGGATAAGCTCGTTGAAAATGTGGGTATTAGTTTATAATTGATTTTATTTACTCGACCAATTTTATTTAAAATATTCGCCCTATAGTTATAGAGTGGATATTGGTATCTATTGTCGCACCGAATCTACATGTTCTTATCGCTTTTGTTGCATAACGGAGTTTGGTGCCAGATCATATACGGGTTTTAACTATGCTCTTTCTGTAAATAGACGAAGTTGCAGAGTCCTACGAAATTGAAGAAGATAATCCAAGACGCAAAGGAGGGAATAGTGGAATCTGATTTGCGTAATAGGATGCAACCTTTGAAGGATATGCTGGAAAATATAATCGATCAACTTCACGCAGTATTTGAAACTCAAGTTTTCATAATTAT
Organism: Ipomoea nil; assembly: GCF_001879475.1. Lineage (NCBI taxonomy): Eukaryota > Viridiplantae > Streptophyta > Magnoliopsida > Solanales > Convolvulaceae > Ipomoea > Ipomoea nil. The sequence goes on from NW_017616846.1 coordinate 1,127,890, forward strand.
TTGTCGAGGATTTTGGGATCGAATGGGACAGGTGGATGCCCGTTATTACTTGATAGCAATCTCAATAGCTTTACCTCGTTTTACACTTTTTTTTTTTTTTTTTTTAAACTGAATTTCCCTTTCTCATTTCAGGACGTCCTAAAGTTTTTGGAGGACAGAAAAGATAGCAGATCCTGGTATAAAGCCTCTCGTGTTGCCATATCCGTAAGTACAGCTTTCATTGATTGCGTATCTAACCTATCATCTCTTCATTAGACGACAAATGCTCTGTTAAAATAACGAATTTAGCCACAGACTACTAAGATATATGCATCGACCTTTTTTACTTGCACAGATTTTAGAAGATATATTCGCATCCCACATGCAAAAACTGTTGGGCAATGCACTTCAAGAGAGGGATTTGGAACCACCGAGATCAATTCTGGAAGTTCGGTCGATGCTCTGCAAGGATGCGGTGAATGACAAAGACAGCAACTTCTTCTATTAAACGATAGCCAGCATATACATACATATATATACATAATCTGAATGGTCCGTTGTCATCTTTTTCCTACTGGCCGGTTGCTGAAGCAGTTGGTGCAATGATTTTTGCTCGTAATAGCGGATTGATAACTGGAAACAGAAACACAAAGAAAGCACTGATCTCGTCTTCTTGCTGGTATCAGGAAATAGCGAATTGGTATCTGGAAACTGAAACATGAAGAAAGCACTGATCTTGTCTTCGTGCTGGTATCAACAAATAGCGGATTGATAACTGGAAACAGAAACACGAAGAACTCACTGATCTTATCTCGGTTTGAAGACAAGATTCGCCCAGTTTTGTTAGCTCTGAGGTGCAGAGTGTGGTAGAATCCATGTTACTAGTTTTGTATACTTGATTTCTGGGTTAGTATGGTGTAAATAATGTGATTGAACAAATTGAACTCTGGATTTATATTGCCAATATATATATTTTTTAAAAAGTATTATGAGCTTCCAAACAAAATTCAGTGAATAGCATTAACTTCCAATCTTCAAGCGCAAATTCAATGGAAAATGAAAATAGCATAAACTTCGGATAAACCTATATATATATAGAAATTTGCAACGATCATAGATTGATCTGGGAATACAAATTTCTAGCAGGAAAATGAATTGGAAGGAAAAGAGAGTTCTAAGGCTGCAATCTTCTGGTAGATTAGACTCTATAGAGTATAGAGTATAGGCTGCCTATAAACACTGTAAGTTTAGGGAACAATAAAAACAAGCAACGTCGCCTGAGAGATTCGAACTCTCGCGGGGAAACCCCATGTACTTAGCAGGCACACGCCTTAACCACTCGGCCAAAGCGACATTTGCTCTCTTATTTGGGAGCAACTCTACTCTTGTTAATATGAGAACACAAAAGATCAAAAATTCATGAATTACAAAGGGGCAAAAGTATGTAATGAAAATATGAAATTGAATAGGAACAAATCGAGAAGTGAGAGCGGCCCACAGAAGAATGCATGTGGCTGCCGGAAAGACTAATTTGATAATCTCCATAATCCCAATCCCTCTTCCACGGCTGAGCCACCACCGCTGCTATCTACGCCGCCGCCCCCTCCTCATTCTCTCCTCGCCTATAACATTCCCAACCGCCAAGAGATCAATGGTCATCGCTAGCAGCAGCTCCAATCCCAACACCCAAGGAGCATTCACAACAATTGAAGGCAGATTCACTTGCGAAAAGGAGATCAAGAAGAGCAAATTCATCGCCATTGCTGGCCATATCTCCGACCAACGCCAAGCCGAATCCTTCCTTTCCGAGGTAATCTTTGCAAAATTAAAATTTTTTTAATGACGGTTCTTTATTTATTCATTTTTAAGTTTATTTTTGAAATGATCTTTACTTCAGTTTTTGTTGTACATACATAGGTTGGGGATCCTCGTGCCACACATAATTGTTGGGCGTACAAGGTAAACTTCTTAACCCTAGTTTTGTACTCTTCTTTTGTACATAAAATTTTTAGAAATCTTGCTTCATTGACTCAGTGTGGCTAATTAGTGCAGGAATGAACACTTTACTGTTTGTGATTTCAGTTAAATATTTCTATTCCGAGCTTCAGCTGCTACTTATTTTAAAATAAATGCAAGTTTGGGAATTTTGCCCAAGGAATTGCATGATTGTATATTACTAGATTGTTACCCTAGGTGTAAAAAATAGTAACCATTTTCTTGAATCTATAAGGTTCCTGAACAATTGAAAATTTGTTACAATATCATTGTTATTGAGTATCGACTGTCTTCAATATAGGTCGGGGATCAATACCGGAGTAATGATGATGGTGAACCATCTGGTACGGCTGGCAAACCGATACATTCTGCAATTGTTTCTTCGGGATTAGACAGAGTCATGGTTGTTGTAATCAGGTAGTACATTTTTTGTGTGTGTGTGATTAATGGTGAATGATATACGCTCACTGTAAAGTGTAAACTAGAATTTTGAAGTTGGGTTGGATGAAGGATATTATAGGGCACTTCTTTCCTAGTAGAAAACAGTATTTCACCTCCGTTTATTTTAGGTATTTTGGAGGAATTAAACTTGGTACTGGCGGACTAGTTAGAGCTTATGGAGGAACTGCTGCAGAATGCTTGAGAAATGCTCCTACGCAGCTTGTAAAATCTAAGGTATGGATTGCTTCGGGATTCTTCTTTCTCCACTTTCCGTGGAAAATATTATGTTCTACTCTAAAACTATGCAATGTATTTCTTAAATTTCGATCTTGTTCGCTTCAGTACTGTTGTTGATGGAAATGATCTTCAATTTGCAGGTTCCTATGGGTGTAGAGGTTCCTTTTGATCTTATAGGGGTTCTGTACCACCAGGTAAGTTCAGTGTGAGCTTGAAACCGCTAAATTCCTTTCTAGTATTTGTCAACATATTCATTTCCAAGGTAACAGGGTCTCTTTACGTTATGATTTCATATATTAATATCTGAATGTAGTATGAGCAGCAATTATAAAGTTGATTTACGAACCTTTGCTCTCTCATAACTATAATAAACTGTTACGCGAGTTTTGATTCTCTTGTCTTTCTCATTTCATTAATTTTGCCCTTCTCCATGGTGACTTGCTGCAGCTCCAAACTTATAAAGTTGAAGACATTAAACAGGATTACGATACAGGGAAAGGTGGTGTCACGATGGTTACTTTCAAAGTTGATTTTGACCGCATGCAAAGTTTAGAGGAAGCTATCAAAACCAATTGCAGTCGGGATATTGCAATTTTCAAGCGCTGAAATATTCTTACGAGCTCACTCTCAAGGAAGCACGCTCTGTCTTACAGAGAATTGAGGCCATGTTCTGTATTCCTGATTCCAAGTTACTATAGTTTTTTGGAGATAGCACCCTCCTAGAATCCTAGGTAGATATATACAACAAACTTTTTTTTTTTTTCTGTATCCAAATATTTCCCGCAGATTGGACAAGAATACTTTATCGTTTATAATAGAACCAGAGAGTTTTATACGATTGACAATTTACTTGCACCTACTTCCTATTTCCCCAACTGCAGTAGGCTCTTCCCATTTCCCCAACTGCAGTAGGCTGAAGGTTGATCCATGGAGTTGACCATCCTAGTGATGAAGAAGAAGTTGCAGACATATATAGCGGTACTCCAAGACTCTTTGACTCAACGTATTATGATTAGTTGATTCTTAAATTTATTTTTTGATTAGTTTAATTAATTAAATGATCGACTAATTATTGTTGCGTACTTGCATTAACAAGTGTTTTTTGCTCATCTCTGGGAGTATCTATATCTATATATAGTATTATTACTCATTTCATGCTGGGTGAAAGAAGCTGAACTGTTTTGTCTTGTCGGTTTCAATAAAATAAAAGCCTTGGTTTTCCATATCAATGGCCTCAGCTGCATTTATATCATCTGCAGATCCGCTACCAATATTACAGTTCTTGACTTTTTAGCAAAGCTTTGAATAGTTTGCGTCCCACAGTGAGCTTCTTCTTCCATTATAAATTGGGACTCAAGACACCCTACTTCTTCATCTGTATTTCCATTAATCTTTCTTGAATTCATACCTTCTCAAAGAGCTCATCATGAAGCCTGACACCAATTTGGTTCTCCAAGCTCTCTTCTTTATAGCTCTTCTGTCCGCTTCTCCTGCTTTAGGTGCTGAAACACCAAAAAGTAAGTCCAATGGTAGTATTTTTACTAATTTTTTGGGTGCTTCTCCTGCTTTAGGTCATGTCTTATAACCCTAGCCGACAAATTAAGGAATTTAAGGAGGTAAACCAGCCTAAGTTGCCGGTAGCTGACCGGCTCAAACCAAGAAGACATAGGCTAATGGGCCGTCCACAAGTTGTGAAACCTTGTGGTTACTGAGTTGAATGGTTCGACCAACTTGACTGGGTTGCTCCAGATAGATTACTTTTGTATGTATAATTATATGGTTTTTTTTGTTGTTTGTGCAGCGATTGAGGGTGGTGAGGCGGCAGCTGTTGGGGCGGATGGGCAGCACACCGGTGACATGAAGCCGGTAAATTATGGGTACAAATGGGGTATAAAAGGCGGCGCCGGTCATAGCATCGGCTATAACTGGCCATATAAGGGGCATGGTTGGGGTTGGAAGGGTGCGTTTGGGGGATGCAAGCTGGGCTGCTGCTTTAACTTTGCCGGAAAATGTAAATATTGCTGCCGAAGCGTTGAAGAAGCCAAAGCTTATAACAAAAATTATGAGCCCAAGCTTACTTCTCCATAGACGACGAAGACGTACTATACATTCATGAACCAAACCAACCGTCACAGTACGTGTTTCCACTTGTAATGGAAATCAAAGAAAAATCTGTGATTAATAAATAAAATTTTGGTTCTTTCTACATTTAATTTCCCTGTTAATATGGCAATACACTACTAATAATAGCTAGCCAGATAGAAGAAGTCAAGAAATTGAGCACGAAACCAAATCTTCTGTACTTTATATAACAAACAATCAACACTCTTACACGTACTCGCACAATCAATGAACACAATACAGGTACAAACAAATGCAATATATTAATGACAAACTAAAGCATGCACTAACAACAGTAAATGGTTTATAATATCTTGAGATCAACAAAGTCTTGTCCACAATCTGTCTCAACCAAGAACCAACTGAGCTACCCGTGCTGGTCTAACATGAATATTCTGGGTATGATATAAGAAATGATGAAAGGTGGACAGGTGAAAATTGATTAAATCAGTTTGATGGAGGTGGAGAAAGAGTGGGAATAGCCGCCGGAAAGTTGGGAAATGAGGTTGGGAGAGGGATGTTAGCCGGCATGGGAGGAAGAGTGAGTTTTGGGGCGGAAGAAGGCAAGGTTGGGAGAGGTATATTAGGCAAGTTCAAGGTGGGCATGGCCGGCAAAGGTGGAAGTGTGGTGGTTGGCAAGTTAGGAATGGATGGCATTTGTGGTAAGGTTGGTTGAGGCAGAGAGGGAATCGTCGGCAATGGTGGGGCGCCGGGAATTTGCAGGAGGCGGCGAGTGGCGGAGCTGGTGTTCATGCTTGCTAAACACAATGTTATCATCAGGGAGAGGAGGAAGGTGTTCTTGAGCGCAGCCATCTTTGTTTAACTAAATTTGAGGTGTTTAGCTTAAAGTGATGAATAGGTTTTCTTGAATCAGCTGTTGTTGATTCAATGGTACTTTGAGGTAGTGAGATAAGAGGTTTGGAAAGGGAAATAAAGTATATATAGGGGGAGATTAGAGACCATAGTCAACGATTTGATGAGTTATAGTTGTGCATAAACATTAATCTATCCTAATTGGCTTGTGTTTGTTAGACTACATTTGAATACGTACTACTTCTATAATTTCCTTGTCTGGTCAGAAGTTGAACAACCCATGCATATATTTTCCAACGAACTACACCATTATATTACACAACTGTCTTCTTATTCTTTGGCTTTAACTAACTCCAAATCACTTTGAAGTTTTATCTTTCTTAATTAGCTTGATCCAATACTTAGGTGTTTAGTTGGAAGGAGGAAATTAAAGGGAATAAAATTATAATTTTGTGAAAAAAAATAAAATGAGAATACACTAAGAATTCAAATTTCATTGATTGGTAAGCATGAATAAAATTACTAGAAATTAAAAGGGGAGAAGGGAATAAAAATTAAAATACCTTTGGTAACAACAACAACAATAATAATAATAATAATAAGAGCAAAATTATCATTTACTATGAAATTCTAATTTCGTAGGCTCTGGAATTGCAATTCTAAAATAGATAATATATGTTACAAATTTATTTACTTTCCTCAAAAAAAAAAAAAATATTTACTACGTACTAATTCGATTATTTTCCAAATTAACAAAATTAATTAATTCGGTTAACAATGGCTGGAAATGAATTTCTATTTATTGAACATACACCACTAAGAAAGGGAAATTAAAGTAAACGACATTGTTATAAGGTGTAGTTTCTCCTGTTTGTGCAGCTAGCAGCTGAGGGCTGAGGCTGAGATGATGAATGGCCTGCAGGCTGCATGGCGATGATGGCAAGACCGTAAATCATGGCTACACTTTGGGGTATTAATTAATGGCAGTAGTGCTGGCCATAGCGTCTACAACGTAACTGTAACATAAGGATGCCATCAATACCCACACGGATTTAACTCAATGGTTTAATGGACAATATTTGGGGTAAGAGACCAAGGTTCGTGATTTACATCCTCCTGAATAAATTTGGACCATACAATTTTGTGGATTAATGAATAAAGGCAGAAGCGTCAAATAAGCTCATCTACTCCACCGGACACACTTACCTCTTAAAATTGTTCGATGAACTTTTTTAGCAGGTTTCCTCCAGATTGTCAATCCATATAGGTGACCTGTAATTTTATTAAAATAAAAGTGTGTGTTGAGGTGAAATTTAGTTCCTAAATCGGTGTTAAGTCTTCGTTGGTCGGCGCCACGGAGCTTGCCGGACACTTGGTCCAAGCCCATGCTTACAACCACAATAATGAGCCAATTAAGTCTTAAACTGATTGTTATATCATAGACTGTGTTACATTGCGAATGTGTCTTCCGTTAATAAATTATGTGTTGTAAATAAATTTAAGACATAGTAGTCTGTAGTTAACATATTATATGCTATAATTAATAAATGAAAATGGGTTATTTTTATATTTTCTTACTAACTTGCAAGTGTCTTGTAATATGATATCCCAAAAGATGTCGTTTTAATGTCTTACAATGAAATATTGAACAGTATGTATAGTTGAAGAGTGAAGACAATATGCGTGATCAAGAGACTAAGCAAGATAAAGACGAAATCTTCCTTATATTACAAATAGCCAACACTCAAATCAATGAAAAAACATTACATACAGCAACAACATAATTCAAATACAAAGAAATATAGATGACAAACTAAGGCACTAATAACAGTAAATAGCTTAAAAACATAAATATATGAATCGGTGCAACTCGAGCCGTTTGATATAAGAAATGATATGATGAAAGGTGGGCAGCTGAAAATTAATTAATTAAATAATTAATTTGATGGAGGTGGAGAAAGAGTGGGAATAGCCGCCGGAAAGTTGGGAAATGAGGTTGGGAGAGGGATGTTAGCCGGCATGGGGGGAAGAGTGAGCTTTGGGGCAGAAGGCATGTTAGGCAAGTTGAAGGCGGGCATTGGCGGCAAAGGTGGAAGTGTGGTGGTTGGCAAGTTAGGAATGGATGAAGGCATTTGTGGTAAGGTTGGTTGAGGCAGAGAGGGAATCGTCGGCAACGGTGGGGCGCCGGGAATTTGCAGGAGGCGGCGACTGGCTGAGCTGGTGTTCATGCTAATTGTTAAACACAATGTTATCATCATCATGGAGAGGAGGAAGCTGTTCTTGGCAGTTGCCATTTGGTTTAGCTAAATTTCAGATGTTTGGCTTAAAAGTGAATAGGTTTAATTTTCTTGAAGAAGTGTAGATTGAATGGTGAGATATGGCTAATTTGTAAAGGGGAATGTATATATAGGGGGAGATCATAAGCAGTGATCAAGGATTTGATGAGATATAGGTGTGCATAAGCATCTCTGTCTCACTGATTGGCTTCATGGCTTGTGTTAGTTGTACCACTGCATTTGAAAAACTTTTAAAATTATATATATTTATATAGGCGGTTTGCAACTTTTTAGATGTTGAACAAACCATATATACTACGGAGTATTTTCCAACCTTGGCCAACCACATCCCATCCAGTTATTCTTTGGCTTTAACATAAAACTGTACTATATATTCTATATATGTTGTCAAGGATAAATAGATTGTTATTTATGGGAGAAAGTATAATACTTATGAGAAAAAATGTAATATGACAGTATTGAGCTGGGTGAACAACAATTATTGTTGCATTTGGAATTAGATCAGATAAAAATAGTTACTCCATATTATTTATTTAGCACTTAATTTTAAATAAATAAAATCAATTATATATCTATATGTTATTATTGTTGAACAGTGGTTTGGAGGGCCAAATCCAACATTCTGTCATTGAAACATGTCGCTGAATGATACACAAGTATAAGGAAATAAAGTTGTGTCTTCGCTATTAGCTAATTATATCTAACCCAACATTCTGTCATTGAAACATGTTGCTGAATGATACACAAGTATAAGAAAATAAAGTTGTGTCTTCGCTATTAGCTAATTATATCTAATCCTAACATTCTGTCATTGAAACATGTCTCTGAATGATACACAAGTATAAGAAAATAAAGTTGTGTCTTCGCTATTAGCTAATTATATCTTTTGGTATAGTGGTAAACACTTGATTCTAAAGACTATATTTGTGTATTTTTGTGAATGTGAAATTTGACACTCTTTAAAATTAAAATAAACCTTCTATATTATATCATAAAATTAGTGTAATTCCAAGCAATACTTGTTGGTGTCGATTTAATATCGTAAAATAATATTTATATATACACACATGAAAGTATATAAAATATTATTCGATATGCATGTCTATCCGAAATATATATATATATATATATATATATATATATATATATATATATATATATATATATATATATACATACAAATATATATATAAATCAGACTACCATGGTTATATGCATGAATATCTACAGAAAAGATATATACATATCAACCAAATGGAATTTATAATCCACAGATTATAATTCCAACCAAACTAAAACAGAAAGGAAGGATTTTTGTTTAGAAGCATAATCCAAAACTGAAAGAAGGAAAGATGGCTCGTGTTTGGGTAAGGGTTTTTAGCTTGAGTCAAGAGACCACTCTTTCCTTAAAACCTTATTTGCCACCTCCCAAAAGTGCTAGGAGTGTCGTGGCCTAGGTTTCCCAGGATAAAACGCGCTACGGTTCGACGTTCGAGCACCCAAACGAACGAACCCGTCGAACGGAGCAAAGCCATGAACACAGTTAGGCTTAAGAAATGAGTAGAAGCAGAAGTGTTTTGAAGCTGAAAAACTTAATTTCGTGTTGTGTGTTCTGCTACTTCGTGCTTAAGAAAATCTGCTCCCTCTACCCCTTCTTATATAGGGATCAAAGAATGAATAGCATTCATCATGGCATTTAATTTGGTGTTAAAACCAATTTTTAATTTGGTGTTAAAACCAATTTTGAAACTCCTGAAACAGCAAGCCAGTACCTGAGGTTTAAATTCAAAAATTACATCTGGAATTAATTCTGTAACAGAGCAATTTAATCCCACATTAGTCCGTTGGCCTTCAACCAGACATTTGTGCTCGCGCACACGAGCTCGGGCTTGAATCAAGCCTATCCGATCTCGTTTCTAGTTGGAATTTGATTTGCACTGCCCCCTGCCCCCGCAAGAGAGAGCCTCTATGCTATACAATTCTACAAGCTTTAAAAGAGCTCTTGTATATAAGGGGGGTCAAATCCTCTTTCCAAACCAATGTGGGACAAAGCTCACTTTTCCCTTCATTTTTCCAACTCAATGGGTCTACTTTGAGAATCAATATCTCATTCACCCATTATCCGTTTTGAGCGTACAATATATCAATCTCTTCGTCTCACTACGAAGAACCCGAATACACTTTGACCCGATCCAAATCGGAAGTGGACCCCACTGATAATTGTACCATTTTAATGCTATTTTTCCAACAATACTTTGATAATATTTTATATTATTTTTATGAAATTTTAATATATTGTATTTATTATATATAATTAATTTATAACTTTTAAATTAATAATATGTTGATACATATCATCCGATCCGTACATACTTATCTCTCATGATAATTATTATAAATTCTATATACTGTGTGGTGTGGAATGATAGAAAATCTTTCATTGATATGTAACACTCATATATAAAATATGATGTATATATTTTATTTTTACCAATTATGTTAAATAAAGCTCCATATAAATATATATGTTCTTCTAAAGTAAAAGTAGAGTTTCACCCAAAACATGCATTCCAATAGCAATTGTGGACATTTTTTGTAAATTAAATTAAAGTATCCAATAGTGCCAAATTCTAGGGAGTGGAAATTGGAGGGGATTTTCTCCATTAAAGGCAAGAGAGAGTTAAGATACTTAGCTTCAAGATCAATATAGGGAGCAAAGGTTTGGAACTTAGGATTTCACTAAGTTTTCTCGATCTATTTCTTGCTGTAACTTAAACTCTTGATCTATATATATAATTTGAATTTGATGAATTTTGCTATTTCATTCACGTGTTAATAATTCATTAATATTTTAATGAATGACTAGTTTATTAGTAGTTGTGTAGAAGTTATATATATATATTGATACATGTATTATGTTTGAAAGAAAATTTGGCATGATTATTGGAACACACCATTTAATTTTTGTATTACAGGTCAAAATTGTATGCATGAAAACTATATAGATTAGCCATTAGAACATTTAAGTAACACTTGAAAAAGAACATTATATTATATATTATATATATTATTATATAGTAATAGTAATAGCGCGCCAAAGAAGAAGTCAAAAGATTCAGCCAAAATATAAAATAAAACTAAAGAAACCAAATCTTCTATATATAACAAACAGGCAACAATCAAAGAAGGCTTGAAAAGAGCATTACAGATACAAAGTACAAGGATATTGATGACAACTTAACATTAAGCGCACTAATAATAATAGTATATGTCGAGATGAACAACTGTAAATTAACGTCGAATATAATCAGTCATCAGTTTGATGGAGGTGGAGAAAGAGTGGGGATAGCCGCCGGAAAGTTGGGAAGTGAGGTTGGGAGAGGGATGTTAGCCGGCATGGGAGGAAGAGTAAGCTTTGGGGCGGAAGATGGCAAGGTAGGGAGAGGCATGTTAGGCAAGTTGAAGGCGGGCATCGCCGGCAAAGGTGGAAGTGTGGTGGTTGGCAAGTTAGGAATGGATGGCATTTGTGGTAAGGTTGGTTGAGGCAGAGAGGGAATCGTCGGCAACGGTGGCGCACCGGGAATCTGCATGAGGCGGCGACTGGCGGAGCTGGTGTTGATGCTAATAGCTAAACACAATGTTATGATCATGGAGATGAGGAAGGTGTTCTTAGCAGTAGCCATCTTTGTTTAACTAAAATTGAGATGTTTGGCTAAGAAGTGAATAGGTTTTCTTGAATTGAAGTGTAGATTGAATGGTGAGATATGGCCAATTTGTAAAGGGAAATGTATATATAGGGGAGATCATAAGCCGTGGTCAAGGATTTGATGAGATATAGGTGTGCAACGACTACTGTTCATAAGCATGTTTGTCTAATTGGCTTAGCTTGTGTTAGTTATACCACATACATGCATTTGAAAGCTTTACAATTTTATAGGTTTGCAACTTTTTAGATGTTGAACTAACCGCATACTATTTTCCAACCTGCCAACCATATCCCATCAAGTTACTTTGTTTTGTTCTTGTTTGGTTCTAACTTAAAATTTTATTGTGACAAAAGTGGGATAGCCCACTCACTTTAAGCGCCCCCACATCTTTACCCGAGAGTTTGTGGAGGCTTTTGCTCAGTGTGTACATGCAAGAAGTTTCTTCATTTTGAGAGGTTACTCCCACATTGTCACGGGTGAGATTTGATTGTTAATCTTTTGTAACGAATTTTATCTCTGCAATTAATTGAGTTGCCTATAAGGGCAAATTAAAATTGTATTATATTCTATATTGTTAGGTTTATAATATATTCAAGTTTATAATAAAAGAAGCTAAGGTAGTACGGAGTAATATATTATATGTGTGCGCGCGCGCTGTGTGACCTTCTTATTGAAACAATAAAAATTAATATAATATTATTCCTTAATTTAAAAATGAATGTCTCCCTTGTGAGATTGTCTTAACGCACGGCAAGAAATTTCGCTATTTTCGTCCAACGGAAAACGGGAGTTATTGGTCGGAAAATGTGTTTCCGACCAAAATGATAATTCGAAAAAATGTCATCGGTATTTTAGTCCAACGTCAAATGTTATTCTCGAGACAAGTTGAGTCTAGACGGAAATGTAATATTTATGATTCAAAGTGTAATACTATTTAGGGATCAACCAATTGTTACTTATGAGGAAAATTGTTGTACTTATAAGGAAAAATATGATACTTTTGAATAAAAATTTAGGAAGTAATATTTTTAAATCAAAATGTAATATTTAGGAGTTGAAAAGTTATTTACGAGAAAAAAAATAATTTAATACTAATCATGGATAAATTCATTTTTCTATTGTTTACCCACTCCAAAATAGCTATTAGTTAAATTCTAGTATCGTGTACACAAAAAAATTATTGTTGTATTTGGAATTAGATACAAATAGTTATTTCATATTATTTATTTACACTTAATTTTGAATAAATAAATCAATTATATATATGTTACTATTGTTTGACAGGGGCTTGGAGTGCCAAATTCAACATCTTAGTAGTGAAACGTGACGCTGACTGATACACATTTATAAAGAAATATAAAGTTATGCATTTGTTATAATTTTTGACCTAGTAATAAGCACTTGATCCTGACACACTTAATCCTGACAACTATATTTGTATATTACTATATTTTTTTTTTTGAAGGAGTATATTACTATATTTTTGTTAATGTAAAATTTGACATTCTCTTTAAATTAACTTGAACATTTTATATTTACAACTACAAACTTAATAAGAGCCAAAAAAGTTAGGCGTCTAAGAGAAAATAAAAAATGTTGGTGTAATTATTAGTTGAAATGAATGGTTCATATTATTTTAATTTTAGTAAAAAAAATTATTATTTTTTTCTACTTTACCCTCTATTATATCATTTACTTTTCGAATATCAGATGCGGACTTCTTTGTAAATCAAAGTATCCAACATTGCCAAATTCTAAGGAGAGTGGAAATTGGAGGGGAATTCCTCCATTAAAGGCAAGAGAGAGTTTAGATACGTAGCTTCAAGATCTATATAAGGAGCAAAGGTTTGGAACTCAGGATTTCACTAAGTTTTCTCGATCAATTTCTTGTTTTAACTTAAACTCTTGATCTATATAATTTGAATTTGATGGATTTTTCTATTTTATTCACGTGCTAATTCATTAATATATATTTTAATAAATTACTAGTTTATTCTCTATTACTTGGTGTGTACAAGTTATATATTGATATATATGTGTACGACAATAATGATCAAGTTACATGTATTATGCTTGAAAGAATATTTGGCATGATTGGAACTAACACACCATTTATTTTTTGAATTACGGGCAAAAATTGTATGGAAACTGTATAGATTAACACTATTAGAACATTACAGGAACAGTTAAAAAAGAACATTATATTATATAGTAATAGCCAAAGAAGAAATCAAAAGATTAGCAAAAAAAAAAAAAAAAAAAACAAATCTTCTATATATAACAAACAGCCAACAATGAAGGAAGGCCTGAAAAGAGCATTACAGGTACAAAGTACAAGGATATTGATGACAACCTTAAACACACTAATAATAGCATATCATCAGATGATTTAAAATATATGTATGTGGAAATCAACAAATAAAAGTTTAAATGTAAAATATATGATCCAGTGCAGTGCAGCTTATCAATCCGCTTCACATAAGAAATGATGAAGTGAACAACTGCAAATTAACGTCTAATCAATCATCAGTTTGATGGAGGTGGAGAAAGAGTGGGGATAGCCGCCGGAAAGTTGGGAAATGAGGTTGGGAGAGGGATGTTAGCCGGCATGGGAGGAAGAGTGAGCTTTGGGGCAGAAGGCAAGGTTGGGAGAGGCATGTTAGGCAAGTTGAAGGCGGGCATTGCCGGCAATGGTGGAAGTGTGGTGGTTGGCAAGTTAGGAATGGATGAAGGCATTTGTGGTAAGGTTGGTTGAGGCAGAGAGGGAATCGTCGGCAACGGTGGGGCGCCGGGAATTTGCAGAAGGCGGCGAGTGGCGGCGCTGGTGTTCATGCTAATTGCTAAACACAATGTTATCATCATCATGGAGAGGAGGGAGCTATTCTTAGCAGTTGCCATCTTTGTTTAGCTAAATTTGAGATGTTTGGCTTAGCTAGAAGTGATGAATAGGTTTTCTTGAAAGAAGTGTAGATTGAATGGTGAGATATGGGCAATTTGTAATGGTATATATAGGGGGAGATTATTAGCCGTTGTCAAGGTTGATGAGATATAGGTGTGTATGTCTGTCCGATTGGCTTGTGTTAGTTATACCACATACATGCATTTCAATACTTTAATAATTTATATGTTTGCATCTTTTTAGATGTTGAACAAACCGTATACTATTTTCCAACCTTGGCTAACCATCTCATCAATTAAGTTACCTTGTCCTGTTATTCTTTGGATTTGACTTAAAATCGTTCTATATTCTATATTCTTAGGTTTATAATACAAAAAAAATATTCAAGTTTATAATAAAAGAGGGTTTTGGAAAACCTATTTTGAATAGTCAATAGTAAGTAATAAGAGTTAATGTCATATGGGTATAGTGATTTTGACAGGTTTAGGTTAAACTTTCAAATTGACCATTCGTGATTCTTTGACTTTCAAATTTTAACCAGTTGTGGTCTTCCTAGAAGGACCATGTCGGGTTAAAATTTGATTGTTGAATGACCATGTGTGATTAACTTTGACTACAGATAGTAACAATTTAAAAGTGACCACGGGTGGTCAATTAAAAGTTTAAAATTATACCTGGCAAAACCATTATACTCGAGCATCAGTGGCAAGAGTGCGTGCAACAAGCGTGCATTGTTTGCCAATCAGATAGTTCTTTTGCCCCTCAGCTCCCCACTCCACCGTAAAGGATTTCGTGCCGAAACAGCCCAGGTTCTGAGATTTTTTTTTAGAAAAATTGAACTTAGGCAGTGTGTATATACATCCGTTTTGATGTGTGGAATTGCAGAGAACTCAAGGAAATTGTAGCAATGAAGCTCCAGACTGTACTGCTGATGGTTTTGTGTTAAGATAATAACAAAAAACCCCAGCCATAGTTGTTGGTATTGTCTCTGGGATGGTAAACCTGCAAAATGGACATTAGTGTTTTGTCTACCACTTCTCTCCCGAATACTCGATGGTGCTTGTCTTCTGAACACGGGAGCTGTGGGAGGACTATTTTGCTTAGAAGCCTACATGCCATCAATGTAGGCAGATATTCAGTTAAAGCTTAACGGAATATCCTGAGTTGGCTAACATACTAAGTCACTAACTGACTTAATATTCCACTTGCACCACAACCACTTAATTAATACAATATATTATAATATATTATATTAGGGAAAATACTTACATTTTGTGCTTAGCTTGTTGTGCTAGCTTTGGTAACTCAAACAACTTGGTGTTGAACTTGCACCATAAGTCGTCAAGGCATAAAGCAAGGAGACCCTTAGCTTTATCACCATACCTATTCATCTTGATACTTGAAGGGCATATTTCTATTTTGAAAAAACAAGAGAGGGATGGAAGAATTGATGGGGTGTTGATTGCCAGAGATGCTTAAACATCTTGTAATACAAGTCCTTAAAGATAATCTTTCTCAATCCACAGTGGCGTCCGAGCAAACAATCAATTTCTCCAAATTTTCCTTTTCCTTTAGTAGAAACGTTACTAATGCAGTCCAAAGGGGTGTGAGCAATTGTATGGGGGTAGGAATTGAAGTGGACATGTAAATATTTGGGCCTTCCTTCTCTCATAAATAGGAATAAGAAAGAGATATTGGGTTTCATTAAGGATAAAGTGATGGGTAGAATTAGAAGTTGGAATAACAAATTTTTATCTAAAGCGGGAAGAAAAGTGTTACTCAAAAATGTCATTCAAGCTATATTTACGATTGCCATGAGTGTGTTCCTCATTCCTATTGATCTTTGTAAAGAAATAGAGGTCATTATGAATTCCTAGCTATTGGTGGAGTTATGAAGGTAGTAAGACTAGTAGGATTCTTGGAAACACTCTCTCGAAAACAATGAATTGGCTTGGTTTTAAGAGACTTAGAGAATTTAATTTAAGCATGTTTAGAAAATAAGCCATAGCAGTTTATGCAATTTCCTAATTCATTATATTGGTCTCAAGACTTTTTAAAGGTATATGCTTCCAAAATGTTTCTTTTTTGGATGATAAAATTGGTAACAATTCATCATTTTTCTAGTGGTCAAGAGAGACCGGCACCCCCAAGACCGTCGCTATATCAGCATGAAGTTAACCCGTAGTATTTCAACTGAATGTAATAGTGAATTTGCTAAAGTTCATTGTCTGTCCCGACGTCTTTTCATATGTCCGAAGGATTTGTTTAATGGTATGTAGTTGCTTCATGAATGTCAACATTGAAGAAAAAAGAGATTGTCATCTGCAAAGAACATATGGCTAATGGATAGGGATGGCAATGGGTCGGGTGTGGGTCGGGAGGGCTACATCCACCACCCGACCCACCTTATATTTTCTCCACCCACCCCCACCTCCAACCCGTATCGGGTGGACTTTTTCAGAACCCACCCCCACCGGGTGTGGGTGCCCACTACGGATACCCACCACTTATCATCTTATTATGTTTTTCAAAAAATAATATTTAAATTATTTACACATAATAAAAAAATAAAATCCATTAGTGATACTAAAACATAAATAATGGAAATATTTAAATATAATAACTAAATTGTTAATTTTCAAAAATAAACTTAGTAGTTTTGATATAAAAAATAGTAAAAAGATACACGAAGTTATATAAACTTTTATAAATAACTACATACTAGTACTTATTTTACTATTTTATATATATACACACATGGTGGGTCGGGTGGGGTTCTAGGCGGGTCTTGTACATGGAACCCGAATCCAACCCGACCCACCGCGGGTTTGCTTTTTTAAGATCCACCCCCGACCCACCACCCACCGTCCCACCATCACCCAAAAAAACCCGATCCATGCGGGGTGGATTCGGGTGGATATCCACGGGTCGGATTGAAATTGTCATCCCTACTAATGGATGGGACATTTCTTGCAACTTTCAGACCTGAGATCCTACGCTGGAGTTTCATCCTTTGTAGAAGTAGGGATAGTCCTTCCGCACATATAATAAATAAATAAATAAGGGGACAGCAGATCGCCCTGTTGAATGCCACAGGAGGGAGTGATAGTGTCAGAAAGAGTACCATCCCCCAGAACCATGTAACTAACCGTAGTCACACATAGCATAACCAGATTAATCCATCTACCATCAAAACCCAGGACCATCAACATATCTTTTAAGAAATTTCATTCCATCATGTCATAAGCCTTAGTCATGTCTAGTTTCAAGCCAGCCCAACCAACGTGTCCCCCTCGCTTACACCTTAGATAGTGACTGGCCTCAGCAGCAATGAGAATGTTGTTAGTAATAAACTTATCAGGTATAAATGCACTTTGAAATTCTGAGATTACGACGTTCTTGAATATATTCTTCATTCTGTTTGGCACATTATCTTATATAGTACATTACAGAGAGCGCAGCTATTGGCCTGAGGGCTATTGAATATTATGAATTTGTACACTAACATGAAAATAAACTTGATTTTAAAGATTTATATTGCATTATATATGATTTTTATAATTTATTAGAACATTATAGGAACAGTTGAAAAAGAACATTATATTATTATATTATTATATAGTAATAGCCAAAGAAGAAATCAAAAGATTGAGCAAAAAAAGAAAAAAAAAAAACAAATCTTCGATATATAACAAACAGCCAACAATCAAGGAAGGCCTGAAAAGAGCATTACAGGTACAAAGTACAAGGATATTGATGACAACCTTAAACACACTAATAATAGAGATCAGATCAGATGATTTAAAATATGTATGTGGAAATCAACAAATAAAAGTTTAAATTGAAAATATATGATCCAATCCGGTGCAGCTTATCAATCCGCTTCACATAAGAAATGACGAAGTAGTGAACAACTGTAAATTAACTAATAATCAATCATCAGTTTGACGGAGGTGGAGAAAGAGTGGGGATAGCCGCCGGAAAGTTGGGAAATGAGGTTGGCAGAGGGATGTTAGCCGGCATGGGAGGAAGAGTGAGCTTTGGGGCAGAAGGCAAGGTAGGGAGAGGCATGTTAGGCAAGTTGAAGGCGGGCATTGCCGGCAATGGTGGAAGTGTGGTGGTTGGCAAGTTAGGAATGGAAGGCATTTGTGGTAAGGTTGGTTGAGGCAGAGAGGGAATCGTCGGCAACGGTGGGGCGCCGGGAATTTGCAGAAGGCGGCGAGTGGCGGCGCTGGTGTTCATGCTAATTGCTAAACACAATGTTATCATCATCATGGAGAGGAGGGAGCTATTCTTAGCAGTTGCCATCTTTGTTTAGCTAAATTTGAGATGTTTGGCTTAGCTAGAAGTGATGAATAGGTTTTCTTGAAAGAAGTATAGATTGAATGGTGAGATAGATATGGCCAATTTGTAATGGTATATATAGGGGGAGATTATAAGGCGTTGTCAAGGTTGATGAGATATAGGTGTGCATGTCTGTCCGATTGGCTTGTGTTAGTTATACCACTTACATGCATTTGAATACTTTAATAATTTATAGGTTTGTATCTTTTTAGATGTTGAACAAACCGTATACTATTTTCCAACCTTGGCTAACCATCTCATCAAGTTACCTTGTCCTGTTATTCTTTGGATTTGACTTTAAATCGTTCTATATTCTATATTGTTAGGTTTATAATACAAAAAATATTCAAGTTATAATAAAAGAGGGTTTTGGAAAACCCATTTTGAATAGTCAATAGTACGTAATAAGAGTTAATGTCATATGGGTATAGTGATTTTGACACGTTTAGGCTAAACTTTCAAATTGATCACTACTCGTAATTCTTTGACTTTCAAATTGTTACCATCTGTGGTCCAAGTTAACCACCCATGGTCATTCAACTTTCAAATTTTAACCAGTTGTGGTCTAACTGGAAGGACCATGGTCGGTTAAAATTTGATAGTCGAATGACCATGAGTGGTTAACTTTGACTACAGACGGTAACAATTTGAAAGTCAAAGGAACACGAGGGGTCAATTTGAAAGTTTAAAATTATACGTGGCAAAACCATTATACTCGAGCATTAGCGGTAAAAGTACGTGCAACAAGCGTGCATGGTTTGCCAATCAGATCAGTTCTTTTGCCCCTCAGCTCCCCACTCCACCGTAAAGGATTTCGTGCCGAAACAGCCCAGGTTCTGAGATTTTTTTTTATAGAAAAATTGAACTTAGGCTGTGTGTATATATACATCCGTTTTGATGTGTGGAATTGCAGATCGAGAACTCAAGGAAATTGTAGCAATGAAGCTCCAGACTGTACTGCTGATGGTTTTGTGCTTGTTGTGCTAGCTTTGGTAACTCAAACAACTTGGTGCATGTTGAACTTGCACTATAAGTCAAGGCATAAGGCATAGGACCTTCCTTCTCTCATAAATAGGAACAAGAAAGAGATACTGGGTCTCATTAAGGATAAAGTGATGGATAGAATTAGAAGTTGGAATAACAAATTTTTATCTAGGCGGGAAGAGAAGTGTTGCTCAAAAATGACATTCAAGCTATATCTACGTTTGCCATGAGTGTGTTCCTCCTTATTGATCTTTGTAAAGAAATAGAGGTCGTCATTATGAATTCCTAGTTATTGGTGGGGTTATGAAGGTAGTAAGGGTAGTGAGATTCTTGGAAACACTATATATCTTGAAGAGAATGAATTGACTTGGTTTTAAAAGACTTAGAGAATTTAATTTGGTCATGTTTAGAAAATAAGTCATAGCGGTTTATGCTATATATTGGTCACAAGACTTTTTAAAGATAGATGCTTCCCAAATGTTTCTTTTTTTGGATAATAGGATTGATAACAATTCTTCATTTTTCTAGTGGTCAGGAGAGACTTGGCACCCCCAAGACCGCCGCTATATCAGCATGAAGTTAGCCCGTAGTATTGCAACTGAATGTAATGGTGGATTTGCTAAAGTTCAATGTCTGTCCCGACGCCTTTTCATATGCCCGAAGGATATGTTTAATGGTATGTAATTGCTTCATGGATGTCAACATTGAAGAAAAAAGAGATTGTCATCTGCAAAGAACATATGGCTAATGGACGGGACATTTCTTGAACTTTCAGACCTGAGATCCTACATTGGAGTTTCATCCTTTGTAGAAGTAGGGATAGTCCGATCCTTCCGCACATATAATAAATAAATAAGGGGACAGCAGATCGCCCTGTCGAATGCCACATGAGGGGATGATAGTGTCAGAAAGACTACTATTTACCAGAACCTTGTAACTAACCGTAGTCACACATAGCATAACCATATCAGATTAATCCATCTATCATCAAAACCAAGACCATCAACTTATATTTTAAAAAATTCCATTCCATCCTGTCATAGGCTTTGGACATGTCTAGTTTCAAGCCAGCCGAACCAACGTGTCCCCTTGCTTACGCCTTAGATAGTGACTGGCCTCAGCAGCGATGAGAATGTTGTTAGTAATAAACTTATCAAGTATAAATACACTTTGCGATTCTGAGATTACGACGTTCTTGAGTATATCCTTCATTCTGTTGGCCCATTATCTTATATAGTACATTACAGAGGACTATTGAATGTTATGAATTTACTGGGATTCTGAGATTATAATTCATTTAAATTACTCAACTACAAAAAGTACTTGTATAAATAAATGTACGCTTTTTTCTCCGATCCCCCAACAACTGCTTTCTCTCCAAACAAGTGCTTTCGTCAATAAAGGGCCTGCAGCTCCATCCTTTCGTTGCCGGCTAACGCTCTGATGGAGGGTTGAGCTGGCAGTGCCATTAGTAGATTCCTTTCTCTGGCTGTTTTAGGAATAAGCGTTAGATCTCAGATCATCTCCGATTGTTTTCTCTGAATGCAGAGACTCTCCAGATCTGACAGGTTTTCTATCATCTTTTCCATTTATTTTGTTTTCTTTTGGTTCTACGTTATCCATTTGTTCCTTTGACTAGTTTGTTTTCTCTCGTCTCTCTGGCGAGTGTTTCTCTCTCGTTTCTTTGGCGAGTTCTCCTCATAAGCGTGGAATGATAAAATGGTCACATCAGAGTCAAGCTTGGCTATGTTTGACCAGATCTGTGAAGAAGTGCCGAGTTTATCCAACAACTTCGGCTTCAAATTTATAACAGAGTCTGCGATCCAAATTTTCTATAACATTGCTAGGAAATTTGTTTCTATGTCTGACGGTAAAGAATGCATTACCATTCTAACGATTTGTATTGTAAACATTTCTATTTATGATTAATGAATTAGCCTTTTATTTAATAATAAAAAAAATGTGTCTCACTTATTCCAAATTTATAATCCACCTTGACCATCTAACTCCATATGTCCCCATAGACCATAGTCCATAGATAATAAGCACCACTTCAAGTCCTTAAATATATATATCGTTGAACATGATTCAAGTAATACATAAATACATCACCTCTACATATAATTACACAAGTGAACATGCTGCATATATGCCCTGTGATGAATAATATTCATCAGTCAAACTACAATGAACATTTGTTCAAGACTGCAAATTGCAACATTGTATTTCAATTTTCTGCTCTTGTAGAAGCAGTATAAAGAGATTATTTTCATGAAGTCAACAAGTAGAATCTGGGGAGCAGCTAATTCCAGTCAATGATTGATAACCAAGAAAGGAAAACAATCAACATTCTTATATCCCAAGCATGACTAGAAAAAGACTTCAGTTTGGGAGCTGAGGCATCTAAAACTAGTTCTTGATTACACAAGAACTTGATAAATCTTCAATGGTGGACACCACCGGGCCAATCCAAGAAATTAACAAAGGAAACAGATTGAACTACATTTCAGTTCATTTAATGGCAAACCAATCAAGTAACCACATTAAAATTCACATAATTTAAGAAAAACAGAACACATAATTAGCAGCAAGATTCCAAACTTTCATAACTAGCTACCCATTCATATATATTTTCACTGTAATTAGTCTGAACCATACTTTTAATTAATTCTCTCTCAATTCCCTATAGTTGCTGCTCTAATCTGCATTCTAAATATAAGAAATTGGATTGAACTCCAATCAAAATTTGGGGTGGAAACCAACACAAATGTCATCACCTTCCTCAAAAAACTCCAACTCTCCATTGATCAACTCTGATTCTACCCCAGTCCCAGTGTAATTGTTTACAGAGGCTCTATCATCAGCAGTACTACTCTCCAATGGAGCAGCATTAATCACCTGAATTCTCACCCCCTTACCCATCATCTTCTTTGTGCTCTTTGCCACCATTTTTCGCTTCTTCACAACCACATTTCCACCATCACTCTCCATATCACTCTTCATCCTTTGATCACTGCCATGCCCATTTATCTCCACCTTATGTGATCTCTTATCATCCCCTTTACACTCATTCTCATTTCTTGTCTTAGTTTCAGCAAATGCACCCAAGCCAATGGGTGAAAATGGAGTCCAAGAGTCCATGCCATTTCCACCGTAGATCGGCATAAACCCTGCGCATAAAAACTTACCCGCTGCCGCCACATCTGGCGGCGGCGGCGGAATCGCCACCGCGTGAAAAGCCCTTCTGCATTTCTCATTCTGACACCTCATACAATACTCTTTGAAAACGATAGGATACTCGTACACATAGTAGCAGTAGGGACACATAGTCCAGAAGTTGTGAATCTCCGACCCGCTTCTAAATTTCGGATTCATTTTCAGCTCCTCGTCGAACAGAGCTCTCTTCGCCGGCACAGAAAGCACTAACCAGGCATCAACGACGAGCCGATACGCCTCTTCCGCTAAAGCGAAGTGGTTTTCCCTAGGGCTTAAAATTGCATAGAGTTTTTCGACGCGGGCTTTAATGAGGTTAAAATCTCCGGTGAAGCGAGGGACGCCGAGTATTGAATAATAGTCGGGGCGCTGAGCTGAGGCGCCGTCTTCCGCCGCGGAGATGACGGCCGCTATAGCGAGCAGTTGGGTCGGACCGGGATGGATTGGGTCCAATGCTTGTGCCCGACAAGCATTTTTCCGGCAGTCCTCGAAGTTGTTGGCTTGGAGGAAGAACTCGGCGGCTTTGAGGTAGAGCTGGATTCTCGATTCGGGTCTACCGTTTTGGTTGTCGGTTCGGGTCGCCATGATTTCAGATAAAGAGAGTGAAATGGCGGAAGAGATCATGCAGGGAAGGGAACAGAGGATTGCATAACAAATACGGAAACCACGGAATTTATGGACAATTTAGGACATGGGTATTTTGTATTATTACAATATTACCTAAGACTTTCTTTTCTTTTCTTTTTATATGTGTTAATTCCATTTTTTATCATGGATTTATAAGTTACAGTTCACTTTTAAGTTTTTTTTATTTTTTATTTTTTTATGAACATCCACTTTTAGTTATAGTATTACTATGGCATGACATTTTTTTATCCTTTATCAATAAACAGTTTAAATATGGTTAAATATAAGAATATTTCGATCTTCAATTATGAATTTTTTATTAAAAAAAATACATAAAAATATAGTTGTTCAATCTACTTTTATTAAAAAAAAAATTAAATATATTTGTATTTAACAACATTTTAACTATTTTGTTGATGAAAGATTAAAAATAATCATATCACAATAATACTAGGATCAAATAATGATTTTCTAATAAAAAAGGTTAAAAGTGAATTGTCATAGGATCAAATATAAAATTAACTTTTTTTGTATGGTTGCATTAATTTTGTAAATTATATTATTAAACCAAAATGGTAATTCATTAATGAATTATTTTCCTCTGTTTGTTTCCTTTATAGGCTTAAAAACTAAATCCTGTTCTTTATCGTGTTAGATCAGATTATGCATTAACGCAGCTTAAATTTATTCATAATTTAATTTAATTGGATAATATAATATTTTATTAAGATAACAAGTGAAAACCACAACACTCTATGTGAGGGTATGCACTATGTATACATTATATAACAGATGACCTTTAGATACGCAATAATCATGTTCCACTTACTCGATCACCCCTTTCAAAGCTAGATAATATAATTTTGAAAAAATATGTCTACTTACACATTATTTCTAAAGAGAATCTCATACTCTGTCCGTCCCATTTTATGTGTCTGATTTGGTTAACGAGACTTGACTAAAGTTATTTCGAATTCAATTTTTCTTAACATTAAATTTAGCATTAGTATATAAAATTTATATATTTAGAAACTACATTAAAAGTACTATAAAATAATAATAAAAAAATCTAAATTCAAAAAAAAAAAACAAAACAAAACAAAACAAAGAAAAAAGATTTGATTTGATTAATGAATAGTAAATATGATAGATAAAATAAGACATATTGATTTTTATTTTTATTTTACTTATAAATTGTTCTATGATAATCTCTCCTATCATCATGGACGGAGCCAAAGGGGGCAGGGGGGCAGGGGGTTAGCTACCCCCTCCCCCCATCACCATACTCCATCCCATATATAATCTTTAAATGTATATATGTATATATAGTACATTTTTTAATATTAGTATAAAAAAATTATTAATTATCAATAAGAAATGAGTTAGATTAATTGGTAGAGCATGTGTTTGGTTATAATAATGAAGGTCAGGGGTTTGAACTCTTAAGGTTGTCAATATAGTTTTACAGTTTTTTTTTTTTTGCTCCTTCCTTATGGTTTTAACACAGTCACGTTTTAATAGTTTTTTTAATATTTAATACACATACATACATACACATATATATTAAAACTGTTTTAATATTTAATACACACATACATACATATATATTCAAATTATTTTATCAAATTAATTATGTTTCATATTTTGTTATGAATATTTTTATAAAGTTTCGATGTGTTTTATTTTTCGCCCATATCCAATAATATTTACACTTATATTTCTTAGGCAATTTATTTATTTTTTTTAAATATCTCTTTTATTTTAATGTGTTCGCCTTAACTGGAAAAAATTTCTAAGTCCATCCATATTCTCCCCCCCCCCCCCCCCCCCCCGGCCTGAACAGAATTCCTGGCTTCGTCCCTACCTATCATTTATGGGGTTTTTGTTAACAATGTTTGATGTTTGATTTGTTACGTTGTAAAAATATTATGGTTGGTGGCCATTATCCTATTTTCTATGATCATGGATAGTGTACAGTTTTTACTCATTGTGTATGTATTCTGATAATAATGGAAAGAAAATGATTTTCATGTGTTTTGCTTTTCTCCTTACTCCTCTCTCTTTTTAGTTGTATAGTTTAGATGGTATAATGATGTTTGTTCACACGAGAATATATGATTTTTCACAACACATTATCAGCACAATGTTCTGCATCAATTTTCGGTGAATTGACATGTACTGATTTTGAGGTTATTATTTTGATCATCTCCCCTATACTTATATTTGGGAGTTGCCATTTGCCCCTCAAAAATGGCACCCATTGCTTACCATTAATTTCAAATCTAATGGATGGAATTTTTTTAATCTAATTTTTGATTTATTTTTTCATTTTAATTGCCCTCAATTTTTAAAGAAATAACAACTTTACCATTACTTTTTTGTCAATTCCTCTTTGGCTTGATGTGATCTTTGTCTTCTTTTTTTTCCATTATTCCAATACTCCATTCTTTTTTTTTTTAACATTTTTTTTAGAAAACCACTACATTATTCTAGCTAGCATCTCCATTCTCTTCCTCAAAACCAAATCTAATGTCCTCCCGCATGTTCCTAGCTAATTCAGTTCTTGTATATCATGTTGGAATCTAAATAACTTATTTATGTATTCTTATTTATTTTGTCATATATAACAATTATTAAAAATTATATATATTATTATTTAAAAATTAGAACATACTCGTTTTAAAAATAAAATATAAAAAATTAGAACATACTAATTGATTGGTGGGCGACTAGTATATATACTAAACAGAATGTAAAATGAAAGCAGTAATTTATTCTTTCCTAGTAAGACTCGATTCCTAGTCATTCTTTTTAACTTTCACCTCTCTCTATGACTAGTTAAGCTGCCCATTCAGACTGAAAGCAATAATTTATAAATTTATGCTAGGTGGAAAATAAAAATCTTTAAAATTTAAAAACAAAAAAAAAAATGCTTGAGTTATGGGTTAAATTATAGTCCGTAATTCCGTAAATAACAAAAGGGGGCAATAATGTCATTCAACATGGTAATGGACGTTGTACGTACTAGTGTACTACCGCATGCAAATAGGACAGGTGGGCTTTTTGTTTTCCGTCTCGATCAAGTAAACTAATAGCATCCATGTGGCAATAGAAAGGCGAAAATCAATCTCGTTTAGCCAACTATTCTCACATTATTCTTTTACATGCACACAAAATGACTCATAAACATTAATATGTTCTATAAGTTGTCTTTTTTTCAATGACAATAGAGATTTTAGGGTCTCTTTTTTCTCTTTTTTATACATACTTATTCATTGCATAAAAAATAATTTAAGTAAATAATTGATTAATATCTTTACTTTTTATCAACAATTCCTACTTCTTTTAGAATAATCAAATAAAGCGAAAGTTATTAGTTACTATTAAGATCATCACATTGAAAAAAATATGAATATACAGAGTATGAGTTTATAAGGTTATGAGTTAAAATTTTAGCTACTTGATTAAATTCAATCTTTTAGTGTAATTTAACTCATTGCATTATAGCCTAGTTGAGGAACATTAACTCAATTTTAGATTATAATATGATATCATAGCATGTTCAAAGACTAGCTAATTGATTAAATTCAATCTTTTACCATAGAGCCCAGCCAAGTAATATTGGCCCAATCTTAGGTTATAACAATTCCAATATCACATATCAAAATAAGCTGTTTGTAACAAATACTTAGATTTACAAGAAAACCGGCAACTGCTATTCGAATGTGCAATTGTAACAAATACTTGCACATTGCATTAGAAGGTCAATAAAAAGATATTAACATACAAAATGGGTTTCACAAAAACCCCTATATGTGTATGGAAACTGGAAAGTAGAACTCAGAACACAGCTCTTTCAAAAAAAAAAAAAAAAAAAAATCCTCAGAACACAGCTTGCAAGTAATCTAATAATCCCAAAAAGCCTCAGAACCATGAAAAAGGGTGCTGAGTGGAAAGAAGTGATAAGCTAAGTAGTACAAGAGTGATCTTTTTTTTTTCTCTTTACCTGCCAGAATTTTAGAAAGATGAACAGTTGCAAAGCATGCTCATCTTGAAACATTGGAGTCAGTTGGCACTACATCCTTTTTTAATCGGGTTTGCAAGACCCGTGCATCTTCACGCGTAATGCAAGGACCGACGATACATATATTATAGTCGAGGCCACAATAGTTACACCAAAACACACGCAGGCCGTAGTAGCACAGACATACAAGTACCTAGAGAATAAACCACGGGATTTAGAACAGCCACAGGTTGACGAGTGAGATTCAAAATATGGACACAAATCTTAAAAGGGATACTTACTTTGGGGAAAAGACACTCCAGACAAACAAATGATTCCTCATTAGCAGCAATACTATTGTATAAGCGATCAAAAGAATGGAATTTAAGCCCAAAGGGACGAGACAAGGAAAACCAATTAGCGTCTTAAGCAAATGTCCAAAATCACATTCCTCCTGTGAATTTTTTATCCCCATCGTTTCCTTCATAGCAATGTACACCACCATACTAAGCACAGATAAAATCGGGGAAGCATATGTTATGATAAACATTAAGATACCAGAAAGCAGCGTGGAATGATTCAAGACGCCCTGGAAATCATATAAGAAAATAAACTCCATCAGATAATATTATGGATTTCTGTCAACTTGTCAAGTATACACATCAGAATTTCGCATTAAAATAATTTTTTTTTAAATAAAAAAAAAAAAAAACACTCTGGGAAGTGACATACTATAAAAGCCCCAGCAACATCAATGGTGGCGAGAGTGTTGGTGTTACCAAGACCAAAGTGACCCGCCATTCCCACAAAATAGAGTGCAGCAACCTGAAAACCAAACAAATTTACATACGTGTATGAGGGTATAGAAGATTTACTGTGTTTTCTCTCTAACTTTTAAGTTCCCCACTAAAAAGAAACGTGTCATTTTCATTCATACCCCCAAATCACTTCAAAGCACGAGAGATCTGCATTTCAGATATGAAAACCTAAATACCTAATTCCAGATCATCTCTCCTTTGAACAATTACTTATGTAAGGTTGTAATATGCAAATCATCATACTAATAACCATTTCATATAGAAGCAAAGTACATATTTCTAGTCCTTTACCAATAATTAGTATATTTTCATCATTTCATGCATATGCATACAAAAGCTGTTAAGTATAATCATGAATCAACAAATAAGAGGAATGGGTATGCTGAAGAAACAAGGTACGACAGAAGAAGTATGAATGAATGTTTATAAATATGACTGACCTCAACCCATTGTCTAAAAAGATGGTCGGAATTGGAGAAGAGCCAAATGCTAGCAAAAATTTGCATGAAAAGCAATAAAAAGGCTACTGAGTTGATAGGCTGCTGAAGCAGAAGCTGTAGAAGACACCAACAGTATATATAAATATAGCCAATCATGTAGCTCGAATCTCTAACCACCATAGATAAAGAATTTTGGAAGGTACTGGACAAGGAGATATGATTTTTGAGGGGCATAAGCCATGGAACAAAAACAGTAGTCCCAACTGCAGAAATAATCAGAACTGCATATATTATCTGGGCCATTAAAGTAGCTTCAAAACTGGACACCGTAAAGGTCAGATCTTGATATTTAGTAACATACAGCAAAACCAACAGTCCAGGGAATGAGTATATCAATGAAACCGCCATGGCGTATTTTCTTTTTGACCATTTTACCCACAGTAATGAAACTAAGTTTATGCTGATTACAAGGACAACAGACACCATCTGCAACAGCTTTATATAGGTGCTTCCTGCCTGCTCAAGCCATTTTGCAATGTCAGGAAGATGAGCCCAATTAACACCACCTTGATGCCACCCCCTCAAAATTCTTCCAGAAATTAGAACTACAATAATCAAGGAAATCTGAATATATCTTCTCTTATAACTCTCAGTCGTATTATTTGTATTTTGTACAGTTCGTGATGTAACAGACTGCATTATTTTTCGGAGTACCACCAAATAAAATGAGGTGGTAAAAAAATACCATATATATTGCTCTTCCTCTATCATTGAACTTGATCCCATGCTAATAACAAGCATTATGATAATAAACAAAATAAGCATCTCATCCAAAAACCAGGAGTTCAAGCTAGTATTAACATGACGCAGAGATCTTTTCTCCCCAACAAAGAATTCTTGGCATAGAAAGAACAGAAGACCCAAGAACATCACACATGACAGGAGCATAGCTGCAACTCCAGACGCAAGAAGACCTACAGGTTTCTGTGAAAAATCAAGACATGTGAAACAATTTCATTGATAATCAGTCACTTGTATCATTTGCACATGCATTTATTATTGGGCCAAGTGTAAAAAGCTTCTACATTCCTGTTATTAGTATATGTCATTGTGAAGTGGCAATATATGGCACAACAATACTGCTTTTGTAAATTGTCATTTGCATAGCTAGTGCAAAGTAAGAAATCTCTACATCTAAAGAAGAACAGAGATAAAAGTTCCGTTATAGCATTCATGTTCACCTTTCAGTCATTTGTGCATAGATGATTAGTTGCATAAGGTTTACATATGCTATGTTACTTCAATCCATGGATAAAAATTGATCTTGACATTTTTATACTTACATCAGTTGCTCTGCGAGATAGCCACTCACTTGCTGCTCTTAAAAAGTTATGATATGCTGCAATGATTACGCTAGAGTTTTCTGCATCCATAGACCTATTCAAGTACAAGTTGAAGCAATATAAGAACTTGAAGTTATCACCAAATAAAGTATCCTTTTTCAACAGGTACAAAAAGAAGTATACATGGAGCCTCTTCGAGATTTCCAGGATTCATGAAGAGATGCAGCCTCCAGATACAAGCAACAAAACATTTCTTCTAGATCACTTGTCACAGAATCGTCATCCCTGGAGGCATTGCATGAAAACTTTTCACATACTAAATCAGGCAATTGTGCATGAAGCAACCTCAGTAATTGCCAGGAATTCAATTCCAATAATCTAAGATGTTGGTCATTTGTAACACCTGAAAAATAAACAAAAGATAAGTTATTTTATAATGCTGTTATTAAAAAAAAAAAAAAAAAAAAAAAAAAAAAAAAAAAAAAAAAAGAGATAAAAGATTGCAAGCAAAAACTTCAATAAAATAAAAGAGCATTGAGATTATTCAAGGTAATGCCTTTTAAATGGAAAAATCAACTGAAACATCACCTACAGTCCTACACTGAAATTATTAGCATGGTTATGCTTCTCACTACAATAAAGGTTCTTTATATGCTATTTTAGACTTTCACATTATGAGCCAATAAATACACACAAAACACACACACACACACAAAATCAGCAGGTTATTAGATAACTAAAATCACAACATCACTAGTATCCTTGAAAAAAAAAAAAAAAAAAGTCGCATCTGATATATATAGCATGCTACAGGAAACTTGAAGCTAAAAAGGGGGAAAAAAAACTCAAAGCCATTATAACCACTTAAAATAGAGAATTAGAAAATTACATCTTATCCTACTCTTCAGTACTGCCATAGCCAACTCAAGCCATCATTATTACTTACAAATAGGAAACCACATTCTAGCAGTAGATGAAAAAAGTAACACTCAAGTTCCATTTTGTTCCATTTTTACAAGCTAAATGAAAAATTAAAATTATATAAAAAAAAAAAAAACCTCTACGGAATCAAACCTGTCAAATGTTTTAAAACTTCTCCCATCAGCATGCCAACATTATTTTTGGGAATGGGAACACCAAAAAGAAGAGCTAAAGATGAAGCAATATCGACCTGGAAACCAAATTAAAAGCAATTCTTTATAGCACATATTCACTTAACATAATCTTTCTCAAAATTGAAATGAATTCTTTTTTCTATACATGCACATAACAATATAACATACGTACATGCATATGTGTGTGTGTGTGTGTCTAGGGGGTGGGGGGTGGCAGCAGATTGAGTTAGGGATAGGTTTAGGTGACAAGTGTTGAGATTTGAGAATACTGTACTATTATTACTCCATAAAAACAAAACCGTATAAACTTGGATTATGTATGAGCTTTAAGCCACAGGCCCACAACCATGCCAAACTTGTAAAACTAAAGGAAATGACTCTAATATTATAGATAGTGAGCCACTTGTAGAGTTGTAGTGATGTGAAATATTCACGATATAACAAACCAATGACAGATTTTTCTTTAAAAAAAAAAAATCAACAAATAGTACAATGTTTTGCATAACTTATTGCCATAGTAGTCATGACATCATTGTTCAGACTCATTGTAGCCCTGTAGGATCAGATACTCAAAATACCTGGTTAACTTTGTTATGGGTCACTTTGAAACCACCAAAATTTCTTGGACCAATAAAAAGTGCCAAAGAGTCAGTTTCTTCATATGATGATCCTCCATGATTACCACTTTCAGTCATTCCATGGTCACTAACCACCAGCTGCATATTAGATACATAGCACAGAATAAAGCATGAAAAAGAGCATATATTAAAGTGAGAAAACCAGTATATTCTCAGTCAAATGTGTCTACGGAACAAATACTTAAGAGCTAGAACAAACAACAACCTGGTGAGTATACATATTAAAAACATTTAGACATGAAACTAAATAACATATCAAATCAATTTGTTGAATTTAGGGTTAATTACCCGTAAAATCACAAAGTTTTCCCAAATTAATAATAATGGCACAACCCTCTAATAATATGACAAATTGAGACGCAAAGTTACAATGACACTAACAAACATAGCACATGTGTTCAAATTTCTGTTAATTCCTTGTGTAAATGAGATACTAAAGCATTTGAAAAGACCAATAAAAGAATGGTATGTAATTTAACATCTCTTTCTAAGCTACTAAAGATTGGATAAAATCAAGCATGTGTGTATCTGTTTGATCAAAAACTTCATCTTTGATTACTTAGGACTTTAAAGTTATAATAGTTTAGTTTTTAAGGAACTTACTAAAAATATTTATCTTTTTATTTTTAAAGAGAGGAAGATTGGATGAAATCTAGCATGCGTGTATCTGTTTGATCAGAAATTTCATCTTTGATTACTTATGAAGTTTTCTTTAAAGTTTTAATAGTTTAGTTTTTAAAGTTCAAATTTATCACTCTCAAATCTCGAGTCAAAATTTGATCAATTTGATGATATGTTGACTCATTTATGGGATCAGTTTGTGCCTAGTTTGGTAATTGACCTTGAATTTATAAGACCCCTTGAATTCGATAACTTCTCTCAAATTAGATGCCATGTTTAACTTGAAACTACATTAAAAAGAAGATGAAAGATGAATATTTTTAATTAGCATTCCACCCAAAAAAAAAAATAAAGTTCCCAAGTGCTGCAAAAACTTCTGAATTCTGATTCTTAGCTAGACTGAACATATGCTTCGCCAACTAATGAGGATTATGTTGTTTATTATGAAAAGGAAGTTGGAAAACAATAAATACCGGATAGCTAGAAGAAAGCAGCACGAACCAAGAGTGTCCGTCCTCCATCATTCTCTTGAGTTTGTACAATTCCTTGATCAATCATTTTAATTGTTTCATCCATCTCTCTCAGTTTGGGGGCCATCAGCACACTGGAAATAAAAGTAGAACAAATCAGATAAATCATGAATCTTTGAACAAGTTAAAGAGAAATGGAAATGTAAATACCTCTTGCGCCCACCAATATGTCCAACATGGTCCAAGCCAAGATAATGTAGAATCTGAATTAGGACTTTTAGAGTTTTAGTTATAATAGATGGCATGATGGGCAGACGAAAAAAAAAAAAAAAAAAAAAACATAACTGAGATTTGACAATGGTTGAATTAAGGACTGTCGGTTGGGGAGTTCCTTCTACAGTAAAGACTAAGCACTGATTTTTGGTTGGTTCTCTCTTTTTGGGCTGTTGTAAGTATGACCCGAACCAATATTCTCTTTACCATTACATTGCATGACATGTACAAAAGCTCTAAGTCCATACAAAAATAAATAAATAGAAAATTACAGTACCAGAAGACTCCAATCAGTCTGCTTTAGTTCAAAACCCAAATGTCGCGACACATTATGATCTACTTGGACAGTATCCTTAACCTGCAAGATGAGAACCCAGACAACTTATATTGAGTTCATGGTTTTGGAATCTGAAAAACAAGACAAAATCAAGAACAAAATTTTACACCATGATCAAATTTCCATGCATGATAATGCAAAATGCATATCCCTTTTATAGCGTATATCTCCTAAAGAAGGCTGGACGTGGTTTAGTGGTCAAGTGTTCAACCATTAAACCATTAGGTAATGGGTTAAAGCCTAGAAAAACACCTCTTTGAAAACAGAGACAAGTAAGCTAACCCTTCTTTTCTCAAATACTGGCGTTTCGCACACTAAGCCTGTTATGAACTAAGATTGGGCTAGGGTCACTCAATTGGACTATAATGAACATGGGCCAAACCACACTAAAAGATTGAATCCAACCAATTAGTTAGTCTAACCATGGCCTTATAAACCCATATATTCTCTCATATTTTTTCAATGTGGGACTCTTAACAAAGCCCAACCCTTTTTATCATACATTTCCTCCTAATACTATTTCCATCTGTAGCCATCCACCATAAACTTATTTTATATCAAGTCTATGCATCTTACTTGTACTCCATTATATTAGTTTATATTCTTTATTAAGAAGGGAAATATCATAGGTATGGTCACTTCGCTTATTATAAACTATAAAGAGAAATAAAGCCATATGTTGCATGGAGTCTTTACCTTGCAACATATCTGAACAAAATAATCCATATAAAGCACCCACACCAGAGTAGTTAACGAAAAGTTCCTCAAGACACCTCATACTCAGATAATAATAATAATAATAATAAAAGAAATCCAGTTGCCAACCTTAAGTTTGGTGCAAGAACAAGGAAGATAAAGGGCACATGATGTTTCCAATCCCAAAGGGGAGATTTCCTACTTGCAATGCAATTTTCGAGAGGTTGCATTACAAACCACACAAATTTGTTCCCAAAAATAAAAAAGTAAAATAAAATAAAATTCAAACCACATATATGAAGAACCAATGAATAGAAAGGAACTTTGTCCGTAAGCATGGTTGAAAATACTTGGAAATAGAGTGTACTAGTAGACTCACAAAGAAACTGCTAACTCCATCATGTCTCGCAAACATTCCAGGAAATAACTTAAGCCATGTTTCATCACCGTGCATCACCATCTTCCAACCAACTCTAAGAAATTGAACTGCATAGCAGAAAAGTTTAAAAAGTTAAATTAAGGGGTACAACTAAATCAATTTGTGAGCTAAAATTGACAAAACTATTCCAACACCAATAATGTTATCATCCAAGAGGGCTTGTGTGTTGAAATTGAAGGCAACATCCAAAAAACCCCCAATTGCACCAGAAACCATGGCCTGTTTGAAAAGAAAACATGTTAGACTCCAGCATACAATACACTACAAATAAAGAGAGAGCACAAGTTGATCTACCTTCAAGCGAGGCATAGTGACAGTTGGAGGTGCAGCCTTCGCATGGTAGCCAACTGCTCTTCCTTGATTCAATAATGACTGAGTATATGGCATAGCCTCCTTAAAAGCTTCAGGAGGAGAATGCCC
Source organism: Ipomoea nil (assembly GCF_001879475.1). Lineage (NCBI taxonomy): Eukaryota > Viridiplantae > Streptophyta > Magnoliopsida > Solanales > Convolvulaceae > Ipomoea > Ipomoea nil. The sequence goes on from NW_017616846.1 coordinate 1,163,160, forward strand.
ATCTTTTCCAAGCACAAATTCCGCAGGAAGACCGTCAATTACCTAAATTTTTAAAAATTGTGACAAAACGGACAAACATCTGAGCAGACCAATAAGTGATAACAGCCAGCAGATTCATCAAACAATCATAAACATTTATAATCAAGAACCCAGAAGTTCTACCATCAGTATCAAACGGTCAAATAAAGGAGGCACCCCAGACAACTCCTGCATTTACAGAAACGTGCAAGTTATCTAACAGCCATAAATGTGATAATTCTCAATATCCCAAACAGCTAACTTGCATGACTTAGCGGATTATGCAAGAAATATAAAAAGAAATGAAAAAATAGGAAAAAAAAAACTGATCTTTCTACATAGAAGAAGTATTAAACACCTGATATAAGGATTTGAGCTGATCAGCTGACAAAATGGTTGCATTTTGACCTTCGAATGAATTCGAACCCGGGGGATAAAAACTCTCCAACCCGCTGTAATCATCAGAAAGAACCAATAATCAAATTTCTGAAAGGAAAAGGAAATTAGTGGATCTACTAGCATTTGAATTTTATTTTATTTTTTGGAGGGAAGTAATTTTCCTTTTTGGATTTGTTCTTCTCTTTCACCTTCGTCCTTAAGATTTGAATATTTAGTCAAACGGAGCGTACTTACCTGACGCCGGAAAGTGTAGGCTTGACGGGAAAGAAGCCCAAAACGAAGAGAGAGAGACCGATGATTTGTATTACAACTGCTAACACTGCCAACAACGTTATTTTCGTGCATGTCAATGAAGATGAAGGATTCGCCATTCTTCAGTGCTTCCTACTCGACTGGAAGTCATATTCTCTACTCGTATTTGTTTTTCAAGAAGAATAAAAATTAAGACTTTCGCCCCAAAATTATGAGCTATTGCAATTTGACCGCAGGACTACATGTTTGTCTACTAACTGAAAATTTTTCTTACTTTTCTAAAAAAAAATAATAATAATAAGAAAACTGGAGGATGAAAATCATTTTGAAAAATATTTTTTTTTTAAATATTTTTTACTTTAAAAAAAATGGAAAACTTTGAAAAAGTTTTGAAAATCCACAATAAACAATAGTTTTTTTGTTCCTAAAAGGACAGAGTAACTCAATTGAATATAGAGGTTAAACCGTCTCCCTCACTTTAAAAAATTGTTCTTATATTGTCGTTTGTGAGACTTAATCTAATAAACAATAATTTTATTATTACAGATGAAGTATTTTATTCTCTTCCCGCTTCCTATCTCTTCTACTTTGTTTTCTCCAAATCTTCCATTGAATTGAAGGTAGACCATCTTTATCTCGAAGTATATTCCTTTAAATTTGATTTCTAAAAAGTTATGTCCACCGAAGCTTCAACTTGAGGTTCAAGCATGGCCAACTATTCAAGTCAAGATAAAAATGTAACTAATGTAAGCAAATTTTGTTTGTATTATTGTATATATCACATCTTTCAACATTTAATACAATTTGACATCTTTTAATATTATATGATTATCCCTAAATTGATCCATCCCAATATATATAAATTAATAATTACATCAAATAATCAAACAATACAAGATTATATAGATAGATCAACTCAGAGCATATCTTAGAATAATATTTAGAGAGCAATGGAGTTTTACAAGAGCAGTATTGCCAGTATTATATACATAACAACATGCTACATAACGTACCAAAACTGGAAATTGGTCACAAGGGCAACGACTGTAACCAAGATTACATTAAACCCCCCAGAGGTTACTTATCAATGTCCCAAACAAATAATGGCACAAGACGTGCAACATGGCAGATCTTCAAAGTTATACACACAAGCCGTGGAATTTAACAATACAAGGTGGTCAAACGCACCTTATCGTTTCGTTTGCTCTTCAATACTTGCACTTACGATTTCATGTCCTTCAGCACTCCACCCTTCTCTAGCTCACTTATGAGGTCCCTCAATGCTGGAACCTTCATAGCAAGTGTCCTGTATAATCTAGAATACCTAGCTCGGGTTCCATCTGCTGTCCGAGCAAGTGCGAGAAGGCTTAGGGCCTCGGGAAGCTGTGTGAATAACTGCTTCATCTCCTCCAAGCTCATATTTTCAAGAACAGTTGGTCTTGGAACAACTCTAACAATCTCACCCCCTTTGGGTTCTTGAACTCGGGCATCAGCTTTGATGACCAGTTCAGAATTTGAGTTAGCTCCACATTTGATAATAAAAGGGGATGTTGAACCTGTGTTGAACTGTAGAACATTCCATTGCGCCACATCAGTTTCACCACCTGACCCCGCCGCATCTGCACTGTTCAGGGAAGCATTTACAGTGTCATGAAGCCGGTCATCTTCTTCAGGTATTGACTGCACCAAATCATGAGAAGATAAATCTTAAAACCCTGATCTGAAAGCAAAGACATGTAACTCCAAGTAGAACACATTTTGGCAAGTATTATCAGTAACATAGTCTTGGCCTATGAAAATTAACACATTAATGACAACAAATACACACATCATGCACAATTTAGACAACTTGAATTGACTATTGTGCAGCTTTGTTACATACCTCCACTATACGGCGAGCTTCTTCAATTTGCTTTCGGGCACATGGATGATCAATGTCAAGTAACGAAGGCATACGTTCTGCAAGCTCATCTAGAGATGAAAGCGTTGCTTTCTTCCTACTTCTACCAAGACTGTTAACAGATGATTGCCTCATAATATCCTGTCACAGTAAAACATATTACATTTCAATTGTTTCTTGATCCAAGTTCACATTAGTAATGAAATGGACTCCAGCAATGAAAAGTGAAAAACCTTGACTTGTTTCAATATGCCATCAAGAGAAACCAGTGATGCAAGTCGAGCATCTTCGGCTGCAGTTGAAGGATTTCGAACTGGTGAACCACCATCTTCTAATGTAAACAGTGCCACATCGGTCCTCATTTGTTGTAAAATCTGGTTAGAAGTATATAGTTATGCTATGGCTTCCAATCAGTTCGTAACTTAATTGTGTAAATAGGGAAAAGTAATTTTTTTTTTTTAATTGTGTAAGCACCAGAACGATGATATATCTACATTATGCCATAAGCAGATAGATTAACCCAAGATCATCTCATGGATCTTCAGCTCCGAGAATTTACATAGAATATGTGGACCACCAACAGGATTTCATTTGGTAGTACAAAGGATATCTTAACACTTGATTGATTTTGTATACACTACTCTTGAACAGCAAAATGAGTCGATTAATTTTGGACAAAGGGAGTAAAAGTTAATGCTGGATCTATAACTATTTGTACAATCAACAACATAGTAGCCCAACACAATTTTCTAGATGGTATCAAAACACAGGTGCTCAATCATTTGTTACAATCTAGTGTTTTATCTTTCATTTAGTGTGCTCATGAAGGCATACTTCTGTGCTTCTGTGGAATGAAGCATTGCCTTTATTTTGTCTCACTGCCAGAGGAAGACTATAAATCACACATTGGCTATTGTGTTTACAGATAACATTATGTCTCACTGCCAGAGAAGACATAAGGCCATTCTGAGGATAAATCAAGTAATCTAAAAGATCAAATGTCTGTCCTTAGCATCAAATCCTGTAACATTGCTATTACAGATTTACAGTAACCCTCTCACAGCTTTTCCTTCTACCCTTTTTAAGAGTATTTTAGGTTTATAGCTGCTGAAATCTTTGCAGTGCTTTGACTTAATAAGAACTTGATGAAAGCCATTTTAAGATTAGTATTCTAGGAGCAGCTTAATACAATTTGATATCTAAACACAAATTCTATACCTTTCTTCTCTTGTGATCAACAGATTCCAAAGCTGAACGCAGCTTAGCAACATGTGCAGAGTCCTCTGCCACCTCAGTTGCCAGGGTACCTGCAATGTCCTGATAAAAAACAGAAGTCAAATCACTAGATGGTTTGAAGGAAAGAAGGATCAAAAAGGATGCACATTGGAAAATGTAATATCTATGCTGTGCATATGAAACTCTGAATTATAAAAAGACAAAATAGCACTATGGGGGCAACTTACCAGATAAATGAGGTAAATATATGGACCCAAATATACAACTTGGAAAGAAGAAAAATGCAGACATGGAACAAGTCAACAAATAAATTAAAGTTCAATTTGGGAGTCACGTCTTATTTACCATAAGCAAAATGCAATATCTTAATATACCTTCAAGTGCTGAAGCTGAGAACCATAAACTCGCTTTGCATATTCAGACAAAAGCTGACCCAGAGCATCAGTATTAGGAGGCATTGCAGCACCAAGTCCAGCCATCCAGCCATCCATTATTGCAGTAGAAAGAAGTTCCAGCTGACCAGTAGCTCCCCCAACTGTGTCGTCAGTAACAGAAAGAAAATCAAAGTTCTCAGCAAGCCAATTTCTAATTTGACGCTGCAGTTCTCCTGCTGGAGTATGAACAAAAAGGGCAGCAAGAGCCTTGTTTCCAACTGCAAAACTTTTAGCTTCCTCAGTTATCTCTCTGAGCTTTCCTCCTGTAACATGCTGCCTCCATGTTTCCTATACACATGTTTATCTTAATAGTCACTAACATACAAGCTCAAATGACTAGCACAGATGAAGAAAAGATATAACAAAGCAGCATAAACACCCAAGAGTGGGCAGCATAGACTACACTGTAATTCACAAGAACTTAAATTTCATGTTATTGTAAGGCATATGCAAAAGTAGATTTTCTGCAACCAGAACCAGGTCCAGTCAATACATTGAAGAGAAGACACTTAATAGTCATGAAAGCCAAGTGAACAAGGATTACAGCTACTACACAAGAGTTACCTGATCAATACCACGTATCTTAAGAACCACAGACGATAATTTTGACTTTTTTTCTGGCTTTAAATTTACTTTAAACCCATGAATCTGTTCATCAACCAGAGAGTTATAACGCACAGGAGATCTTCCAGGGCTACTACCACGGCTAGAGCTTCTACTCCGTCCAGTATTAGCTTTCTCCAAAAAACGTTCAACAGGGGAAACCTAAAGAAAGTAGTGACAGAAACTGTTATTAGCCCATTATGGAGCATATGCATTCATGTATTGAGCAAAGTACATGAAGAAAATGGCCAAGTATTCCATTACCTTGATAGATTGGAGCTCTGGTGACCTAGCAAGCAAAGATCTAATATACAAAATCCTAACACGGGAAACAAGCATGGTATCCATTACTCTCTTTGGCTCCATTTTACGAATGAAAGCAAACACAGCATCTCGAATTTCAGCAAGTATCTCATGTTCTCTAGATGCACCTGCTTTAATGACAGCTGCCAGAACCTGCAATTCTCATGGTCAGATTGTTGAAGAAAAATAGGAATTATTTTTGAAATCTTAAACTAGATTTAAAAGAATCAAACACTAAACATCTGAAATATTAGAAAACAGAGGTAGTAGTAAAAGGGGTTTCTTTGTAAATCAGAAGAATATAGAGAACAAAAAATTGCATTTTAGAATAGATAGAATACTAAGAACATTACACCAACTAAAATTAGTATAGTACTTTAGTCAAAATTACTAAATGAGTAAATGATAGAGTAAAATAACCATACCAGCATTAAAAGCTTGTTTGCTCCATCAGATATGGCAGCAAGGCTGTCGTATTGTTCAGGATCAAAATCATTTAAGGCAGATGTGAGATATTCTCCAGCTGGGGTTCTCTTAATATTTTCAGTACCAGCCTTAACCAAAGCAACAGTTCCTTCAGACTTATTTGACACCAAAGGCAAAGGTACCTCATCCACACCTCGTCCTTTAATGTTATTATCATTTCTGTCAAGTACAACCAGAAAAATAAATATATTGAGCAATGAAAAATGATAACAATATTGCAGATAAACATCACGTTTAAATGTTAATGGTGGACTATAGCATATACCTTCCCATGTCTCGGCTCTGTATAGTTGGCTCTTTGGGAGATGGACTTGACACCTGAATTACAAAGCACTCTAATGAGATTCATGAACGACAGTATTTAGGTGAAACTATAGGAACCAACTCCAAACCAAGCACAACTCCAATAGAGTAATAGAGATATCCACCAGGCCACACATTAACAGGGAAAAGAAGAAAGCAATAATACAACTGAAAGTTGCAACTTGCAAATTAGGTAAATGTATCGCTGATAACCTGTGGTGATCCAGCTAATGAAGCTTTTTCTGTCAACCTGTCAAATAGCTTCTCATTCTCTTCATGCAACCTCTGCAATGGAACATGTCAACGTTTAGAACTAAAAACAATGTGCTTTCAATTTGCAAGGAGAAAAGGGTGAAAATAGTTTTCTATTTGCTAAACTTAAGTGATCCCAAAACATAACTGGACACCTTAAACTAAAGTTCATTGTTGACCCAAGTGAAGTTTACAAGAGTGCCTTACAAACTCTTTACCGTTAACCTAGTCCCTTTGGAAAGAATTGGCGTAACAGATTACCTCAATAAGTGCATCACGTTTTAAAAGTTCCTCTTCAAGTCTTTTAGTAACAGCTGTAGAATCCATGTTGTCAGTTGTTGGTTTGGAACTAGTCTGCACTGTAGGCTTTGATTCTGAACCATTTATTGACCTTTTCTCACTAGAAGAAAGGGCTTCATTCAGTTGCAACTCAATGTTTTTGAGTTTGGTCTACACAGTAGGCACCAACCAATTAGTGAAAGCAATCAGTATGGAATTATCATTTTTTTTCTAATTAGTAGAAAGAATATAATCATCAAGGCACTAAGGGAGAACCAACCGAAAAAGTACCTGATTTACATCAGGACTCTAAACAATCTATACAAGCTTAAGCCAATCTAAGAAAGTATTAGGTACAGATTTATCATATAAAAAGGAAAATATAACTAACTTTTCTGAGTACCTGTAAATATAAATACTAAACAGAGACAGAATGATTTCTTGATTTGAGTACATGTAAACAGAGATGACAACAAAGAGTAATAACAATCACAAAATGGTGGAAGGATTTAGAGAAACTGAAATTACCATGCAAACAATACTCCTATATGGCTATATTCCAAAGTGCATGACAGAAATATAAACAGCATTTTCATGGAAAAGCAGAAAATGATAGCTCAGACTAAAAGCTAAAAATATTTATTAAAAAAAAAAAAAAAAAAGATATAAGCAACCATTTGCTTGGAAGTGCTCTGAACAAACCTGTAATGCTTGAATAGTAGAATCGCGTTCTTTTATCTGCATCTTCTGCTCTTGCTCCAACTGCAAGAGTTGAGCAACTTGATTCCTAAGCTGTGAATTTTGTTCCTTCTCTATATTATGCTTATCAACAAGCATAATGTTCTCAGCCTGCATCAAATGGAAAAATGAAGTGCCTTACAACATGCTTCCTGCCATTAAGCACTCATTTTATCTAACTTCTAAGAAGCCCAATATATGACATGGAAGAAACCAAGGAAACAAGGTCCTATTTTTCATCTTAAACATGGTCACAAGTTTGACTCCTACAAGGAGTAAAAAGTACAACCATCTGCAATTTTAAGTGGCTGGTTAACATCTTAAGGGGAAAAGTTCTAAATTCAAATGTATGTACACACACACACGTATGTACAACAGCCCTAAACAAAGTATACAAATAAGATGTGTAATAAAGTGTCTTGGGTGTCTTTTATGCATAAAATACATCGGTAGTTTCCCCAGAAGTCAAGAATGCAAGCAGCCAAGCAGAACTAACTGTAAAAGGATAAAATACAAAATTGGGAAAAAAAACATTCCAGAACTCAGGTTCCTAATGATATAATTGTTCAAATAAAATAAAATAAAAAATAAAAGATCTAGAGAGTAAATGTGTAATTGCTTCTGTGCTAAATCAAAGAGAATATTCACTTTGAGAACAATCAGATATCAACTACAAAAAGAACATCCATCTAAGTATTTTAGCAGTGTACTCTTTATTTCTTTCGTGCAACCCAAGAAAGCTAACACTATGCTTCAGGATGTTGAGGCTGATGAAGCAAGTAAATGTGGAAAGCTAAAGCACAAGAAAACAAAACCTTTAAATCTGACTGGAGTGTAAAAGACACTTTCCAAGCCTTCTGAACTTCATTGAATAGTAGAACACACTGATCATTGGCATGTTTCAGATCCTGTTTCGTTGCCGTAACCTCCTGCTTCAGATCATTGATTTCCTTCTCCTTCTCATAAAGTTCCTTGCGAGCATCATTGGCCTATAGCATAAAATGAAAACTACAGTTCAGAAAACTGCACTGACATAGGCAATGCATGAAGATCTGAAAATGAAGAATAACATATTGAATTACTCAACCCACTAATTCCAAACATGAGTAGAAGAATAATTAAGTGGAGTACCAAATCCAACAAATATCGGACTGCCAGTCACAAGAAAAGGCATTAAAAGAACTTACAATATCTCTCCATTTCTTGATTGTATCCCGATTTCCAAGACTTAGTACAGCACTCCTAGCTCTGGCAGAAAAATTGAGGGATGATAATGTCTCCGACAAATTTAAAGCATTTGGACAGATATTGACAATCATTACTGTCTTTGCATTTCCACCTGCATTAAGCCAAGCACAATGAAGAGAAATTGATGGACACTGTTTGAACACAAAAGGATATGACATATTAAGTAATGAAGTACAAGTACTTAGCAAGATATGAAAGAAATCACAGCAACAATAACAGCCTTACACAAACAAATAAGACAATGCATACAGTTAAATGGAGACTGTTAGAAACCCTCAGAAGCCATGACTTCATCAAGTATTGTAAACATGCAACTGATGAACCAGATAACACAATAAACTTTGGAGATTGAAATATTATCAGAAGGTAGAAAGGAATCAATACTTTATGCATACAATGCAACTTCCACAGGAGGAAATATCAGCATCCATTAATTAATAACATTGATTGGGAATGGTATTCACAGACATCAAACTGAGAAATCCTAAGAAAAATTGAGAAATATGCTTGCACAGGAGTAATAAGCAACGCACCCCCCCCCCCCCCCAAGCAAAGTCCATGTGAATAATTATGTCAGGTGTCAACCAACTATTTCTTGGTGAGTATGCAGCTTATGTGTCCTCCCCATTTATAAGTCTTTGATGATCAAATTTCCATTTAGAAATAAATGTCACAACACTAACTAAAGCAGAAAAGAGTATGAGAACACACAGAAGCATTGAAGAAAATTAGTTCACGTTTTGCCTGCAAGGGAATGAACCACTACCTATTGAGTCTGCAAATAACTTTGTAAGCATTGAGTTTCCATATGGAACACTGTCCTTCTTTGAAGTCAATGAATTTAAAACATCTCCTAATCTGCATGTCCAGCATCAAAACAGTGAGTACATAGTCAAGAAGAGACAGCAGGTCCAATAAATGAATGAATGTTTTCCACTAAAGATGTAGTGTTAAATACTACATGTTGAACATTGAGTCAGACATCGGTTAAGAGTTTAAATCAATTATTCAGTTCTTGACAAGCAATATAGATAACAGGAAAAATGAGATAATCCATTTGAGCAACTAAAATTGTATAACTTTGTGGTCAATAACTAGCTGCTAATAATTAATTAATAGCCAATAGCAGTCCAATCAAAAGCTGAATGCAGTTTTCAAAAAAAAAAAAAAAAAAAGCTGAATGCAGGATCTGCCACTCTGTTTCTTGAATCGTTTTCTGAACAATGGCGATGAGCATTGTGAACTCGGAAGCTTCTCCTTGTGATAAAATCAGTAAATCTCAGATCCATAAAGATAGCGACACAGACTTTCAGTATGAAACTAAAATTGCAAAGCAGTAGTTCTAATTTGTTTTTTAAAATGTATATACTGTAAAATTTCCAACCAAACAAAGCAGTTGCTTATCTCACAGTAAAGGGAACAGGTTTAAAGGACATATAGCAAATCCAATGGAGAATAAACTGGTTTTAAAGTTAAAACTTACTAATATAATATAAATAATTGTACACCAGCACCCAAAGATACACATATAAAGCAATATTTCAAAGTTTGGCCATAACTTTCAGTGCTGTTGGCAAAAGTATGGGCTCAAACACAGTACTTACGCCGATAGTGAATTCATGACATGCAGCAAATCTGTCGCTTGTCCCCCACTATCATCTTCTACAGATGCACTTTCACTTCCAGCCAAGTCAATGAGTGAAAGCTTGCTGTAAAAATTCTCACCAGTGATCATATTCTCATAATATATATGTACGCAGATTATCCTGAGAACAAAAACAAAAAAAAAAAAAAACAAAAAAAAAAAAAAAAAAAAAAACAAAAAAGATAAGTAATAAAAGGCGCCAAGATTAAGTAAAAAGCATGGCTCATACTCAAAGAAACACAGGAACAGGCACATAAAAGATTATGATGCATATCGACATACCAATTGAATGTTTCTTGAAGTAAAACATGTAACAAAGCAAACATGTCAAAAGCAAAGTATTATAAGTACTTCATATTAATTAGTTGCTTTCTTACTATATAGCTTAGGCCTTAGGAATCCTCGAGATCTGGAATCCATGTTCCTCTATTATGTGTCCCCTAGTTAGTATAAATACCCTAGATTTTAGTATCACAATACATTCAATGAAATATAATAACATTATTGATATTCTATGTCTCTCTTTCCCTAGTCTATACTAGCTTCTGCCTTGCCAGTTGGTTGTGGCTCTTTGCCCCCCTGCCAGACCATTGCCACATGATTTCTTACATGCATGACACAATACATCATGCACTGCTCCAGCAAGTAGAATGATGCATGATATTACAATTCCAAAATAAGCCAAAAAAAAAAAAAAAAAAAACACACAAATGCAATGCAATATTTATCATTGGAAACAAAATACTGATCATACAGATGAGTGACATTAAACTTTGATGTATTGCTTCCTCGATTCTGAAATGCTACTTTGAGGATTCTGCAAAAATCCAATGGGTTCTCCACCTTTTCCTGTACAAGTTCCACAAAACAATCTGGTAACCTGATGCCAGTTTTTGGAAGATCACCGCCAGATTCCAAAAGCAAATCTCTTATCTGCAAAATAATCAGGGAATGTTTAGCCCAAGCACTGAAAAGGAGAGAAAAGCTATCACAATGAAACACAGTATAATACCTGTTCATTGTAGAGCTCAAAGACTGAAACTGAGAAATTAAACTTAGATGTTGAAGTTGCATCCGAATTCGATAAATCAAACAGCTCCTCAAAACATCTAGCATATAAACCACGATCATGACTAGACCCTTCCTGCAAGAAGGTTTAGAACTCATCATAACTATAATGAAAATCAAATTGCTGGTCACATATGAAAAATCTCCCCTTTGAACCTATTTTTATGCTGTTTGCAGAACTTTGACTGTCAAACTCAATCCAAAAAAAAAATTCAGAAATGGATATATAGCATTACACTAATAGGAAAATACAATGAAGACAAAACGTATATGTATTCTTAAGACAAATAAAATTCACAAGCCGCTATATATACTGAATTATGACACAACTAATAGTTTGCCACAAGTATCAATATCAAGTGAAGAGAAGAGAGAGAGAGAGACCATGGTGTGTGTCTTTCCCGAGTGTGTTTGACCATAAGCAAATATAGAAGCATTATATCCATCAAAGGCTGACTGAACAAAAGGCTGAATATCAGTAAATAGTTCAACTGCACAAAGAAAAAGTCAGCGAGTAAGCAAAATCTAACATTGCACAAGAACTGAGCAAGGGGTTAAAAAATGATTTTTGGAATACCTTGCCCAACATGAGGACCATAAACTCTATCAAACTCAAAATCCTTCTTAGGATTAGATGCACTATCATCACCAGTATTGACACGAATAGTAAAATCATCAGGGAATTCAACAACAGATGGACCTTCATCTTCAAAAAGTGGTCTTACGCGGCAAAACACTTGTATGTTTCCTGAGAGAGAGAAATCACATCATGTGTATATCATAAATACACTTATGTCTTTATAAATGATAGGATATATTTGTCATGATAGTGAAGGACCCTTTCTTTCAAGAAAATTTATTTAAGTGCATTTATTCATGCACACTATTGTAAGGAGAAGAGGTTGGGGTGGGGGGAGGGGGAAGATAAAACTATGCATACCTTTGGAAGTCAATAAGTCATTAAATAATTTTTTCTTCTCAGATATCAGTGGAGAAATCCTAGCTTCTGATTCAAGAGCAGCCTGATCTGAGAGTAAGTCAGAGATTTGGTTGTAGATGTATCAGAAACATATAAATAAAAATGCACATGTTCTTATTGCAACATAAGAAAAATTAAATTTGCATACGCTAAACTTCAAAACAAAAACAAAAACAAAAACAAACAAAACCAAAAACCAAAAAACAAAAAAGAAGAAAGAAAAGCAATGAACTCAAGCTTTAGAATATGTTACTAGTGGAACTAGGAGTAGCAGGTAACTGAGGTAGTATGTGATTTTCTGCTAAGATATGTCTACACTCTGTTTTGTAACCTATTAGTGAAACGAACATTTACTTTCTCAAACAATATGAGAACATCTAACTCTATGTTTTGTTATGAAGTCAAAGAAGATTGCATCAAATGATCTAATTTAGGCATTGCTTTTTAAATGTTAAAAAATTGGTTAACAATCAATATACATTATGTACCCATGTTTATGAAGTTCTCAAAATTAATAAGAAAATAACAGAAACAAAAAAAAAAAATTAAATAATGATAATAATAACAATAATAAAATATAAGATTTTTTAAAAGAATAAGAATTTTATAGAATCCCCTTAACAAATCCAATGAAGAATTTTGGCAATACATAAAAATAAAAATGCACAGGATAATTTCATATCTTCTGGGCTGTACCCATATCCCTCCAAATTTTGTACATGGCCAAGCCGTTGAAAAACCAAAATACAAGTTTTTTATACCTAGCTTACGGGTCTTATCAGCAAGTACACCAAGGTAGCGCGTCACACGGTCAAGTTTTGCATTGGAGTATTCCTGCAGATCACTGGCTTCTTGTCGCAACTCTGCATAATCCTCCCTAACAAGCTGTCACGAAAATTTCTAATGCTTTCAGAAGTAGAATTTTATTGATTTGATACCTCAAGATGGGTGTAAACAGGAAGAAGATTAACCATGATGTCCTGAGTAGGATAAAGGAAGCAGTATTTTCTTGCATTTTATTTTTAATTGTAACATGTTTGGCATTAAAGTATGTTATTACTACACAACTGTCAAGAAACATAGACAAAATTCCTATAAATTGTTCAAGTAAAATACCCATAATGGTTATTCCACCAAATTACAAACTGCATATAAATTGGAACTCCTGTTCCAATATATGCATTGAAAAATTATGTATTCACAAAATTTGGGGTTGGAATCAGCAAGTTTGATCTTTGTACTCGGTAATAAATTAACAAGGCCTATTAAAAGGTATAGGTTTCAGACTTGTAGTTAATGTGATGTGTGACTTAAACCCAGTAGTGCACAGCAAATATTTTAACGAATTAAGTTCAACAATTCAAGCCCCCCACACCCTAATCCCTAGTTGATGACTTATAAAATCAGGGAAATGAATAAAGAGGCTTCAGAGTCCAACACTGGTTAGAAAATTATTGGCACTAAATCCATCAAGAAATGGAAAAATCATCATGTTATAGAAAATCCCAGATATAGTGGTAGTCTATATGTAATAATTGTTTATTAAAACAATATTTATTTAAATCTAGCACAAAATTGTTAAACTGGTGTGACGCTTATGTAACATCAGTTCAATATCTCATAAAGGTTATCCAAAATCAGTTAATTTTAATGATTAACTAAAATACCAGTTCCATTACCATAATGTTGCTTCAATATTTCATTTAGTAAATGCGATTTCAAGTTGTATTCACGCACATCACTCTCTTCGGTAATGTTGTAGAAATCGCTGGATGCCCATCAAGCATTTAACGGGCACCTAGGCGCACAACTAAAAAAAATTATTTTTGTGCATATTGCAACGTGATTTTTTAGACTTCTAACAAGTATTCCTTCAATAAAATATAAATGTTCAATAGCACAAACAAACAAAATTAAAATTTATTTAAAAAAAAAAAATAATAATAATAATAATAATAATAAGGCGGACTAAGCCACATAGTTGGCCGATATTCCCATTATATTCGGCCTAGGGATGCCTAGGCAAATTTTTACAACACTACTCCTGGGAATTTTTAAACATTGAAGTAGTCGCATTTGCAAAATACAATCTTGGAGTCTCATTAGGGTAATGGGATAACATATGTAAACAAAATAAGGGTCAAAGATATATTTTGCATCTCAAAAGTTTAAACACTCATTGGCATTTGGCAGTGGCTAAGGCATAAACACAGTTTACTCATAAGCATCGGCGCTTTGCTGCATTAAACGGATATAACAATATTACCTATGCTTCTACAAATATCCACACCAGGCTACAACAAATTTGCTGTGAACATGAATGAACATAGCAAAATTAAGGAAATCAGCAAGAGAGTTTTCATTATGCTTCGGCCGAAATTACCAAACTCCACAACATAGCGCTTGAAATTACAAGGGCATAGACGAAGTAGTTAAAGGGAAAAGAAATGGTAACCTTGAGGTTGTCCTTCAATCTTAAGAGGCCGGAGTTAAGAGCGTGCTTAGATAGCTCCGAATGCGAGGGAATCGATGAGGAGGAGATGGAGTACCTCCGAACCAAAGGCGCAGGCGGCTTGGGATGATACTGACCGTCGTGCTCCGCCGCCGCCCTCCTAGGTTCGAACCCCGGAACATCCCAACTCCATCTGTTGTAACTGCCACTGCTCTTCTGCTCCGACATTTCCCAGTCGCCCAATGCGAAGAAGAAATTTTGAGTTTTCGGAAGCGTAGAAGACGAGAGACGGAGAGGTCGCGACACTCTCTCTCTCTCTCTCTCTCCCTCTCCCCCTCTCTCACTTTACACTTCCTCTCTCTCTCTCTCTCTCTCTGTTTCTCTCTCTAGAGCTTTTCAAGTGCTTCTCCTTCTCCAATGTGATGTGGCCTCACTGGACTCAAAATTTTGTGTGGTGTTTGATTTTCGGATTGGGGGAAGGGGAAACGACGCCGTATCGCACCGTGTGATTACGAAAAGGGACACATCTGGGCTTTGGTGTTCACAAATCACACAAAAAGAATATGAGACAGAGATGAGTTGGACGCTCGCTCTCGCGATGATGATTTCATTCCCTTTGGATATATAAAATTAAATAAATAAATAAATAAAAAGGTTTGGAGGGAGAAAATTTAATGTTGAAGCGAAAATGGGGCCCACTCGCCCCGTGGTTTTTAAAGATAAAGCTGGAGGGAACGCGTGAAGGTCTTGAGTTTTCCATTTCTTAAAATTATAAAACCCTGAGTTTGAAGTTCGAACGTTGTTGGAGTGTTGGACCTTATTCTTTGGATGGGCTATAAAAGTTTGCTGTTTGGTATTAGGCTACTAGCCCAATAAAATTATCTCGGCAAATTATTGTATGGACCATGGTCCACACAATGTTATGTGGACCATAACAAAAAATACATTTTTTATATACTAAATGTACATTATTTTTGTATTGAATGTACATTATACAATATAATGTACACTCAGAACAAAAATAATGTACATCCCCTGAATACAATGTACATTATTTTTCTACTAAATGTACATTATTTTTGTACTTTCAGTACATTATTTTACAGTAGACAAAATATGGTCCACACAATTTGTGTAGACCATGGTCCACACAATAATGATTGAATTATCTCGCGATTGATCATAGGCAAATTATTGCAATCTTTAGAGCATCCGCATCCGTTGGAGAGATTTCAGGGAGAATGTAGAGGTGATTAGGAAAGAGAATGTGAGAAGGGGATGAAAAAACAAAACCAAAAAAAACAAAAAAAAAAAAAAAACAAAAAACAAAAAAAAGTATGTCAGGCGCGCCTGACGCGCAGCCGGGCACGTGCCATGTTGTGCGCCAAACGCGCACAGCATGTGATCTCTCATTTTTTTTATTTTTTGTATTTTTCTTCCATGCTCCCCATACTTGTAGACCTATTCTTTCCTCCATTTTTTCTTCTCCACACTAGTTATTCACCCCATCCAAAAGAAAGCATCTGACATTATCTTCACATTCTTCCCTTAGTGTAGATGCTCTTATATCGTGCACGGCACACGATATAATTTGCCAAATTATTGTACGGGCATTTTTTATATACTAAAAGTATAATTTTGTATATATTTTTAAGGTAAATTATTATATGGATCCAAATCTAAAGATATACAATTTACATACTAAATATTTACAATTTACTTTTTAAAATTCACAATTTGTAATGATCCTATATTCATAGATCCCTAAAACTTAGAAACACAATTTGTATTCTAAAAGTTCGCAATTTCAATACTAAAAATACACAATTTAGAACCCGGGTCCACCTCATGGTATAACAAATGTATTTTTAATCTGTCATGAATGCAATATACATTTTTAATATACTAAAAGTGAGTCTCAAAGTTAGATTGACTTGATTTAGATCATCATGTGCCTATGGGTGGATTCATGAGGTATATGTTATAGTATGACGAACTCGAAAAACTTGAGTTCTCATCAATAAATAAATAAACTAATATATGTTGTCGATGAATTTCCTTACAAAATGAGAATAAAAGTAATAAGGATTTTGAGAGAAAATGATATAAGGACTCCACATGGCTAGCTCAATTAGTTCAATCTATCACCATAAAATTTGTTCTAGTGCAGTGTATAGTCAAGTGATGGGAACTTGAAGACTAACAATGCAACTTGCAATTGATCTCTTCTAACAAGCGACTAGGGACAATACCATATACCATATTTCAAAATGGTGAACATATAATATATAAACGTAAATATGCATTTCAACTATCAAGTATTAATTTATGTTTTTAGTTGAGATGGAATATATGCTTCAGTTTAGTATAGAGTTGTAATGTTCTTGTATTAATATATTACGGTTGAACATACTCACACAAATTTTCATGATTATATTATGATTCTCTCTTCTTCTTTTTTTCTTCTTTATGTCCCTTTCTGTCTCAAATTGGCATTTTCTTGATGTCAATTTAGGTGTTTCAAATGTATCAAGAAAAACAACAATTAGCGTTTACCTAAATTCAAGAATTGGGAATGGCATTTCTAAATTGCTTAAAGAAAAGTATATATGATAGTTAGTTCAAAATACTTAATTTTACTTTCGAACTACTTTTCATGTATTATTTATTGGTATTGCCTTTTGTACTAAACTACTAATTGTATACATGCTTGCTTACCTTATAATATAATTTCGTTATCGTGGAGTTAAAGTGATGCAAATTTGGCGTGAGTGGTTTCTTGATTATATTCTTGAGAAGTCTTCATTTTGAGCTGGCTTTATATGTATCCTTAAAGTTGATTAATGTAATATTCATGCTATTTTGTATTATTATAAATAAATTAGACGATGATAATGAAAAACGCCATTCATTCACATTTACAAGGCTAATTGCGAGTTTCTAATGTAGGTGGTTAACACGATTATTATGTTATTTTAATTAAAATAAATAAATAGTTTACAAAGCATTAGGATTATGTGGTCTAATGGTACCCAGTTTGGATTTTCATTTGAAAGGTTGTGAGTTCAAATCTCAGTGGAGACAGTATACAATAAACCATAGTCTATTTTATTATAAGGTAAATCACCGACAAATAATATATTAAATATTCATTTTTGAAGCTACATCATTTGTATGTAGAAAGTTCATTATTTAATGTACCATCAAATATCAAATAATGAACATTCATACAAATAATATAACTTTAATATATTTTGGCACAAGTGTCAAATAGGCTCATCTACTACTGCAAAGTGTTCAATTCCCACCCTAAACTAAATTAAGTGTCAAATAGGTCTATTTACCGGCTAAATTTGTTCAATTGATCTTTTTTACAGGTTACCAACAGGTTGCCTATTAATTATTAAAATAAATAATTTAAAAAATTAAACAAAAAAATTTTTAAAAAAAAAAAAAAAAGAAAAGAAAGAAAGAGAACAGCCACCGGCTGTCCGGCAAGGACAGCCGGTGGCTGTTCTCTCTTTTTTTTTTAATTTTTTAATTATTTATTTAATTAAATAGGCAACCCGTTGGTAATCTGTAAAAAATGCCAATTGAATGAATTTAGCTGGTAAATAGATTTATTTGACACTTAATTTAATTCATAGTGGGAATTGAGCACTTCTAGTAGTTGATGGGCCTATTTGACACTTGTACCATTTTTATTTTTTTTTGATTCATATATGGCGCTCAAATTATTTAATCAAATGAATGGCTCAGATTGAGTAGATTTTAATTTTTCTTTAATATTTACTAATTTATCCTTAATGAATATGATTTTCCGTTAACTTTTCCGTTAAATATTATCTTTTCTGTTAATTTCCGTTAGTTCACCGTTAACTTACTCATTGATTGCAATAAGAAAGGTCTTAGGTTCAAACCACATCCCAATCGAAGTTGACATAATTAGTACTCTATTTTATTCTTATTAAATTAAATAATAATTTAGTAGCTACAACAAAAAATAATACATATATGCATTTCTTTAATTTAGAATTATGTGTCTACAATGTCTTTATTCAAAAAAAAATATTCATTGTCAATAAATTAAATAAGATAAATAATTTCATTAGTTATATTGTATTTATTTTTCTTCAATATAAAAATTCTTTACATTCAAATTCATCAACTGATTATATTTGCTACATTATCCCTACAATGTCTTTATTAAAAAAAATTATTCATTATCAATAAATTAATTAAGATAAATAATTTTATTAGTTATATTGTCTTTATATTTCTCCAATGTAAAAATTCTTTACATTCAAATTCATCAATTGATTATATTCACTACATTGTCTATTATCTTTTTTGTACACTATTTTTAATTAAATATCAAAGTTATAATACAAAATAATGCTATATATTTATTTACCAAGTATTTTATTAATACCATGAAAAAATTTAAAAATATATATATAATTAATAAAGTCAATCATATTAACTACTTGAGGGATTTGTTGACAAAAAGAGTATTCAAATCACACAACAAATTGAAGTGAGAATTACCTCGCAATGTCCTTGTTTGACAATCAGCAGTTAGCGGATTATATTAGCGAATTTGACCAGTGAATTACATCAACGGTTGGTAAAAAGATATTTGAAAAAATTAGTTGTTTAGATTAACATGTAAAATGACCGAAGGGTATACATGATGATGATGATGACAATAATAATAATAATAACAATAATAATAATAATAATAATAATAATAATAATTGTTTTAGAAAAAAAAAATAAAAATATATAATTAAACCAATCATATTAACTACTTGGGAGATTTATTGACAAAAAGATTATTCAAATCACACAACAAATTGAAGTGGAAAACTATCTCGCAATGTTCTTGTTTGTCAATCAGCAGTTAGCTCTTCAATATTAGTATATATTTAATATTTTATGCCTTAATTTTTATTTTCTTTCCCTTATGTCCCGTATTTGGTTTTAACCATACCTATACAATTATTTTATTGACAATTATAATCAATCTTGACTATATTATCTTGCATTTGTAAATTTAGAATTGCCTATTTAAATACGCAAATTTAACATTCAATTATCTACGCATGAACAACTCCAATATAATTTTGCATTGATATACTTTAAACTACTTATTTTAAAAAAAAAATATTGGGCATTATCCCAATCGCGCAATACGCATAAAAAACTAGTATTTGTTATAAAGTTTGCACATTTGTTACGTTTTCTTAAGAGATATACGAGTTCTTTATAATGCATGACTATCTCAGAACTTTTTTACAATACAAATCTCCCTTGATTGTTAGAAATGATAAACTATTTCCATTGCATAAAATTTGATGAATCCTAAAAATTCAATAAAATTAAAAGGGTCTAAATGATTTAATTCAATGCCACTACTTTGATCACTCCAACTTACCATAATTATTAGACTGAAAATATTGATTGCATTTAGAAATTAGGTATATATGTTCTGTGTATTATTGTAAAGAGTTGATGGAGGGCACAGCTTACAGTAATTGAATGGTTGCACCTGCAACCTGACTACTGGTAAATCTCATATACGGAGTAGGAATTTACAGAAACTGACATGTGTCATATTGTTAGGTGTAAATAGCTGCAAAAATGAATAAATTATCATTTTCCGTCAATGCTACTCCGTATAAATTTTGTTTCCAAATTCTTCCTACTTCGTATTTAACAATTGTATTACACCATTACATATATGATGCGTTTTTGTTTGTTTTTTTTTTTTAAATATTCAAGTTCAAGTAAGGTTACATTAAAAAGTCACTTTGTAGGCAATTGAACAATAAGAAAAGTTAGATTGCAAACAACTTGATAGATATATGGAAATGACCCAATAATAATAGAGACTTGGGGTCCATGATGTATAACACGAGCATTCTGAGAAGACTCTCAAGCCCGGAGCCTGCTTACGGAGCCAGCATGATGGGCCTTGACTTAGTCTCACGGCCCACCACATGGGCTTGGACTTAGTCCTACGGCCCACCGCATGGGCCTTAACTTAGTCTTTTGGCTCATCGTAAAATTAGCGAGTTAGTTAGGGTTATTTTGTATAAATAGACACGTGTTTGTCCTATTAAGGGATCACCATCTATCTTGTCTCAATCTTCTACTGTAATAGTGTTACACTTGTTGTAATCCGCTTATCAATTCACTATATCCATACCTCTATTATCATTTCAATCCGTACTTGTTATATTTATTTATTCATTCGGGTTAAATAATCTGGACCTCCAATTTATTTAATTCCATCACAACTTATGGACCAAAAAACAGTGAGAGTTTAATTAAGAGAGGAAATAATAATAGTATTATATTGTTGTATAATTTAAGGAGAAAAAAAATGACTTTTGACCCTAAAATAAATGAAAATTGTATTAATGAAGTTTTAAAATTTGTAATACATAATTTTAACTTGTTATCATAATATATTATTTTTTAATCTTTATATTTGTTTATAATTTATTTTTTTTGGGTAAATTCAGGATTTTCATCGTCGGACAGTGACTAATCCCATCGTTCTTTTAAGGTTGTTCCACTCCTAAAGTCAATAATCGAATCTTTGACCTTTAGTTAAGGATTGATGTGTCATTTCCATTCAACCACACTTTTCCAGGTTATTTGTTTATAATTTATTATTCAACTTTATTACATGGACAACATACCACTTTAAATTAATAACGTCCTTAAATTAGAAAGAAAGATGGGTAACATTTTTGAAAAATTTTATATGTACTAATATGCTATTGATTGACAATCAGCAGAAATAAGGTATATTACCTTATAAATGTAATTAGGAAAATAATTAACATTAATGTGTAATTTGTAATTATGATAATAATGTAAATGCATGCAAAAATCAATTATATCAAAGAGTTTTTCATTTTTTTCATTACACTGTTTTTTTTTTTGGAGTTACCGTAACTCGAATACAGATTGGAGCTATAAGAATGCTCGAAAGGATTTTTTTGTTGCGTACTAAATTTGAGTACTTTTATTTTTTATTACATACATAACATTTTAATGTAAATAATGAGACACATAATAAAAAAAAGTACTCCCTCTGTCCCATTTTGCATGTCTTACTTTCCTTTTTAGTTTGTCCCAAAATGTTGTCCTCTTTCCAAAATTGAACATCACCATCATTCTACTTTTTCCCAAATTACCCTTATGACTTTTGCTTTTATTTCCAAAAGTGAAAAAGTGAAGGGCATAATTGGAAAATACATAACATTTACTTTAATTCCTTAAAAAGCGTGCAAAAAGCAAATGAGACAACCAATTCGGGACGGAGGGAGTAATTTATTAGTAATATCCGTCATATTAGAAAGTAAAATTTAACGAGTATTCGATTTGCTGAATTATTAGTCCGTAGTCCGTACGTCAACTCGTGAAGAAAGCAAATCCCAAATAAATCTAGCACCGAATGAATGATTGATTGACACCTATCGTTCTTCTCACATCGCCATCATCTTTTATGGCTTTATCAATCAATCTAGCTAGCCGTTGCTGGCCCAGCTTCGAAAGCGACACCTTTGTCAACACTTGTTCTTTCTCTCTCATCCCTATTTGTGCGCATTTTGATGCGGATGTCCATCGCTGCTTCCAATTTTTTGCGTTTTCTTTGTTTGCTTCGATGACTTTGTGGCACTTGGAATAAGGCTACGTATTCATACTCACATGCCCACCACACCAAACTCCAAGTTTCGTCCCTTCACTGCAGCTGTAAGCCAAGTTTTTCCCACTTCCCCACCAACTGTTTGTTCTAATGTCTCTACAAATTATTTTACTGCCCATTCATGCATTATTGTTGTGTATTTACAGTGTATTATAATATTGTGCAAATTAGTAAGTTGCTCATACTGTTAACTTGTTAACTCGTAATTACAATATTAAAAGTTTTATTTATAACTGAAACTATCTAATTGGTCTTCTTAATTTAAGGTAGTCTTATTAAATACTTTTTTGTGGTCTTTATTAACCTTCTTAATTTAAACAAATTAGCTATAAATGATTTAGACTGATTTACTTTCTTGTAATTCTTTAGACAACAAAGTGAAATTGACTAAATACATGCCTCAATTATAAGTTTTTCTCATCAGTAAAAATTACAGTCTTTTTTGCATATACGGTATTACTGTAAAGTGTATAGCACGTTCTGTATTTAATAAATGTAGATGTAGATTGTAGACTACGGATACAGAGTACTGGAGTAGAGAGGTGTGGAGATAGGTGCCCCATGTGAGATGCTTTTACTGAGGCTGACAATGATGATGGACCCGCTTTGCTTTTTTCTCTCTCCTCCATGAATAGTGCTTTCCTTGTTTTCATCTTGTATTGTCGTCAAGACTCTGTTTTGAGGCTCATACAGTCCCCCCCTCCCTTTGTCCTCTCCACGCCACCCGCCAGCGCCATTCTCTCCTCCACCGACACTGTTGCCGCCAACTGGATCCGTTACCGTCATGAGTGTTTATCACTGCCACAGTAGCAGAGGGGGAGCAATGGCTGCCCTTTTTGTCCTGCTTTTACCCATTTTCTTCCCCAGCCTCTTCACTTCGTTGAGCCATGCTTCACCATCTATTCTCACGGTAATCTCTCAGTCCATTTTTTTTTTTTAAATTATACTTTTAATTTTAATTCTTCTTTTGTAAGGGTGTACTTTCAGCATCATGTTAAATGTGTTTATACGCAACCCACATGAATATGTTCCTAAATTTCATTCTTAGTTGTTGTTTTTTCCACCTTCCCGACAAGTGGCTCTCTTAAGATCAAGCACACATGGTTTCTGAAAAAGAGTGGGAATAAAGTGAAGGATTTCAGAGTACTGGCCTAAGTTAGTTTAGAATCTTGTAATCTAGTGGGAGTTATAGTTAATAATCATTATTTTGTCTATATTTGGGCAAAGGTATGATTTTTATTTTTGGAGGTTTTTTTGAGTTCTTTCTCTAATCAGATTTGTAGAAATTGTTTTTTTGTAAGAGTGGCTGGTGGAACAGTGGGATGGTAATATCTGAGTTAGTAGTGTATAATTCTTGGGATTCAATTTGGGGTTTATTCCCGGTATGGCAGTTATAAAACAGAGTTGATTTGCCTATGATGTGTTAAACAGAGATTAAAAGGGGATTTACTAGTCTTTAGTATATTTCTGCAGTATGCATTGTGAAACTGAAGCAGAAACAGGCTTATTTACCCTACGCCTGGCCTGCCGGCATGGGACTGTAGTTTGCTGCTATAAACATAATAGGCTAGTGCTGCTTGAGTGGCAGTAAAGAGTGCTTCCATCAAGTAGGATATGAAAGTTTGCAGATGGGATAAAACAAAACTATGAAGAACTGAGGCAGGAAATAAAATCTGTCATTAGATGGTATCAATTTCCTTGATGCAAAATCTTAAAAATAAGCTGGAAAGGTACAATATTACAATTATAATGAACTGTGCACAAAATGGTGTCTTTTTCTATATTTTTAATGTGAGTAATTTGGGTTTGGACAACTGGAAAAATACAAGGCTCTATTACTGCCTAATTGTTTCAAATTCTGTTTGTTGGGGCTTGCCTTTTGGGGGATTTCCTAAATTCATCAGTAATTTGTTTGTTTGTGCAGGAATGGAATGCTCCAAAAACTAGGCACTCACGCCTTTTCAAGAGTGCTTTGCAACGCCAATCTGTTAGTAAATGTTTCTTAAGTTACTTTTCTTGATGCAGAGAAACTGTTTCTTTCTTATTGTGAGCAATTATTTTCTATGACGGGTTCTTTTTTGCTGTTTAGACCCATGAAGAGCAGTCTGAGTTATGGATGCCTTTGTCTAATCAAGGATGGAATCCCTACACTGAATCCGGTGTTGTCTCCAGTAAGTGATTTCGAATCTGTTAATTGGTCAATTAAATTCACTTATTCAGTGTTCTGTTTAGTTTCAACTATTTGCATTAGGAGCCCAAATTCAATCAACTTGATGTTGTTGTCACTTGTCATGGCTTATATTGTCTTTCTCTAATTTAATTTTCATTCTCACGCAGCATTACCTGGAAAGTCTGAGGGATACATTCAGGTGTTCCTTGATGGAGGATTGAATCAACAGAGAATGGGGGTAGGTATCGTATATGATGTATCTTTATGAGTTCATGAGGATGGAGATGAATGTGGTTTTTGAGTTGGATGACAATTACTACTCAGCTCTATTAATGATTTGCATAATTTGGTTAAACAGATTTGTGATGCAGTTGCTATTGCAAAAATTCTTAATGCCACTCTTGTGATTCCTTATTTGGAGGTAAATCCTGTTTGGCAAGATTCAAGGTACCTATCATTGATCCATTTTTATATTAAATTGATAATATTAGTTCTTGTTTTAAGCTATTAAGTTGTAACAATTCTAAAGTGTAAGACCTAACCTTTTTTATATTTTACTGTTACTATTTTTTGGTGGGGGTCTTGAAGCTCTTTCATGGATATCTTCGATGTGGATCACTTCATCCATGTTTTGAAAGATGATATATCTATAGTAAAGGAGCTGCCCGATGAATTCTCTTGGAGCACAAGGGACTATTATGCCTCAGCTATTCGACCTACCAGAATCAAGACAGCGCCAGTTCATGCTTCTGCAAATTGGTATTCAGAGAATGTGTTGCCAGTCCTTAAGAGGTCAGTTAAGATGATTGATTGGTTACCCAAAGTTCTAAGACTGCATGTCGCTAGTTTATTTTGTAGTTGAGAGCTTTCTGTATCTATGCTTGCACGGGAGTAAATGTTACCCACTTTAATTTTAATAAATAGTGTCAGATATCACATAATTTATTGCTAATAGTTGATTTCAAAATGTTATATTTGAAGAGAGAATGCTTGTATTGCTCATGATATCTATAGAGGTGTGTTACGCCTCTATATATATATACATGAATATGAGAGGCACAGCCACAGGAGAGTGGTTCAGAGGATTTAGTGGCAACAACCCATGACTGTCTATAACACATGAAAGATAGACGATAGAGTTGTTTTTAATGGTGATTTGAAGATCATGCTGCGAGTAATAATTTACTGATCTTTTCACAGGATTAGTTGACTTCTGCTGAGAAAGAAGTTTATTTAATTATCATTTTTAGCTTCTTTTGTGTTTCCTATGTTTTATACTTGAACAGTTGAACCTTGCTTAGATATGTAAAATTTGTGAATGTCACAGTTATGGGATCGCTGCCATTTCACCATTTTCCCACCGCTTGGCATTTGACAACATGCCCCAGGAAATCCAACGTCTACGCTGTAAAGTTAACTTTCAAGCACTAGCTTTTGTGCCTCACATTACAGCTCTTGGAGATGCTCTTGTTCATCGCCTGAGATATCCTCCTAGTAATGTTGATGAGCTTGGTGCTAACTACCTTGGAGAGAAGGATAAAGAGAACAAAGGAGCGGGGAAGTTTGTAGCCATTCACCTACGCTTTGATAAGGTGTGGTCTACTGTAGAGGTTTTCAGAATTCTAGACTAAAATTTCGGTTTACTTGATTATACCATGGTAAACTACCTTGAAGAAGTCATGGCTCTTTTTCCTAAACAAATTTGTTGATTGCTTACTGGTCATGTTATATTTTCTGACTAATATCCTGATAAGAATAAGTAGCATGATCCACTCTTCCTCATTTCATAATTCATATTGCACTTCCCTTTTCACTTGAAGTTTTATTGCCTATATAAATATCATCATGCATATGTTGGAATTCTTAAACGGGTTGTTTCCTTTCAGGACATGGCTGCTCATTCAGCTTGTGATTTTGGTGGAGGTAAGGCTGAGAAGTTATCTCTAGCTAAGTATCGGCAGAGGATTTGGCAGGGAAGGGTCCTAAACTCTCAATTTACTGATGAGGAGTTGAGGAGTCAGGGCCGCTGTCCATTGACCCCAGAAGAAGTTGGATTGTTGCTAGCTGCTTTGGGATTTGACAACAATACTCGATTATATCTTGCCTCCCATAAGGTCTGGAAAAGTACCCCTTCCCTCTTCGTGGCGCTGGATTGTTTGTTTTAACATATGTAGTTCTCTTGGTGTTGTTTAATTGTTGTTGATGTCACATTTTCTAGGTTTATGGTGGGGAAGCCAGGATTTCACCATTAAGAAGTTTGTTTCCATTGATGGAGGACAAGAAGAGCCTTGCCACTTCGGAGGAAAGAGCCCTTATAAAAGGAAAGGCTTCCTTGCTTGCTGCAGTAGATTACTATGTTGGCATGCATAGTGATATTTTCATTTCGGCATCACCCGGAAATATGCATAATGCAATGGTAAGCACTTGATTCAAGAAATGAAAAAAGAAAAGCACTTGATCTATATATCTCTATTTTTCTTTCCTTTATTTGGATTTGGATTATTACGCTTAGATGTTTGATCTTAAACAGATTTGACATCAATAGTCTTATACTAACAAAGACTAAGACTAGGTTTGCATATTGCTGTTCTCACTACATTGTGAAATTTACAGGCGGGACATAGAACTTACTATAATTCAAAGACGATAAGGCCCAACATGCAACTGCTAGGTCAGCTTTTCCTAAACAAAAACCTGGGCTGGCCGGAGTTCAAAGAGGCGGTGGTTGAAGGGCATACAAACCGACAAGGGCAGATCAGACTTCGCAAACCAGGTCAATCTCTATATACGTACCCTGCTCCCAATTGCATGTGCGAGGCTTGAAGTTACTTTCACCAATGGATGTGTGGTTTTGGCCGTATAGATGTTCTATTATTTATTACTCCTTGTTATTCGTGGCCGAAGCATTTTATTTTTGCCGTGTAATAGTCAGAGAATAAAACACCACTCTTAATTCATTTATATAGAAAACATTCATCTGTTACTATAATTTCAGTGTTCAGTGGTGGGAGAGATTGTGTATACTTAGGTTTATTGCTTGATACACAAATATTTCATTAAATAGCTTTTCTAGATTGTCACAATCAAACAAATGATCTTGAATAAACCTAAATCTGCAACATCATTAGATTCACATGCTTAATCATGAAGCACCAATATAATTGGTCGCTGGATCTATAAAGAGTAGCCCAGTGCAAAGCCTATGCTATTCCTGACTGTCTGGATATTGATGATTCTCTTGCTTATCTGGTTTTGCAACAATGGAGCCATTGCTACTATGAGAAATAGCAAGTTCCTTTGCTTCTGCCTGGTATGGGGATGGCTTCGTCCCCTCTTTGATGGGGAGGGTTTGTTTTGAACCCTGAAGAGCAACACCAAGAACTATATTGTCTTCTAAGGCTGGCTTTGATGATGGCTGCGATGATAATGCTTCTCTTCTTCTACTATCTGGCAATGTGGCTGAGGAATTGGCTGAAAGAACACTTTCCCTGCTTAGTTTCTTTAGCAGTTTGTTGACGGAGATGTCTTGTGGATCACCAGAATCAGAACTTGACACAATACCACCAGACTTTTGGTCGGTTTTGGAGATTGCTTTCAGTGTTGCATTACTGTGCTGCTCGGCATCAGATGAAGATTTGTTTGTACCTTTATGGTCTTTTGTGGAATGAGCAACTCCATTCGCGATACCAGGCTTCTTGTCAGATGCTGCTCCATGATGGGCAGGATCAACATATGGAATGTAACCTAAATCTGCATCTGCATCGCTAACTCTCTGCAGTGTGTGGATGGGAGTAGCAAGTCGAGCTTGGTGGTGTCGAATAACTCTGAGTAGATCCAACAATATTGCTTCCTAGTTTTTGTTAGATGGAAAAACATAAATAAACAACTCAAAATTTGACAGGTTTTCCAATGTTCTTGGCCAAAACAATTAAAGCTACCAAATATAGCAGTAAATTTGGCAGGACAGTAGGAATGTGCTCACCTTGACAGAGAGGTACTCTTCTGCGCGTGACGTCTTAACAAAGCAAGATACCAGGATCTGCACATTTCGGGTAAAATATGAAAGCAGGATAAACTTTAAAAGAAAGAACAAAATGTCATATTAACATTTAAACTGACCATCAGGGCCTGGTTTTCAGGGTTAATATTATCCAGAAATACTCTTTTATGCAACTTCTTTTGTTCTATTTGAGGATTCTTTGCCAAAACTTTCCGCATGTCAGCAACAATATTCTGCACAAAGATAGTATCCCAACGTAATATGAGCTGTAAATTCATCTTACTGTCCTTGAGCAACCGTAACTCAGTTCAAATTCTGTTTTAACAAACTTACATTAATCTTACTGAAATCCAGATGACTGATAGCTAGGTGAGTTTTTATACGCCAATGGCTTTTACGGCTAAGATTCCTCACAATATTAACTGTGAACTGGTGGTTTGGAATATAAACAGCTTCACGATCTTCACCTCTTATAATTGTTGGTGACCACCAACCTATGTGCTGCCAAGAATAGTGCATTTTATTTTAAGAACTCACAGGAAAGTGGCACATGGAGAATGATGTTTTATAGAGGCATTATGGACTCCTAACTTAAAGTCATCAGCAAAACGAATTGCTTTATATTTGCTACTTAAACAATATAACATAACTCACATTCTAGAAATTAAAATAGGAGTTGTAGAGTAAATAAGAGTAAATAATCTCTTTTCCATTCTAAAGCTATTTAAATTTGGATGCATAATCAACTAAAGCAGTTGTAATACAAGAATAGTAGATTAGTAGACAAACCTCAACAGCTCCAGAGACCTCACAGCCTTCAATCTTAGTTTTAATCACATCATTCACGACAAATGGCCGAGTTGCATGGATCATTATGCCAGAAAGGAAATTGGTGAGGATCTGGACATGACAAAATAATTGAACCAACATCTTCATTAACAAAGAGAACATAACAAACTAAATATCCACATGCCCCTGTTCTAAGATGAGCTTGATTGAAGCTAATGGCTTAATGCTAGTCAAATACGCAAGAATAAGGTTTAAAACATACCTCACGACCAGCAAGAGTCAGAAAGACTGTCCCAAGCCCTCCAGCAGTTAGCAACTTCTGGGTAGAGAAACCTAGCAACTCCATAAACAATGACACTGCTGCAATCCATACTGCAGAGTATACAGCTGTTCCTGCAAACTGGAATCCCATCTGCAAACAAGAACACATTAGACATACATATTGTGAAAATCTGTAGAGCAGTATATTCATGAAAATAAAGTTGAATACTTGAATGTGCAAGCCTTTCAAGCAGAGAAATCCCCACCCCCCAACCACCACCACCCCACCAGAAAAAATGGTCCAATGTTCAATGGCACAAAACTTAAGCTAGTGATGAAGGTTGCAATAATATCAGATTTTATATTTAGTTTTTTAATACATCTGAATGTAATGATGATTGAACCTGAGACTTCCTACCTAGTGCTACAAACTAATACTGTTAGACTACAAGGTCTTTGGCAAGTTTTACATTTAGTTGATCAATACATATGTATATGAAAGAAATGGATGAAAAGCTCTGGGATGTACATTTCTAGTATCAGTGGGATCAATCGTAGCCATGAAAAACTTTTGCACCTGCTGAATTACACTGCAGTAAATATTCAAGATGCTCAGTCCTCTAAAAAGTGAAAAACTTTATCAGAGGACCAGTAAGTCTAATGATTTAACAAGTTAGGAGCTTTCAACATGAGAACCACTGAATGCTATATCTCTCACCTAGATAAACAATAAGCAAAAGCTAATACTGTCGATAGTGATCTGATAAAATTCAGAAGTCGTTGCTTAACAATTTGGCTAGCTTCTGTTGGAAGCACCATTGGATCCAATGCTCTGTAAGAAGAAAAAACCAGAGAATAAAGTAGCCAAAAGGCAACGCTATTATTTATGTATTTACTTTTTTTGCATGAGACAAGGCAACAATGCAATTGCACTAACTGACCTGCAGAATAGCATTGCTCCAGTCCACAACACCAAAGGTTGAAGGTAAGAAGTCATAAAGCGATATGTGCCACTCTTGCCCCAACTACTGTCACTCTTCTGCAGATATAAGACACACATTGTAATCTAAACTGGGTTATCCAGAAAAGGAGTGGATTTGAAGACAGAGACTTACCTGAAGGAATACATTTCTACTTTGGTGTAGAAGTGGTCCTAGACCCCATATACCAAAAACAATGGTACCAACTGCTGGAATCAACTTAAGAAAAAGACTGCTAATTTGTAAATAATTACAAGGTCTGCATGAAATCATGAATCAAGAAATGCATTTAGTTAAAATAAATTGGGCAATGGCATGAAATGTGTTAATCAAATTCTGTTCTTGCCATAGCAATCCAGACACAATGCACTGTTAAGTTGTAGATAACAAATCAATCAAGGGCTTTTAACAATGAAAGGATGAAATCAAAGCCTATCTAATGTAAGCATAGCCCATGTATGTTGATACAAAAGAAGAATTACCTTGTTAATGTTACAACAGCATTCTTTATACATGGAATGTCAACAGGTTGACTTGGTGTTAATAATGAATTACACCTAAACTGATAGTATCTGTATTGAAGAGCATGTCTTTGAAATTGTAACCTCTTTGGGATATGAATGCTCCAATGACACTGCTTCTGAAAATGTAGGCAACAATTTATCAATTGCATGCAACAAATAAAAAATAAAAATCAGATGTCTTAAAACTTTTTCTCAGTCCAAAGACCATAGAATACAGAATGCTAGAAACAGTTATTAAAACCCAGTTTCTGTGTCAACAAGTCCCCAAGTTTACTATGGATTCTAATCCTTAACTTCAAATGGAATTAGGGGCCCTAAACTGTTCACAGTTACAGTGGAAATAATGTCAATATTACATTACCAGCCACAATACATGCATAAATAATTCTCATAGTCATCAAAGTATAGATTACAATATGGTCATCAATGTTTCATACCTTAAAAAGCAGTCACTAATATTTTGATTTGGTTTTAATGTCATCACCATCCAAATTGTCAATCACAATTATGCTAATTTGAAGCACATGTCAATTAAAATAAACATATTCCTAGGGAGTATAATGCTTTGTAATCGTAGGGAGTATAGCAGTATAGCAGTTGCTTTATGTTGGGAGTAAAGAAGATTATAGATTTATAGTATTCCTAATCTCCATGCTAATCTGAACTTCAGTAAACACTAACTAAGAACCATTTGATTGTGAATAAAATTATTAATACATATGAAAAAATGACCTCATATGAAGACCTTGACAAGGAGTGGATCTGCGGAGGGAGGGGGGTGGGTGGGCAATGGGAGCAGTTGCCCCCCATTATATATATCTGTGTGTATACACATAGTGGGTGCTTTAATAGAAATAGATTATATCTATCTATCTATCTATCTATATATATATATATATATATATATATATATATATATATACACACACACACACATACACACATACATACATACATACATACATACATACAGACATATAGTGGTAGTGGCCACGTTGTTGTCCTTAGAGATCTACTAGTGAATTCACTGCTACACTAATATTATGCAGCATATTTATTACTCTGCTTTTCATTATTTGTTGTTAATTCTGCAAACCGACTATGACAGTACAAAGAGTAGCAACTCGTATTGATACTCTTTGAAGGCTATTACAATCATACAAGTATACATTCTTGCATTATAAATTAACACTACTGATGAACTATCTAATCAATGTAGTCTAGAAATTTCAATTGTGTGTCATCATATTCAAATTAATCTATAAATACTTCAAGTTAATACAATTAAAATAAAAAGTATTTATAAATATCATATTAATAGAGACGATATGCGATTTATTCCAACAATTTTATCCAATTAATCGTGTTTCATATTTTATAAATGAATATAGCATTTGGAAGTTTTTAAAATTTTCGCCCCCGTTTAATAGTATTTCTGGCACCCCTGACCCTGACAGGCTATCACCCTGGCATGAAAAGCATACCACAGCAAGTGGTGACAATTTATTGCTAAAGCACTGCAATTTACTCTTTCCAATCTTACTTTGCAGCAATACAAACTAAGTAAACTGGGCAAAGACACCAACGTATCATGCTAAAACATCAAAAAGCACGATAACAATAATACCTGTACAGAGAATCGGTGATGCCGCCCCCAATTATTGCAAATTCCCAAATCATGGGATAATTTAAAAGAATAAACTGCCTGCATTATCACACTAAAGTAACGGTGCAGTAGAATTTCAACAGCATAAGATGATAGTCTTCCCACCACTCAACGTTCAGTTCCAATTCATGTGAAGAACTAGACCTGCTTCAATTTCACAGGCGTAAAAAAAAATTCCCAAATTTTTAGCTGCATTATTTTAACTTGGGGAAAAAAAAAAAGGCAGTACGTATTTCAAGTTTTCAGCTGATAAGCCTTGAGCTATAAACTTCGATTCTTCTATTCAAATCATGGCGTTAAACTTTGTTAGTTGCTTATGTCGATTGTGGATGAGATATAGACAAAGAATAATGAAGTTAATATTTGAAGGAAAGAAAATGAAGGGGAAGAAGAAGGAAGTACGGACCTTGAGATTTGGGGTATTGTCGAAGGAGAACACAGAGGAGATTGTAGAAGAGGCGATGATGGAGCGAGGCAAATGGCGATCAGTAATTGCGAATTGATTAATTGAACAATAGTTGCTGAGATGCTGGAGCTTGCAGATTTGCAGGGGAGGCGGAAAGTGCAAAAAAGAAAAACATTGAAAACGGAAAATGACTTTTCTATTGGAAAATTCCAAAACGTGTTGGTTAGGTATAATTTTATTTTATTTTATTTTTTAGTTAATTTCATTTTTCATTTTAGATTTATAGGTGATCTTTCTCTCTCTCTTTTTTTTTTTTTTTTTTCTTTCTATTTTTTTTTTTTTTTAGTATTATTGTAGTATGACTATATTTTATCATTTGTCAATAAAATTGGTGAAATATCGTTAAATACAAAGACTTTTCGATCTTTTTTATTCAAATTTAAACGGTTTTGTTGATATAAGGCAACAAAAATGATACGCGTATATATATGAGCAGTCATGCCACAATAATACTATGACCAAATATATATGTTAGCGGCAGTGTGGGAGCTACCTCTCAAAGTGAGGGGGGCTCTTTGTGCGCAGTAAGCAAATGTCTAGCCTCTGTGGTTCATCTTTAGTTGAGTTACTATGATTTACATCCTCACAAATGTTTTGTCGCGTCGGAGTGTGGGGCCCTTAGGGTTGGGGTTCAACCTTTTGGAAGAATGACCAAATATATATATTTTGAAAAAATGACTAAAAGTTGTATTGACATCTATAAATCTATGACAAAAATGTAATTAACCCTTAAAAAAAAAAGTTAGATAGCACTGTCAAAGTATCAATTATCAATTATATATCAAAATAACCATTTGGCGGTAAAAGTTGTCATTAATAAGCTTACTAACCACGTGTACAATAAAATTTTTTTATTTTTTTCACGTATTGACTAGGATGAGGACAACCTTAGCAGCAAGTATACTCCTTACAAATATATTTATCATTTTTTTTTTTTGCCCCACCAGCCCACCTTCAAGTGTAGATATGCCATCAAAAACATTAAAAAGGTTAAGCAAGCACTACAATCTGTCAATCCATAATCAAAATCATTGAAAGGGTCAGACATTACTCTCAAAGTCCACATTTCCGGACAATAAATTGATGACAAGATGTGCACATTTTGTACTGGTGAAGAAGATAAGATGTGTACATAATGTCCATTTTAATCCATATAAAATTTGGTTGCTTGGCGTTCAAGATTATGTTTAGGGCAAGCTTGTGATATAATAAAACCATAATATACGCACATAAATACACAATCATTTTAATCGCCGCAAGTAATTATAAATAAGATAAAAAAACTCAATACTCGAGAGATATTATTAACAAAATTAATATAACAATTAATTTGATGATCACAAACTTTTTTTTTTTTTTTTTTGAAGCTGATGATCACAAAATTTTAAATTAACTCATTTTCATGTTTTAATAAAAATGCGGAAGCCAATAAAAGCTCGGCAAAAACCTAATCTTGTTAATAATTTATATATGGAGAGTAATTTTTTTTTTTTTTATTTGGATTGACTGATTGGGATCCTTGGAGAGCAAGGAAGGTCAGCCATGTCATCAAATTCTTCCATTTTTGTAGTCTTGTTCCAATCCGACGGTTCACCGGTTTCCAATAGTCAATATAATGCAGGTTTTCGATATATTGGCAAATGATTTGACAGATAGTATGATCTCATCCCACGTTCATAACTTCCTTCTTTAAATATTGTATATACGGATTAACGAGTCATTGTTTTTCCTTTTCTTTATTTAATCTCTAAATAAATATTTCAATTCACAAAAAAGTGCAATTGGCAAAAAAGTTAAGTGGATTTGTGCAAAATATTTGTACACGTCTGATGCTGATATATATGAAGACTCCATATCAGTAATTGCAGGGGTGGTTGTGGTCTCCGAGAGAAGAGAGGGACTGGGAATTGGGAATGGAGGTTTGAGGGAGAAAGATAGGGTTTTTAGTCTCCGTTTAGTGTTATAATTACATCGGGTTTGCTTTCTTGTCCCGTGAAAATTTTCGGTTTTCGGTTCACTTCCAGGCGAGAGTTTCATTGTTTCCGGTGGTTTCACCGTCTGAAATTTTCCAGCTTTCTGCTTTGGGTTAGTGAAAGTTAGAGTCTTTGTTGATGACCTGAATGTGGGATTTTCCCAATTTTTCCCCCTTTAACTAATTCATTAATTAACTAATACGGAGTATAATTTATTTTTTTGTCAATGTTTCTCAAATCCTTTCATTGTTACTGATTTGCTTTTTGAATTACTGAATTGAGCTGGTCTGTTGAGGGATTGGAGGTCAATTACTGCAAAAATTTGCCTGAATTGGTGGATGGATGAATGATTTGGTTTTTGAAGTAGCTGTATCGTATCATCTTACTGAAACCCTACTTTTTCCACGATTTTTTGTTGTCTGATAGTTGTTGGTTTCTTTGTTTTGCTCCATTGGAATGTTTTGTTCATGATCATGGAATCCAGTTCTTGGGACTTGAAGAATTTGGATTGTTTTTAAACACGAATTCTATTCATATCTGAAGTAATGGCTGTTTCTCTGTCTGGTTTAACATGGTGGTGGTGGGGTGGAAAAGATAAAGAGCCTGCACCTAGCGGGTCTTCTGTGAATTCTTTGCAAGATAGTTTGAAGTTCCATCCGGTGAGGGGTCCCAATGTGACCTCTCCAACTAGGAAGGTGAAGAGAAAATGGAAGAGTAGGGAAGATAGGAGAAGGATTGATAAGGAGTATGATATGGTGTTGGTGCCATCTGATGGTGCCTGTTTAACTGGATCTGAATCTGATGACTCGGACTGGTCAATTGGGTGGCTAGAACCTCATGCCCCCGGTTTCCAGAGTGATGACGAGGCAGAGGATAGTTTTGGGGTGCTGGTTCCTTGCTATCGCCATGGATGCAAGGCACTTGAGGAGGAGGAAGAGTCAAGTAATCGGTTTTCGAGTGCCATTAAGAGCCTTCCTATTCAGTACTCTACTGGTAGGAGCTGCTTTCATTTGTTGTTATTAGATGCTTTTTTGGGTTAATATGAAAAAGTTACTATATTTTCTATATATACATGCTGCGAAAACATATTTACTAGAAATCGTGTTATACCAAGCTGCAGAAATCACAAAATTTTATGCTACTTGCTGCTATTTATGTCTTGATAGTTGAAACATCTTATGGACTTTTTATTGGTGTAATGTTGAACTGTTCGGCTTGCTTCCTGCATTATATATCTATGATGATGATGTCTAAAATGGTGCATACTCCTTGTATGAGTTGTCCGTACTCCTTGGATAAAAACTCTGGGTCCTTGTATGAGTTACGAGTAAATTGCATGTTGATCTTGTACTATTCCTACTAAATTTATCGTTTCATCTTTATCGTTATTGGTTTTGTTTTTATTTTCATCCTACATGTTACTGCTTTGACCTGCCAAGGTAGTATCGAACTATATTTGTTGGAGAAGGTTTACGCAAGACTGAGCTAGTTTGGAGCTTGGGTGATGTTATCTCATTGAATTACATACTCAATCCTTATAATTTTGGAGGTGTTTGGCAAATAGCTGTTAGCTGGTTGGGTTAGTGGGTTTTACTAGTTGATAACATTAGCTGATTGTAGACAGATGTTTGATAAATTAGCTGTAAGCTGATAGTTGATTACATACAAAATGCCTTTCTCAAAAAACTGATCGAAAAAACTGCTGGTTTTATCCAACTCAAAATTGTGGTTCACATTCGATCAAGATGAACATGTTGTGTGAGAGTTGAGAAGGGACCCCGCTTCTTTTTTCATTACATTGCCAAGAATGCGCTTTTGTCTTGTGTCATCAAATCACTTTGGTTCTTGAAATGTCTCTTGCTTTTGCTGAAAAGCCATTTGATGTTTCCATCATTGATTGTTGAGTTGTTGGTGGATTTAATTGATTCTTGGATCAAATCTTCACCTGTTCCTTCTTCTTCATGATAAATTCGGAACACACTGCCATTGAATCCTCTCAACTAACATATATTTTCCACGCTATGTGCAGATGCCAAGGAATACATGGAGCAGTGGCTTTCCTCCCTAAATAATTTTTGAAGCCGCTGCACGGTTGGTCTCCACACTATTAGGACTTTATTAGATTCGAGTTACAGTGACCTGTCAGATCTGCATCAATGGCAACGGTTTGTGAAGGGACCGACGTCTCATCTGCAGAGGAAGGGATGGAGTGCTTTCGATCTAGTGATGAACATGCCTGAACTTGTATCTCAGGACTGCTTGCAGTATACTTTGATTCTCCCAGATTACCCTGTGTAGATTGGATGAGTGGAAATTGGCAGATGTTGATTCTTTAGTGTGAATACAGCTGCTGTAAATATATGGAAACATGCCTACGCTTGAGACTTGTTACTTGTTTTGTGAATACAACTCTTTCTTCTGATCTCAGGACCAATGAAACAACATTGCTACTATCCTTGTTATGTGTTAAAAAAAAAAAAAAGAACTATGTCCTATACTCCTCTCAAAAAGGATGAATCCTCAACTCCAAGGATTCTTCACATTCCGACTTGACAAAATATTTAGGAGGATGTAAATCGTGACATGGTCAAATGTCAGTGCGTACAAAGAATCTGTCAACTTTGCGTATAATTTTCACACTGTCACTGTCGAGTTTCGAACCTTATTAAACCAGTGAGTTAAGCTTATACGAGTATGTTCTATACTTCTATTACATATGAGTAGAAAAGGTTATACTTTGGTTGTGAATTACTTTCGTCACTAAAAAAAAAGAACAGGAGATTGAAAAATGAATCATGAATAGCTTTTATGACTACTAAAGAATATATGAATTCGATTTAAGCAAACAATCATGGCAAATGAAATAAATTCAGTGTCTAACCAAACACCATCTAAATCAGTTTTTACATAGACTAATTCCATTAATGACATGTAAATATAATTCTTTACACACATAAATTTGAGTTTGAATTTCACATCCTGTTCTTATTTAACATTCAATGTCACTCTTATAGTTAAAATTATTATTTTTTGTTGTAAATACATTTTATAATTGTGGAGCTTCAATAAAATCATAACACGTCTTCTTAGTTTATCTTTAATTACTATTTCACATATTACTTTGTTAAGAAGTTTATCTTTAATTACTGTTACACCTATTATCTTGTTCATGCAATTGTCTATGTAAACTTGTAAATGGATTTTGTCTTATTGATTATAATCTTATGTGAGATCATCTTATGGTGAGAAGTGTAATACATTTTAGTTAAATGTAGTACTTTTTATAAATGTATAAAAAAGTATTATATTTAAAGTAAATGTATTGCAGGTTTCACACAAGATTTACTCTATTGATTATTATCAATGATTAAAAAAACAGATTTTCATAGAATTTGTCCCATTTATTAAAATAAAATTTTCAAATAGTGTTATTTTCATTTGGATATACCTCATTTCTTTATACAATTTTTAAAGAAAGAAAGTTTGACAAAAATTGAAATTATTAAAGGCATAGTTCCCATTAAGGGTAACACACATATTTTGGAGCAAAAATTACTCCACACCATCAGGGGTAGTTAGCCAAAGCTACCTTACTGCAATCACCATTTTCCTTCTCCCAAAAACAAATCTAGCTTTGATATTTTTGTTTTCTTAATTCTCTTGTTTCTTCAACTTCTTTTCTTCCTCTTGTTTTTATATGATGGGGGAAGAATTTCAATACATAATTTCTCGTTTTGTTTAGATTGAAAAAAAAAAAAAACAGAAAAAAAAACAGGAGACTGGGAAGATGTTACAAAGGGCTGCAAGCAATGCCTACTCATGGTGGTGGGCAAGCCACATTAGGACTAAGCAATCCAAATGGCTTGAAGAGAGCCTTCAAGGTACGCTTACACGGTACTTCTTTGTTCCGATCAAATTTTCTTACAGAAAAAATTTTAAAAAATGAACTATAAAATTCACAGAAAATGTAACATTGAAATGAATTTCGAATTCTGTATTTGCATTCAGAATCATTGAGGATGCTTGTGGAAATTGATGGTGTTGTTTGGATTAATGAACAATAAGGATTAAGATTAGGATTGCAATCAGGATTAAGATTAGATGATTATTTTCTTTTTAATTGTTCATTTTATATAAGAATCATGTGAAAATCTTCATGAAACATTGTGTTTTTAGCTGCTTCATCATCATCATCATCATTTACTTTCCCCCTGGTTGGTATACGTGAAAACCGAGGTTTGATGGCAATGCAGATATGGAGGAAAAGGTGTTTCACATGGTGAAGCTCATTCAAGAAGACGGAGACTCGTTTGCCAAAAGAGCAGAGATGTACTACAAGAGACGGCCGGAGCTTATAAACTTCGTGGAAGAATCTTATCGCGCTTTTAGATCGTTGGCGGAGAGGTACGACAAGTTATCCAAGGATTTGCAGAGCGCGAACCATACTCTGGCCACTCTCTGCCCTGAACAATTTCAGATGGAGATGGATGAAGACGACGAGTACGGCTCACCTAAATCCCGCCGGAACTGCCGGCCAGTCCAGCGGCCGGGGACGAACATCCCGAAGGCGCCGGCTAAGAAACTGAAAGTGGTTATAACAACCGCGGCTGTGTCCAACAAACTGCAGCCGAAGAAACCGGAGCCGCCGGAGGTTGTGAAGAAAACTACTCCGAAATCGGGCCTGACGATGAACCAGGCAACCGATGAGATCGATAAGCTGCAGAAGGAGATTCTGAAGCTGCAAACCTCGAAGGAGTTCGTGAAGAATTCGTACCAGAGCGGGCAAGCCAGGTACAAGGGGATGGAGAATCAGATCACGGAAATGCAGCAGAGAGTGGACAGATTGCAGGACGAGTTCGGGGTGACGAAGGCGATCGAAGACGAGGAGGCGCGGACTTTGATGGCGGAAACCGCGCTGAAATCGTGCCGAGAAACCCTAGCGGAGCTGCTGGAGAAGCAGGTGAGAGCCGCGAGAGATGCGAGGGAAGAATACAAGAAGCTTGAAGACGCTCGGAAGAGGATGAATGCTATCAAGATTCCGGATATCTTTAATCAGAAGAAGGAAGCAAATGAAAACAGTAGTGATCTGGTTTACAAGTCAGACAGCTCGAGGAAAGCAGTGAGTGAAGCCATAGAATCATTGCAGGAGAAAATCAAGGAACAGCTTGATGGAAACTCCATTGAATCTCTGACTGTGACTCAACTAGTAGAGAAGATAGACGGGCTTGTGAATAAAGTGGTAGACATGGAAACTTCAGTTTCTACTCAGACAATTCTGATAGACAGATTGAGAGGAGAAGCCATTGATTTCCAGAAAAAGATTAAGAGCTTCGAGGAGGACAACAAGGCAACAACAGTCCCCAATGAAAATCTCACCACCCAAGTAGAGGATATAGAGAAAAGGTGGAATGATATCAAGAATATAAACCAAGATCTTGAAAACCACAACACCACCCTCAGGAATAGCATTGCTGAAGCACGCTGCAATCTTGATCAATTGTCTGATAAACTGAATACTGTGAAATCAGACGAGGAAGACGAAGAGGAGGAGGGTACAGATTCACCACAAAGTGAAGCCGAGTCCCTTTCTGAACTCGATCCAAAGGAAAATATTGAAAAGAAAGCAGAAGATCCTCTGGCTTCAGGCGATCGTTCTTTAACTTCAACCTCCAGTGCCTCCTCTGTAACAGGAGGAGAGCAAGAAGTTAAAACAGAAGCTGAAAAGCAAGATCCCGATGCAGATGCCACTGTTGCTAAAAAGGAAGAGGAAGCTGCTAAGAAAAATTCGTCGCCTGTGACTGTGGATAAAGCAGCATCAGAGAAAATTGAGGAGACAGTGGATAAAGCAGAAGAATCAAAGAAAATTGAGGAGACAGTAGATGAAGCAGAAGAATCAAAGAAAATTGAGGAGACGGAGATGGAGAGGGAGACGAGTACTTCGCCTCAATCTGGAGATAGTGATTCGGAGAAGGAAGCAGAAATAATCTTGGATAAGGAAGATGAGGCAGACTGGCGGGAGGCATTTTTGAACGGGATGGGGGACAAAGATAGAGCTATGCTAAAAGAATATAAAACGGTTCTCAGGACTTATAAAGAGCTGAAGAAGAAGATGGCAGAAATGGAAAAGAAAGGTAGGGACAGCGAGTTTGAATTCACATTGCAGATTACGGACTTGAAAACTGTAATTGCAAAGAGGGATGAAGACATTCATAAATTACGTCAAAAGGTATTTGCTTTATCAGCAGCATCAGGAAATTGTGCTGGCAACAAAGGATCAAAGGAAGTGAAGCCATCAGCAGTACCAGTTCAAACTTTAAAAGCAGCAGAATCAAGAACCCAGTCCTCAAGAATCCAGTCCTCAGAAGATGATGATGATGATGATGATGACTTCAAGATACCCACCTTGAATAAACCTGTGCTCTCCCCCGTAGAAGAAAAGCTCCGGATGGAAATTGATGCAATACTAGACGAAAATTTGGAGTTCTGGCTAAGGTTCAGCTCCTCGTTTCATCAGGTACAGAAATTCAAGACAACAGTCCAGGATTTGCAGCATGAACTATCCAAAGTCAAACAAAAGAAAACAACGCAAGAAAACAGTGTTGAGACACAAGATCTCAGAACAGAGGTCCGCCCAATATTCAAACACCTTAGGGAGATACACACTGAACTTACGGTATGGTTAGAGCAAAGCGTGAAGCTGAAGGATGAAGTTAAGCGCAGGTCGTCATCTCTGTGTCACATCCAGGAGGAAATCACGAAAGCTCTGAAAGAAGGAGTTGAAGGCGAAGAAATCCAATTCAGCAGTCACCAAGCTGCAAAGTTCCAAGGTGAAGTCCTGAACATGAAGCAAGAAAACAACAAAGTCAATGAGGAACTGCAAGCAGGAGTGGATCATGTAACCATACTTCAATTAGATGTGGAGAAGACACTCAAAAGATTGGGTCAGGAGTTTGGGCTTGGTGGAAATAAACCACAGTTGTCACACTCAACAAGTAAATCAAAAATTCCTCTAGGCTCATTCATTTTTGGAAACAAACCCAAGAAACAGAAGAAATCTGTTTTTTCATCCTTTAATCCCAACAAAAAGTACCAGGGCTTGAAAGAACTGTTATAGATCTTTCTTGATCTATTCATTTTTTTTTTTCTTTTTTAACCTTTTAAGTTTTAACCCATTCCTTGTTGAGGTTCTTATACATTATATATTCATGCATAGATGTAAAACCCTTTTTTTTCTTTTCTTTTTTAAATTTCATAATTTTCAACACATTTGGATACTGAAACTACAATATCATCATGTAAGTTGTTCAGTAGTGAAAATAGATGAGTATTTGCATTCCTCATGTTTCATATTAATCTGAGCAAGTAGAACAGTACACTGAAATTTTCGTTACATTGTTGTTCCAATAATATCAAAGAACAGCTTAACCATGAAAAACAGAGGTAAAAAAGAACAACAATTTG
The DNA here is from genome assembly GCF_001879475.1 of Ipomoea nil. Classification (NCBI taxonomy): domain Eukaryota; kingdom Viridiplantae; phylum Streptophyta; class Magnoliopsida; order Solanales; family Convolvulaceae; genus Ipomoea; species Ipomoea nil. The sequence goes on from NW_017616846.1 coordinate 1,205,768, forward strand.
ATGCTATATAGAAATTGGGTTCTTATATTAGTATACCATCATTCAAGAGTAGCAATACATGTTTAGACATTTCTCATATCTTAACTTAATCAGGACAACCAAACCAACATTAGAACATCTGTGCAAGAAGCAGAAGCAGCCCACTTCCATTATCTGAGGATTAGGTTTCTTCCGGGGTCTCAAATAAGACTTCTGATACTATCTTTGCTCCCCTCCCTTTGGCCATGTAAAGGCCTATATGATGCATCATTTCCTGCAATGCAAAACAACGCATTTAGAAGCACTGAATTTGTAAACGAAAAAAAATAAAATAAAAATTGTTCTGATCCAAAAGTTAAACAAGTTCACTTCTGTAGGCAGTGAAGAATTTAAGGAATGGATGGAGATCGAAATAGAATGAAGGTACCCAATCCGAACTAGGTAGAAAAGGAATCATGGTATCTTTTGAGAATCCTTTCTTTCTTCAAAGTGTCGGGAGAAAACAGTTTGTGACATGATGGCACCTAAATACACTTTAGATTTTAAAAACTACTGAGATGAGGTTTACCTGTGGATGAGGCAACGCCCCTTTGATATTTTTAGCAACATCAACCGGAAGATCATAAGTAGCACAGCCAGGGGAATATACAATCACATCTTCCAGTGGGGAGAGCATCCCACTGTTTCTTGCAGATAAGGTAGAACACACGAAATCAAGAACACAGATGTCTGTACATATTCCTAGAACCAATATCTTGATAAAGAAGTACGTGTCAGAAAAGGTTCACATCAATAGAACAATAATGCAATTAGGGACCCTTTCAGATACACTACAGCAAATACAATACAATACTCACAGCTTTGATCCCGTTGCTCTTCACCCAGTTTACAAATACATTGGAGCCATCTCTCTCAAGAGAACCAAGGAATCCATCAATACAACCCTTACGGCGAAGCGTCACGTTAGGTTGATCCTCCAACCACACCAAATCTGCAAGTCATTTGAAAAATGAAATTCAATTTCAAGCAGTCAAACTAAACTAAACTCATGGGTAGATATAGAGTTTACCAGGAACCAATTCAGATTCAGGAGTTCCAGCTATGCAGTGAGGAGGATATGGGTGCTCAGGAATGTCAGGATGATGAGTGTCAAGAAAAGCAAAAACTGGCCATTTCTTTCTACAGCAGAACATGGTGGCAAACTTCACTGCCTCACCCACCATTCTATCAATTTGTTCATCCTGCTTTTGTGGAGCCTATAGTCAACCAAAAATTCACATTACTCACTATCCATACTTGAAAATGAAAAATAAAATAATTCCAATAAATTAAAAATCATATACTTGATCAGATAATAAATTACCAGGTTGAAAGAGACTAGGCTGTATGTATGTATGTATGTATGCATGCATGTATAATATTGTATATACACAGAAGAATACAAAATTCCAAATATTCTGTTTATTTGGAGTTTTAGACCACCTAAAGCAAGTATTTATAATACAAATTTTGTCATTTTTTTGCCTTCTGCCATCCTCAACGTTTCCGGATCAGGAATTAAAAACTCATATTAACAATCCGACAAACAGATCAGAACAGCGAAAAGAGAGAGATACAGTCCCGCATATATATATATATATATATATATATATATATATATATATATATATATATATATATATATATATATATATATATGTATGAGTATAACGTTTTTAGGTTTACCATGTTTCCAGCGCCGACGGTGCAGAAGCCGTTGACGATGTCAACGAGCACGAGACCAGTCTTGCGGTCGTCGGAGAGTAGCAGAGGCCCCTCCTCCTCATCATCTTCCACCGGAATCTGGCCCCTCAGCCAATCCATCTGCGCCACCTTCGCCGCCATCCCCATCTGCCTTCTAATTTCTCTGGATCTCTGTGCTCTATTGGCGTAGACTATGGAGTATGGTAGTTGCTGACTTGCTGGTTCGTTAATTGGTATTTGGCCGTCAAAACTCAGAACTCAAAATATATACGCTTATTCGGTCCGGTCAACATCCACATACGATTTTTTTTAACACCCCGTCAAAGGGAAAACACTTTAAAATTATACTCAGTATTGTATTATCGCATAACATAATCTTAGTTACGATTAATATTTATTTGAACATAATACGATATTTAGCAACTAACATGATTGGCGTGATGGTTCATCATCTTGTCCCTTAAGCATGAGATTGAGGATTTGATCCCAATTCATAGGCTGGGGTAGCTAAAAAAAAAATACAATAATTAACAACCAAGGAAAAAGAATACAAAGAAATACATGGGTATATTTATAAATTTTTCCTTAAGGTTATCCGTATGCCTACAATAGAAAGGCTTGCAAGATGAGTTAGAATTTATTTATTTTTGGAAAAGGATAAAGAATTGTACGGATGGAGACTAAAATCAGTGAATAGTAAATAATTTCAATTGTAAATTTAGTGATATGACATTTTAAAAATTAGAAAATATTGTAAGGGTAAAGATAGCTTAAAAAAAATGCTTTTATAACTAAAAAATTACACAAAATTACTAATAAATAATTAAATGCGTTGCACAACCCAAGTGTAGGTTGCACAATCCACAACAACGGATTGCACAACTCACACTATTGGGTTGCACAACCATCACATCAGAATGCACATCCATATTATCCCGAATGCTACATATACATACAAATATAGGTGATATTATACAAAAATAAAAAACAAGCGAAAAAATAAAAATATATTGATCACTTTTCATGGACGAACACTCGATCATGATGAAGAAGTTACTGCTCTAATTCGCAACAGGGATGGTCCACGAAAATAAGAAACAAAATTAAGAAAATCTGAAAAAAAAAATAAACAGAAAGACACTACTACCCCTATTTAAAAAATATCAATCCATGTGATTTTATAGAATCAAAACTAGGCTATCCAAAAGAAAAAAAAAAAAAAAAAAAAAAGGCATGAGATTAGTACATAATTCTTGGGACTAGTTTTTATTTGATCTTTTATATATATATATATATATATATATATATATATATATATATATATATATATATATATGTATGTATGTATATAGATTCAGGTGCGGTGGACAGGCCCAAGTGCGGTTAAAACAGAGCCATTGATTCTACTTAAATCAACGTTTAGATTACCAAAATTAAATTAAAAAATGCGGTGGCATTTTGATAATTTTTTGCATCTAGGTAAATTTAAGGTGTTTGTGTTTGGACTTAATGTGCATTAGTTTTGTAGTTAATATGCGTGTGATTTGTGCTTAAGGTGCGTGTGGTTTGTGCTTAAGGTGCGTGAGGGTTGTGCATAAGGTGCGTGAGTTTTGTGCTTAATGTGAGTAGTTGGTAAAACTTAAAGTGCGTGAGGTTTGTGCTTAAGGTGTGTGAGTTAAATAGTTAATACTTAAAGTGCGTCAGTTAATGCTTAATATGCATGATGTTTGTCCTTAATGTGTGTGGGTTTTATGCTTAATGTGCGTGAGTTTGTGCTTAATGTGAGTCATTTTAAAATCTTAAGTGTGTGAATTTTGTGCTTAATGTGTTTTGTTCTGTGCTTAAAGTGCGTGGTTTATATACTTAATGTGAGTGATTTGTATAAGGTGCTTTGTTTGTGTGCTTAAGGTGCGTGATGATTTGTATACTCAAAGTGCGCCATATTAATGTTTAAGGTGCGTCCAACCACACGGGAAGCATCACTCGCACCGGAACCATTCCCTATATATATATATATATATATATATATATATATATATATATATATATATATATTCACACACACACACACAGATTGAGGATTATATGATATTAACCTTTACCCTTAATATATATATATATATATATATATATATATATATATATATATATATATATATATATATATATATATATATATATATATAGTGAAAGGTTCCAGTGCGGTTGAATGCTTCCCGTGCGGTTGTGCGGTTGATTAATGTGCGTGAGTTTTGTACTCAACGTACGTGTGTCTTGTACTTAATGTGCCTGAGATTTGTACTTAATGTGCGTGAGTTTTGTACTTAAGGTGTGTGAGTCTTGTGTCTAAGGTGCGTGAGTTGTGTGCTTAATGTGTGTGAGTGTGTAATGTTTAATGTGGTCCTGTACATATACGGCTTCGTCTTCGTCTTCGTCTTCCCTTCCTACCCTTAATCCTCTCTTCCTCTCTCTCTGTTCTTCACCATATACGTCTTCGTCTTCTCTTCATATTCCCTTAATCCTCTCTTCCCCTCTCTCTGTTCTTCATTATATACGTCTTCGTCTTCTCTTCCTAATAAAACAGTTTTCCTCTTTTCCCTTAGTCCTCTCTTCCCAGCTCTGTTCTTCATCGCTTCCGTTAGCGTGAGGTGTGAGTTTGTGGTCTGAATGTATTTTGTTTATAGCTTCCTGTGCGATTGTGTTAAAACTCACGCACATTAAGCACAATATTCAGGCACATTAAGTACAAAACTCACGTACATTAATATTACACACTCACACACATTAGACTCACACACATTAAGTATAAAACTCACGCACGTGATGCCTTCCCTATATATATATATATATATATATATATATATATATATATATATATATATATATATATATGATATTAACAGATTGAGGATTATATGATATGGATAGTTATGCTGTGCATCCATATGCACCATGCATGGTGCATACGGATGTCAAAACGACGTCGTTTTATTAAAAAACGCGTGTCTCCCCTTTTAAAAAAATTCAGGTTCGATTCCCAGCAATAACATTATATTGTTCATTCATTTTGGAATTTTAGTTCATAGATTATAGAATTATAGTTCAATGATTATGGAATTGTAGTTCATCGATTCTGAAATTTTAGTTTATAAATTATGGAATTTTAGTTCATTCATTCTGGAATTTTTAGTTCATAGATTAGATTATGGAATTATAGTTCATCGATTATGGAATTTTAGTTCATATGTTGTTGCTGGGAATCGAACCTGATTTCTTTTTTTTTTAAGGGGAGACGCACGTTTTATTAAAACGACGTTGTTTTTGCATCCAGCATAATTTGCCCAATGATATTAACCTGATGTAAAATGGGTTTCGACCCGTTTCATTCAATCAGAAATTCAGAATCCATATGAAGTAGGGGTGTGTGGGGCCCGTAACCGTGGAGTTGGTCAGTTGGTACATGAATCCAATATTAAACACCATTATCGCAGATTAGTGCTCATTCCACAAACCATTTTAGCGGCAAAAGCGTCGATAGCCCGACCCGATTTGCGAGAGAAGATGTGTTACGGCGGTCAGCGATTGCCGTCGAGGGACGACTTAACCGCCCCGACCCGGGCTCGAGCAGCCACGGCCGCAGCGAATGAAAACGCTGCAGTTGTGGAGAATCTCCGGGACCGGTTGGCGGAGACGGAGGCTCGTCTTGAGCGTGCCAGGGCTAGGGAAGCGGAGCTCAACCGGAAACTCGAAGAAATGAAGCGCTTCGTCTGCGTCATGGAGATCCTCGAGAATTACCTCAAGCGCCGATACCGAGAACAGCAAGACCAGTACCTTCGTCTCTACTCCTCTCCGGTACCCTCAAGCTAGTTCCAAATCCCAATTTAAATTCTGATAAAATGATCACAAGTATAGAAGAAGAAATAAAACTGTTTTTGTTTTCCTTATCTGCTGTTCCTTTTAAGATTTCATGTTCCGAATCATTCATAAACCATGTTTTCCACTGTCAAAAAAGTCCTATGTAGATAGAATGTGTTTGTGATTTTGATTATCCTCTTGGATAAGTACTGCAGCTTATTGAAATTCATGTGTGTATTTGGTGTAAGAGTTAACTTTGATTCTGCAGCTGAAAAGAGTGAAAGGAACTAAGGAAGCATACTATGATCTTTGGGGAAGGTAGGGCATTGAATTTGCCATTGTCCAGAATTGAAATTTTTTTAAGAGTTTAGAACATAGAACTAATTTTGGTCAATCATGTAACCATATCTAAATTCTTGAGCTTATGTATCAGCATTGATATGTTGAGTTCACTGCTAATGAAGATATGCTCGGAACCTTTAATGCTCTAGAGTTTTGGCTTATAGATATTCAATTTGGGCTTTTAGAGAGAACCATAGCATTGAGCTCAAGAATGCAAATCTTGGTGGTATAATAATGCAAGCTTTCTCAGGGAGTAAGTTGAAAGGGCTCTAGCAGCTATAACTTGAACTAAATATTTTGAAGGCAGTTAATGAAAACTTTGATAGAAGGAAAGTGAATCATCTGCCAGAGCACAATGGACTGACTAAATGCATAATAGAAGTGAATTATTTCAGGCTGTTAAATTGCAATGTTGTAATATGTATTTTCTTTGATTTTGGTGGGGGGCGGAAAGACAAGTATGGAGTTGGAGTTTATTATAGGAGTTTGAGTTCCATTATCCAGTTGTTCTACAGAGTTCAGAGATACGTTTATTGAAATCAATAAATGATTTGCATGAACAAAGTAAAGAACTCTCTGATCATTCTACTTCAATCCCAGGCAGCAGGCAGCAGGCAGCTTGCATACCATGAATGAATTTTTTATGTTGTTGTACAAAAAGGAATGGAGAATAACACTCTGCCTATTTGCTGTGCTTAAAGTTTTTCTTCCAAGCATAACAATTAATTATTCCTAACAAACCAATGGTTGACAGAGAATTATCTAGGTTCAACCTGTAGGTCATGTGCTTAAATGCTTGAATTTTTTTTTTTTTTTAAATGGTAACTGTTGCACCTGCTCTTTAGCATTTCTGCTTGTTGTTCAAAGAGAACATGGTTTATGGTCATTAATAATCCAAACAGGACTGGCTTGTGTTTTTGGTTGGTTGTTATTTGGATGAAATTGATTTGATGCAATTTGGAATTGCAATCAAATAGCATGTGTATACAAGTCAGTTGTCACAGAGAGGAGTCCATCTTTTAGAGCTAATACTTTGAAGTTCGTTCAGTTGCATAGTCTTTCTAGTTATTATGTGGAAAGTGAATGGCAATAAAAGCTTACAGTTCCAGCTTTTGTTTATGTTTTAGTGAATGAGTTTGGGTCTTGTGACTTTGTCCCTGTGGTTGGGTTGTTGATACTACTTTCACATTTGTGAACTCACCCCATTCAACCATCATTGTGAAAAGTTTTTCATCTTTCAGTCTGCCAAATTATGGTAGCAGTTTAGGGCAAATGTCCATTACATGTGCCTCTTAATCTTTCACTGTAGTGCTCATTATCAAAGCTAAGTAGATCAGTTTTATAGTAGATTAGTAGTGTTCAACCTGATGAAATGTAGGTGGACAAGGTGAGACTAAGTACCTGGTTTGTTCAACCTCTAAAGTAGTCCAACAAACACCGGCCAATTAAGACACAAATGCTTCTGCAAAGCCAAATTTTATAAAATCATTGACTCCTACTTCAAATCTCCCCTATATATACACACATCCCATATAGATGGTCATATCTCACCTCAAAGCCCCATTCACTCTAAAACCAAAACTAAACAAAAATGGCTGCAGTCAAGAATTGCTTCCTCTTCCTAGTCATAACTTTGTGTTTAGCAAGCGTCAAAACTAGCGCTGCCGCTCGCCACCTCCTGCAAATTCCCGGCATGCCACAATTGCCAACAATTCCTTCTCTGCCTCAGCCAACATTACCACAAATGCCTTCCATCCCTAACATGCCAACCACCACATTGCCACCTTTGCCATCTTTGAACTTGCCAAACATGCCTCTTCCGACATTGCCTTCAGCCCCCAAGCTCACTCTTCCTCCCCTGCCGGCCAACATTCCTTTGCCCACCTCAATTCCCAACATTCCGGCTATTCCCACTCTTTCGCCACCTCCATCGAATTGATTTTGGTTGCCCATTTTCATCATTTCTTATATCAAGTGGATTGAGATGCAACAACTTATATATTGGATTCAGACTTTGTTGATTTTGAGATATTCTATATACCTATTGTTTATAGGGCTTTAGTTTGTTGTTGTACTCGTGATGTTATTATATCTACGTGTTCCTTTATTGTTCAAGACTTGAGTGTTAGCTGTTTGTAATATATGAATTTTTTTTTATTTGTTTTGTTGTTCGATCTCCCCTCTCCTTTTGTCTGGCTATTCCTGTCTTAAACATGCATATTTTGTTTCTCTATACAAACATGAATCCATCATCCAATAAATGCGCTAGTACTTTGTAAAAATCAAACATTTGCTGCTTACCGAATTCAAAATCGAACAGATCTAATCCCCTTATAACCCTATTTACATGTTAACTACTAATAACAAACAATTAATTTTATCAAATTGATTAAAATTACTAACATAATTTACTATTAACTAGCATCTAACTAATCTACTAGCAAGCCGCTAATTGGTAAATTAGACCAAAATCTAAAGCTTCCCAGATGCTTTTGACACGGTAATTTATATCATGGACCAGAGTCCACATAGCATTATGATCTCTGAATCGAAACGACGATGAACAAAATTTCATAACACAAGATACAAAAAATCACAACACAATACACATACACATATTATATATTTACTTATTTTTGAAATATGATTTGGGTACATAATTTGTGTTCATAGACACAAAATTTTACAACATAAGACACACAAATTCATAACATAAGACACAATTACTAATTTGTTTTAAGTACAAAATTCATATTCTTAATGGCCCGTTTGGTTCGCGGAAAATATTTGAGGGGAGATGGAATTGAAATTCCATGAAAAAGAAATTACTGAGAAAATTAATTACATTGTTTGGTTGGTGGAAAACAAATTACTGAGGATATTGATTTCATTGTTTGGTTGGGTTTGGAATTGTAAGGAATAATGATTATAAAGATAATTATACGCCTACACAATAATAATAATGGTAATTAAGAAAAGTTGGTGAGTGTATAATTGTCCTACTTGTTTTTCAGGGAAAACAAAATACCTAGGGGCGGGGGCAGGGAAAATGTTTTCCATGAACCAAACAAATAAAAAGTCAGTTTTCCTCAATATTCATTGAAAACATTTTCCAGCGAACCAAACATGCCCTAGGTACATAATTTCATAACACAAGGCACAAAAACTCACAACATAAGACGCATACACATGCACCAAGGTCTAGTGTGCTGCTCAGACCACTTCGGCATAGTTACATGTATTTTTTTTAAAGTCCACGTGGTTTCTTATGTCAGCATTAACAAGAAGGTTACAAGTAAAATGGATGAATTGCACTAATTTGACGAATTGAGGGGTTCAATTGAAACTTTTTATAGATTGAGGGTCTAATTAATGTTTGGGTATATTTTGAGAGCATATTTAACCCTTATCCCAAGCAAATATAACTTTAATTATCTTATACGGATTAATTTAACTTGAACCAAACACCTCTAAATTACTTTATTGTTGGATACAAACATTTGAAGATCTTCCATAAGTCTTGTTTTGTGCAATCCTACTTTTTTGTTGCTAATTTATATGTAGTGGGGTTAGATGTTTCAAACTTGAAAGCAATATGCAAATTAAAATAAAAGAATGAAAAGATAAAAGTAATAATGTTCAACTTTAAGGAATGTGGTTGGGGGAAAATATAGTTTGTTCAACTTCTAATTTTGTACATTTAAAAATTTGAAAAAGAAAAAAAAAAATTCAATTGTACGTAGCCTAACAAAGAAATTTGGACAGATAGGTTTATATGCACAACTAAATCCCATCAAACCCTTCATTCCCACTTCAAATCTCCTCCTATATATATACATACATTTCCCTTTTATATGCTCATATCTCATCACAAAACCATTTAATCAATATTTGCTTCGAGAAAAGCTTTGATTATATTATATAGCAAAAATGGCAACAGCAAAGACCTGTTTCCTCCTCTCCCTGATGATAACTTTGTGTTTAGCAAGCATCAACACCAGCTCCGCCGCACACCGCCGCCTCCTGCAAATCCCCGGCGTTCCACCGCTGCCGACAATCCCCTCTTTGCCCCAACCAACCTTACCACAAATGCCATCCATTCCTAACATGCCAACAGCCACTCTGCCACCTTTACCAGCAATGCCATCTTTGAACTTGCCAAACACGCCTCTCCCGACCTTGCCTTCTTCAGCTCCCAAGCTCACTCTTCCTCCCATGCCGGCCAACATTCCTCTGCCCACCTCCCTCCCCAACTTTCCGGCGGCTATTCCCACCCTTTCGCCGCCTCCATCAAACTGATTCCGGCCACCAATTCTCAGTTGCCCATTTTTCATCATTGTTTCTTATATCACACTATGTTGATTTTGAGATATTTTAATATATATTTGTACCTGTAATGTTATTTCCAAGTGCTTCTTGATTGTTTGAGTACTGTTGGATGGCTGTTTATTTGTAATATAAGAAAATAATTATATTTTATTTTCGATCTCCTTTTGTCATTTTTTTTTTTGAAAGTTTATTGGCTCTATTACATTGTGGTATCTGTTCATATACTTGTTCATATACTTTCCCAACCCCTACTGAAACACTCGAACTCATAATCTTCCAAATGAAAATCCAACCCGGGTACCATTGGACCACATAGTCCTGGTCCTTTTGTCATTCAAGTCTTGCATTTTTTATTTTTATTTTTTTGTTTTGATTGCTATACAAATTAAAAGTGAATACATCCAATAAATTCATCCGAATTAATTAAAATAAATAATATTTGGATTAAAGATTGAAACTTGGAAGTGTTCGAATCATTCGGAGTGACTTAATTGAGAGTTAGAGTGCATTGTGGGTGGATTGATGAATTGTGAGCAATTTTTCAGTACAAAGAAGGGATACTTATAGAAAAAGAATTTAAGAGCTTTGGCTAAATTTATGATCTGTTATAATATACTTTAATTTCTTGAGATTGATGATAAGCTTGATAGTACATGTGCATAATTTGTTAATTACAGGGTGTATAAAATATATATCTAAGTCCATAATAAAAACTTGCTAATTTTAAATTAAACATATGTTAAAACTATACCATAATTATGATTACATGTCCAACATTCAATTTTTAAACTTTTAGCTTTAAGTTTATTTACCTACAATTCACTTATTATGAACTTAGTTAATAGATTATGTACTTATAGATTTAAGTTTATGTAACTATTAAAAAGTGAACAATGTTGATAAAAGAAAAAAAAAAATCCTGCTAATTAAACAATGCTATTTTAAACCAAGATCTACAATGTGCTTTACAAGTAAAATTGTTATTGAAAAAATTAAATACATTTAAAACTTTGCATAATTGCATCTGTAAATGTTATTTAAACCACTACTATATTTAGCCTTTTAAAAATACGGTCAATTGGCACATTTGTGACCCTCATTAAGAGAAAGTCACATAATCGAACCCCATTAATGGTGGGGTATAGTATTGACTATATTGAATAAAATTTTAAACTTTACAAATTCTTTTGGCTGATCAGAGAAATTTGTAGTGTATTAAGTTCTTAATACTCTTGTTTTGTGCAATAAAGTTGCTTTTTGACGCTAACTTATATATTGTAATTAGATGTTTGAAAATATGGTTTGTTTGTTAAACTTTTAAACTTTACACAATTTTTTTTGAGTGACGATAGAAATTTATAGTCACTACCTATCTGAAGATATTTTTTTTTGGTAAGAGGAAAGCTTAGCTCGTAGCCACTTGGTGTACTATGTATTGGATAAATTTGCAGTCACTATGTGAGGGTATTTAATTCTTTTTTGGTGACGTGAAAAACTCATAGTCACTAAGTGTACGTATACTAAATAAATGTCACTCCTGAGTCCTGCCTAATAGTCCACAAATCACATAGAAAAAGTAAACTAAAATAAGTTTCTACCAAGACTATGTGGTCTAATGGTACTCGGGTTGGACTTCTATTTTGGAAGATTGTAAGTTCAATTCGAGCTTTAGTGGAGGCCTTATTGATTCTTTGTGTTTCAGTAGGTTGAGGAAGATATTCTACCCACTTGATCACTCCATTTCGGGCAGCAAAATAATTTTTTTTTTTTTAATAAATCAATTGTAGGTACTAGGTAGCCTAACAAACACAAAGTAACGCATGCGGACAAATTAAATATGGTTAAGCATGCATGCACAACTAATTCTCATCAAACCCTTGACTCCCACCTATAATCTCCTCCTATATATACATACACATTTCCATTATGGATGTTCATATCTCTCATTAATTGTTTACTTGCTTATTAGCTTCAAGCTAGAAAACAACAATGGCGGCGGCTACAGTAAAAAACTGTTTCCTTCTCTCCCTGATGATAACATTGTGTTTAGCAAGCTGCGGCGGCGTCAACGCTAGCTCCGCCGCACGCCGCCTCCTGCAAATTCCCGGCATGCCGACAATTCCCTTTTTGCCTCAACCAACCATACCGCAAATTCCTAACATCCCTCTGCCCACTTCAATCCCCAACATGCCGCCGGCTATTCCCACCCTTTCATCACCACCTCCATCCAACTAATTTAATCAACTTTTTTAGTTTCCCGGCCACTTTTCGTCATATCATATGGACGGAGATGCATGCATGCATGCATCTTCAGATATTTTGATACGTCTGATCTACCGTTTTTAGTGCTTTAGTTTGTCATCAAAATCCATGTATACCACTTGCGCGCTGTAATGTTTTGTTTTGTTTGTTTTTTTTTTTTTTTTTTTTTTTTTTTCAAGTGATCTTTGATTATATTATATTGTTGAGTGTTGGTTGTTCACTTGTTTGTAATATATGAAAATTTCAATTTGTTTTCTTTGTTCAATCTATTAAGTTCATTTAATTTGTTCAGTTATTAAATTTTCAAATATTCAAAATAAAATTTAGAACTCGAATCTAACATTATGTGCATGGTAATTTCTTGGTTGACATTTGAAAAAAAAAAAAAAAAAAAAACAAAAAACAAACAAATCTATTAAAACTTGTTATATCATGGAGTGTCTTTGTTGTGAGTGGTAGATGACTAGATGAAGGGTACTTTAGCATGCATTTTCATTTAAATTATATTCAGAATGCTATTTTATTAGTTTTTAAAATCTAAATTAGGGTTCTTTTGCTACTTTAATTTAGATTTTTAGGTTCCTTTTAGTGATCCAATTAGGTTTTTTTAATGGTTTATTGGTAAACAAATTATAAAAGGTAGAGGTAATATGATGGAGCAAAAGGCATTTACAAAAAAAAAAAAAAAAAAAATCCTGCATTGATCATTTATGGGGTTTTTTTGTTTTTTTTTTTTTTTTTGGCAAATTTTTTGTTTTATTTGTTTTAATGCAATTTACACATGATATTTTGAAGATATTATTTTCTTGAAAAAAATCATTTTCTATTATGTATGATATATTTAATAAGTTAAACCAAGTCGAATTAAATTTAAAAATTAATTGTAATTGCACAAATGTTTGAATTTTAGATATATACTTAGCTTGATGGATTATATATTGACACGGATAACCTGATCCAAATAACTCAATAATTAAAAGATAATGTCTAAAGATAAAGGTAATGAACGTAAAGGCACAAATATTGATCACGGAGACAAAGTTGTATTAATTAAGACTTATGTAATGCTATTTTTTTTTTTTTTTTGGTAAGGAATGTAATACTATTACAAGAGAGTGAATGATGATGTAGTCCTAATGAGACAAAGATGAGTACGTGATTTTATATTAAGTCGCACTTCAACTACTCCCGCGAGAAAAGAGCAGGTAGCTAGTTTGGACCTCCTCGACCGGGTCTAACGCATCCACTACGCCCGCTCTAAACCATCTATGAATTGAAGCCACAGAGGTAGAGTCCAAGAGCTCCGCCTTAGACCTCCCTAAGGCGCCGAGCTCAGGGCTTATCATGGGACCTCCAAGGCGCCAATTAAGCTTAGGATTCAGCCTTGGACCCAAGTTTGGACCCCAAGGCGCGGATCAGAGCATCGGGCTCGACCTTTGGAGCCCCAAAGTTGGTCAGGTCTGCTCCACCAGGTTGATTTACTCTGAGTCCATTTATAATATATTCATCAATACTAAATTACAAACTTTAAAATAATTGAGTATAATTATCTCAAACATATATAGTTGAATTTATTCAAAAATAAATAATACGGAGTATTTTTTTTCTAGGATGGCCATGGCCATAAGGCGTGGGCCGTGTGTAATGTGTATATGCGTTTGAATTGTGTTGGAATAGAGGATTTTTATATGGTTGAATTTGAGAGCAACTCAATGCATGGTTGCTAACCAATTCAAGTCAATCAGTGAACATAGTAGGGATCCACACTTTTGCCTGATTGAAGTGATCGATAAGCCTTAAATGGGGGAAGTTGATGAAGACTTAAATGATCACGGTTAAATATTTTCAGAAAACTTTTAATAACAAGTAGCTGGAATAGCTCAGTTGGTTAGAGCGTGTGGCTGTTAACCACAAGGTCGGAGGTTCAAGCCCTCCTTCTAGCGATTTTTTATACACCCCACCAAACAATGCAGGCTTCTTGTTTGGGGTTTGCCCATTGCGAATAAAATTTAATTCTGATTAAAATTAATGACAATTCAATTAAACTAAATTATGATCACATAATTAATTAAGACTATGTGGTTTAATGGTACCCGGGTTGGACTTCCATTAGGAAGGTTGTGAGTTTGAGCCTGAGTGGAGGCATTATTGGTTCATTGTGTTTCAGTAGATTGAGAAAGTATATGAGCAGCGAGAAAAATATGCATATGTTCAACTTCTAAATTCGGACACTTTAAATAATAAATTGTAGCTTAACAAACACAACCCAATTTGGAAAAAAAGATAAAGCACAACTAAATCTCATCAACCCCTTGACCCCTCTTCAAATCTCATCTTATATATACATTATATTCCCATTTGGATGCTCATAGTAAGCATTAAGTCCATATATACTTAGCTTGAATTGCTTCAAGAAAACCCATTCCATATATACTTAGCTGCAAATTAAGCATCTGCAATTTACTTAGCTTGAACAAATTAAAAATGGGTGCCATCAACAACTGCTTCCTCTTCTCCATGATGATAACATTAATGTGTTTAGCAAGCCTCAACACCAGCTCCGCCGCTCGCCGCCTCCTGCAAATTCCCGGCGCGCCCCCGCTTCCGACAATTCCCTCTCTACCACAAATGCCATCCATCCATTGCCACACTTCCACCTTTGCCATCAATGCCGGCCTTCAACTTGCCAAAGCTCACTCTTCCTCCCATGCCGGCTAATATTCCTCTGCCGAACTTGCCCGCCGCTTCAATTCCGACCATTCCCGGGATTCCAACTCTCTCACCACCTCCATCCAATTGATTTCATTTTCAACTGCATCATATGCATAATGCATGCCCACTAATATATACCTTCAATTCATCATTTCCAGCAGGGCTTTGCTAATCTTAATTGAGATTCTGATCTATTGTACGAGTGTTTTTTTTTGCTTTTGGTTTATGTGATTGCTGTATTATTGTTGGTGTTCTTTAATTTTCAAGTACTGTTGTTATGGAACTTTATATTGGTGATGTTAGATTTTCTTTACTGTAATATTTTTCCTTATATTATCCTAGTCAAATTCAAGAAGATCTTTGGGTTTGTTTGCATGTCTTGGATATCATTATTTATTATGCCATTTATATTTAATTTACTTCTTGGCCGGTGTGGTTATATTTAATATTATAATTTTTTAAATATAAATAAAATATTACAATTTAAGATTGACAATTAGGAATGATATTATTAATTTGCAAACAACCAGATGGGACCTCGATCTTATATAAAATCACTATTGAACACGTGTTTCTCCGACCTTCTTGTCTTATAAGGTTTGTAATCATTTTTTTTAATAAACAATTTTCCCCATTTGTTTCTTTCTTCTTCTGTCTATACTGCAGAGTGCAGGCTATGGAAATTAAATTAAACAAAATTGCCCATTTGGGATTTAGGAATATATAGATAAAATGAACTTGTAAATACATAATATTTTATGTCTCAAATTCATAAGAATGTGTCTCCGTAATTTCGCTGCGTCTACGTCGCATGGCCATCCATATTGCGCTTCAACGTTCGCGAGTCGCATGGCCATCCATATTGCGCTTCAACATTCGCGAACTGCTACACATCAAGACATGTTCCCATTTTCCCATTTTTCATGCGCTATTTTCTCTAAATTCAATGTATAAATAGCTTACTGCGGCTTTTCTTGTAATAAGCATCATCAATATTGAATTCTTCTTACTATCTTTAGTTTCTCACGTATTCTCATATAATATATATATAAAAAAACATTTTCATGATGATATGCGTCTAAGCATTCGGCTACATAACTGGAAACCTGGTGTTTCAGTCCTAGGATTTAAAGTGTAAACTGCACAAAGCTATTTAAGGGTTCTATGCACATAGCCATTAATGTGCAAACCAACTATCAGCTTAGGCTTTTAGTTGAGATGGAGCACATGCTTCAATTTGGTATCAGAGCCAGACCAAAGTCATGGGTTCAAATCTCAATGCCACTCGTAAGTGATTACGGTTTACCGGTCCACGTGTTGCTTGGAACCCACCGCACACGTGAGGGGGATCCAACCATCAGCTTAGGCTTTTAGTTGAGATGGAGCACGCACATGCTTCAATTCTATGCACTACCGAAAATAAGACTAAATATCCAAAATGGTCTCTCGATTATAAAATAATTTATAAATAAGTCTTTGGCTATTAAGTTTACTAAATTAAGTTCTCAATTATTCGACTTTTACTCAATAAGGTCATCAGCTATTCAATTCTTACTCAATAAGGTTATTAACTATTCAATTCTTACTCAATAAGATACCCAACGAATGATTGATTTGTGAATTATCGAGTAACAATTGAAAAATTGATAGTCGATGACTAATTTGTGAATTATGGCATAGTCGATGGACCATTTTGAGAATTTACTATGAAAACAATTAACCAGATTCTTTACAATACAATAATATACTCCGTACTTACTATCTTCAAATATTTTCACTGTACTGTCGTTGATGGAAGATCTAATCTTTTCTTTTGCCAGTCATAAATTAGAGAACGCAAGACATGATTTGGTGTTAGAAGGCTGTGTTTGAGTTTCAGATTTGTCATGGGTGACGTGTCGTGGCCGCTCCTCAACCACTCCCCTATAGCTTCTACCTCATAAGAGAATCCATCAGCAGCAATGTGAGGGTCCTGCATTATATCCTGCACCACCAAACAAAATTTAAATATATGGTCCTGACGGGTGGAGAATAGGGTTTAGGGAAATATAAATATAAGAGTTTGATCCAAGATTTATAGGTAGTTTTAATTATTTTTTTTAGAAGATGGTAGGATAAATAGATTGAAATGCCTTATGTTTAACATTATTTAAACAAATTTGTTGACGAATGACAAAAAATAGTTATGTCACAATAATAACAGGACCAACATGGATGTTCTGAAAAGAAAGAACTAAAAGTGAGATGAGAGACAGATAAAAAATGAATTAACTCTATATATAATGAGTTGAGATGAAAACCTGGAAAATAGGGCATAGAAAAGCACTGGGAATCTCTGCATCTTCTTCCACTTCTGAATCACCTTCATTTGCCACTGCAAATTCTGCACTTCTTACTAGCTCATCACCTTTCTTCTTCACCTTCTCCATGTCTCTTGCCACCATTGCCATGCTCACATCTTGGCCTTCATTCTCATGATTACTCAAACATTTTACTGCAATCCCACCAAGCTCCACTGCTAACTCCAGAGGCCAATCTCCAGCCTTCTCATCTACCACATTAATGACTGCAGTCTGATCCATCATTATTGCCTCTTCAACTAGCCCTCCCCAATTCCTCCCACTCAGAAGCTGCAATATCAGGTTCCCAAATGCCCTCATATCTGAACTTATCTCCGAGGCATCATAGCACATAGAGGGCATCAAACCACTGAATTTCGCCACATTGTTTCGGTCCAGCAATATTCTTGAGGGGTTAAGCCTGCCATGAACCATGGGTCTTGGTTTAGCCTCATGGAGGAATGACAGGCCTGTTGAAACCTCGGCTGCAATATGTATACGCGTAAGCCAATTCAGAGACGATCTGTTCCTTTTCTTGGAGGTTCTGTGAGTTGAGAAGAGAATGTCTCTTAAGCAGCCATTAGGCATGTACTCAAACACTATGCACTTTAGCTCAGAACAGAATCCCATCATGCTGAGAATATTAGGATGCCTTATGCTGCTAAGGAGGTTGACCTACATTACAAAGATCAAAGCTTTAAAGTTAAAAAGGCATAAAAAAAAGGGACAATAACTTGTCTGCAAGTACTAATACCTTAGCCTGGAAGGCCTCTTCAGAATCTCCAATCCCTGAATTACTATATATCTTGACTGCCACTAGAGTTGAATTTAGGCACCCTTTATATACATTTGTCCAGTCCCCGCCCGATTTTAACCTCATTCGTTCTGAGAGGTCATCGGTGGCAGCTCTGATCTCTGCAGCAGTGAACTGTCTGTAATGAAATCTTTGCTCCCCCGACCCCATTGCAGTATCGTTTCCTTTAGAGAACTCAATTCTATGCAGAAAGACATCTCTTTGCCTTCTCAGCTTTTCGGCTTCCTGAGCCATTGCAGCCTGTGCTCTCGTCTCCTCCTCCACCTGAAGCCCAGCTTGCGATATTTCCTGAGACAACAGATGGAGCTTTCTTGAGAGCTGGTCTCGGAGTTGGAGAGTTGAGTTAAGCATAGCCCTTTTCTCCTCAGTTTCAGTCTGGAGTTTATTCAACTCTTGTTTCGTCGAGCAAAACTCTTTCTCAAGCTGAGCCCTTTTAGCTATCTCTTCATTTATGCAGCCTCCAAGTTCCACAGCCTAAGGACAGAAATAGAGTCTAGAAATTGAATAATCTCTGAAACAAATGGACTGTACAGAAATATATAAACTTACCCGGCTGCTACACAAACTCATAGCCCATTTAGCCCTTGCAAGCCTTGCAGGATTGGTTTTAGCTTCTTTTCTGATTTGTTGAATCACTTCTTGGATCTCCTGGATCCTGGCTCTCTTTTCTTCTCTTGTCTAACATTTTTTCACAAAATAAATACATAAATAATCGTATAAAATCTCTTTTATTATATGAAGAAATATTTATCTGAATTACCATATTATCAGCCATATCTGGCTTCTTAGCAAGCTTCTGAAAGAGTTCATCTGATGCCTCTGCATTTGATGATAATAACTGAGTGAAATAAAGTTCAATCTCTTCTTTGTACTTGTCCCATTGATGAACTGATGTGGAAGAAGAAGAAGAAGGCAAATCGCATGGTTTTTTCCCCTTGGCAGAAGCTTCATTGAACATTTTCCCCACATAGCTTCTGAAAGTTGGCCTCTTTTCTCTACTCCTAGCAAGAATTGCTCCCTTTTCATCCTCTATCAGCCCTTCTTTGTTCTCTTCTCTGAGGAAAACCAGTTTCCCTCCACATATTATGAACAATTCACAGAAACCTGGTTTCTGCCTGTGCACATAAAATGATCCGCTTATCGCACCCCTTGATTTCCTACACAACAGAAGGGGAAGAAAGTTGAGAATGATAGTAAGTTCAAGGAGAATAAGAAAGCTGCAGATTTAAACCCAATAAAGACTTGAAGAAAAAGATGCATACCAACATACAGGCCTCATGAATTTCAAGGACATGACTAGCTTAGTTATCCGAATTCCAGAGATTAAATCCACCATGATCTTTTGAACAGGCTCATTATTGTATTTCTCAATCCTGAGAATTTCAGTTTTTACCTGTCAAGAAAACAAGAAAATCTTAACAAACTTCAAGAACAGACATTAACAGAAGAAAAGATAAGAAAAGAAATGAACCTTGTGACAAAAGGCCATGTATTTTGACAGAATTCTGTGTGTTTTGGCTTCTTCATTCTGCTCAAGATCTTTCAGTTTCTCCTCACTTACAGAACTTGCAGGAAATTTTCCAACTAAACCGGGAGAAGCATACACACAAGTTAACATCAGAAATCAAAAGTGAATGAAAATCAGCAGGCGATTCTTGTGACTTACGTAGGGTGTATACGTAATCTTTGCATATGTTATTGGCAGCATAGAGAATGACTATTACGATTGATTGAGTGGACCATTTCCTTAGTGCCCAGTCTAACGTCAGAAACCCATCATCAACATCTTCACTAACTGCCACATAAACCTTATTATTCTCGAATGGAATCTCCATATCTCGAACCATGATCTAAAAACCATGCAAGACAAAAGGTACAGTACAGTAGCTTTTCCGAATCTTGCAAAAGTTCATGCGTTTTTTTCTTTTAATAATTTAAGTTAGACAGTTCCCAGAAAGAACAGTCATGGAGGAGTTCCAAGAAACCTGGCAAGATTTTAAGGTATGTTTATAAAGGGAGGGAGGCAATCTGAGTCCGGCCAAGAAATTATGTTACTCCTTCCGACAATTTAATTTTTTATAATAATAAAATAAAACTAATTTTTCTTCTTAAGATTTTAAAATTGGAATAAACGTCAAATAGGCCACTGAACTGCACACCAAGTTACAATTAGACCATCGAACTAAAAAAAGTACAATTGAGTCCCTGAATTACACAAATTCATACAATTAGACTTAAAATGACCTGTTTACCTAATACTTTGCTGACGTGGAGGTTGTGAATTTTAAAAATTAATTTTAAACAAAAAATTAATTAAAAATTAAAAATTAAAAAAAAAAAAAAAAAAAAAACCAGAACTATTGATCTCAAGTTTGGTAGTTATATTTGCAAGTTGCAATTTTGTCTCTAAAAAATGACACTCCTTACAAACTATTGATCTCAAATTTTGTAGTTTTGGGGTCCGTTTGGAAACCCTGAAAATGACTCCCGGAAGTCATTTTTCGGATTTTTCAATGTTTGGATACTCAAGGAAAATGAAGCCAAAGAAAAATATTCATTCTGATCAACGAAAAAAAGGTCTAATTTGACAAAAAATGTCTTCTTAGTTTTTTAGTCGAAAGACATCTTCTACCACTGTCTTCATTTTTAAGTTAGTTTCTATATATCATCATCGTCATCACTAAACTACCACTACCAACACCACCACTAAACTACCACTACCACGCCTCCCCACCACCACACCAACCTGACACCAACACAACAACCACCACCACACAACCACAACCACATCACCACCACCACCACTACCACTACCAACACCACCACTGCCACCAACACAACCCCCATCACTACCACACCACCACCAACACCACCATTGTCACACCAGAACACCACCACTGCCATCAACACAACCACCATCGCCACCACCACCATTACATCACCACCACCACCAACACCAACACCACTATCACATATTATTATTATTATTATTATTATTATTATTATTATTATTATTATTATAACAAATAATAAGTTCATTTTCAGGAAAATGAACCAAACAGAAATAATGCAATTTCTTAACTTTCAACCAAACATAAAAAGATAATTTTTTGACATTCAATCAAGCACCATACAACTAAAATATTTTTTAAAAAATATTTTCCAAATTTCCAAACAAATCCTTAATTTATTACCATTAAATTTTATTTATTTTTCTTAAAAATTGTTGTCCCTGGCTTTTAGAGAAAACTACGGAGTACAATTTTACCATTACTTTGACTAATCGGTTAATCCCTTCTCTCTCACCTCATCCCCTTTTTTCTTGCTTTCTCAAATTCTCTTTTACAATTACAGTTACTAAATATATTACATAGTATTGTTATTGTGCTTTATGCTTCTCTCATACACATTATAATAATATATTATTATTATTTCAATATTTTTTTTTTAGAAAAAAAAAAATCAAATTGACATCCTAAATTCTTGAAGGTATTATACTATGATCTTTAATTATGTCAAGGATTTTATGGTCTAGAGACATCTAAAAACAATTAACTTTTTGCCTTACAGGCCCCCTCCCCCTGGGGCTTAAACCCACGACCTTTCATTTAAGAGAGTCACACACTAAACCACAAGGTCTTTAGCGCCAATTGGATATCTTATTTAAGTAAAATTTGAAATTCTAAGTAGTATTTTCTTTTCAATTCTGGTGTAACCGTACATGTTCTAATTAATTCCAATAGTTATATAGTGGCCCCCTTTCAAGGTGGACTTTGGTCCAAAATAACAACGTTTCACTGCACTGGACATAGTATTTCTGAACATTAAACTTTGATGAGTTTCTAGACATACTAGTTTATGAACGTGTAATAGAGTGAATGTTGTAGTGTCTAATTTATGAACATTAAGATTTGTTATAAACATATATTGTCTAATTTATGAACATTAAACTTTGAGTTTTTGAATATTAAGATTTGAATTTTTGGACATACAAATAAAAAAAAAAAATTAACAAAATAATGTCATTTTAAACTAGGGTCCATCTTACAAGGTAAACCATAGTCCACCATATAATTTGCAAATTAAATTGTGGTCATTAGGAAAGGGTATTTGCTCTTCAACCAAAAAAAAAAAAAAAAAAAAAAAAAAAAAGAAGGTATTTGCTTATTTATTAAATGGACTACATGAGCTAGGCCCGTCACGTACTTGGGTTTCTTAAGTGTTTACTTTATAGTTGAATTGGACTGCAGTCTGCCGAATATGAAGGCCTAATTTTGGGTGATTACTACATTGTATATTGAACCAATCTGTGCATATGTTGCATAGGAATATGTATATATTTATGTAGAATATAATAGAAACACAGTACAAATTAAACACTTTAGTTTTTTCGACTGCATATATTCTTTCCTATTCGACTGCATATATAATCTTTATTATATGCTGCTATATATGCTCCTCTATTTTATATATATATATATATATATATATATATATATATATATATATATATACACACACTTGCAAAGCAACTCTTCTGAGTTCTGACTCAACAACGTAGACGTAAACAAAACACGTACGTACAGCCGAAACTTTGGGTGCTAATTACTTCTTGCTAAAGTAGCACTCTCCCATTTAGGCTTCTATACACATACAACATTCAATCGATTTGCATGCCAAACCGACATAACACAACATACATGAGATGAGATGAGACAACATTGATTCAATCAAATTGCCAAATTAAACACCGGTATGTATCTGGTCTATCAATCAATAATGCAACAACGTAATGTAACCACAAAAATTTAAGGATATATATATGATCGATCACTCCATAATAAGCTGCAAATGGCGATCCAGATGTTTGCGGTAAGATGTGGAGGTGAAGTCTGCTATGTGTAATGATTCCGATGAAACTGACTTGCTCTGTCTCAGTTCGACCTTCAGCTCGTTCTCCCCTTTCAAAACCTCAACAACCTGCGATCAAATCCAGCAATTGGTGATTAAGGGATTCTTAGGTGAAAGCTGGTGAAGGGAAAAATGTGATACCGTTTATAAAGTAAATAAAGTTATCCTTTTCCTACTAACTATAGCTATAATCGTCCTTTTGGCATAGTGATAAGCATTTAATTCCCACCAGTAATCTTAGGATCCCGTCGAGTTATCAGTTGAGATATACCTTCTTCATGTTGGGACGCATGTTGGGTAGGTGTTGAATGCACGACAATGCCACGAACATGGACCGCTCCATTTCCACCACATCGTAAGCGTCTCCTAGCCGCGGGTCTGCTAGTTCTTTGATGTTGTTTTGCTCCAACAGTGGTTTTGCCTGGACATGTGTAACAATAATGTGTTTCATCTCAACTATACATATATTTATATTTTATATATTATATGTCCCACATCGATCAAGTACGTACCCACATGACAAGGCTTTGTCGGGATGAATCAACAGCCTGACGACCGGTAATAAGCTCCAGCAACAAAACGCCGAAGGCGAAGACGTCTGTCTTCTCGTCGACGATTCCGTGCATAAAATACTCCGGCGCCATGTACCCGAAAGTGCCCTCTATCGGAGAAACTACGTGGTGGCCCCATTTCTCCGGCAGCCATTTCGCCAGTCCAAAATCTGATATCTGCAAAATGTAATTAAGTTAACATACAAGAAAGTTAGAAATTAATTAATTAAATTTCAATTTTCAATTCAATTAACCTGAGCTCCATAATCCTCAGTGAGCAATATGTTGGAGGCAGTGATGTCCCTGTGGATAATTCGCCTCTGGCAAACGCAGTGCAGATAGTGCAATCCTTCTGCTACGCCGACAGCCACCTTAAACCTTATTTTCCACTCCAAGGTTTCTGTTGCATCTGCATTATATATATAATATATTCTTGAAACCTTAACTAACTAACTAATTAACTAACTAACTAACTAAAATGTTATTGATGAGGAGCTAAGGATACATTACTGTGTAAAAGGAAAGCGAGGCTGCCATGAGGGAGATACTGAAGAACAAGGTGCAAACCATTATCAGCACTGAAACCGATGAGTTTAGCGGCATTTGGGTGATTGATATGGGCAATAATCCCAAGCTCAGACAAGAAATCTTCAATTCTCTCCTCGTCCTTTTTATCCTCCTTTATTATCCTCTTCACCGCAATAACTTGCCCATCACCCAAACGCCCCTTATACACCTCTGCATGTCCTCCTTTCCCAAGCATATTTTCTACCAATAAAACCCTATATCAGTAACACTCTTGAAAGAGTTGTCCCGAATGGGTTCCAGAATAAAATTGTGCAAATTATTAGAAGCAGCTGGTTAGTCACATTCTGATTGGACTTGAATTTTGTAGTGTAGGATGGGAACCAATTCCCACGTGGAATTAATAAACATCCATTCATGTGCTACAATGAAACAAAAGTCATACATAGTATAATATCAAATGCACGCAGATCTCAGATAAGTCTCAACTCTCAACCACCCGATTCATCCATTCTATTATCACATATAAAGAAATGACAATCTTTAAAAAATAATAATAACAATAAAAAATCTGCCCTAAACCAACCAAAATTCTATGTAGAGTTTATTTGGCTTTGTCCTCGTACTATTGTTATAGTTTCACTGTACTTTTGACTTGTTTTATTTTTAATTTGAAGAAAAAAATTGTTAATGGGATTTTTACTGTATGTTTTGCTGCTTATTTTAGTGGTTGCATATTTAACATGAGAAAGAAAATTAGAGAATGTGAATCGTTACCGTACCGGAACTGAAATTATCGGTGGCCTGGGAGAGTTCCTGTAAGGTAAAATTTCTCCAGGAAGGTTTTGTAATGGAGAAATCGCCGCAATCAATGTTGTCCTCGGAGCACCGGCTCCAGCTGAAAAACATGCGCCGGCTCTTTCTTATAATATCGTGTCCGAAGAGTGGCACAATCGGGAAACTTTTCGCCGACTTCCTCTTTATCTGATCAAAAATGCTCTTCCACTGCACCGCCGTGGGGTCAAACCCGCCGCCGCTGCCACCGCAGCGGGTGACTTCTTCTTCTCCTTCCGCGTCGTTGGCTTTCCCCTCCTCCTCCGCCGCCGCCGCCTTCTCGTCCTGTGACGACGACGACGGTGACGGAGACCCGAAACTCCTGCTCCTCTCGCCGGTTATGCTGCTGTTGTTGTCGGAATCCGAGGAGCCGGACGTCGGAATCTCCAAAACTCCCCTCGGCGATGAACCGCCACGTGGATTCCTCTCCTCATCATCCTCCATAATTTCCGATTCTCTCGTCGGCTTTTCCTCTCGCCGTTGTTTCTCCTCCCTCCCTCCGCCTTCTTGGATTCCTACCACCATTTCACAACACATTAAAAACAAACAAATATTTCATACATGCACGGACGCATATATATACAACAGGGTTGAATCAAAGAAAACCTTACCGACATCCATGGTTATGAACGAAAAAGCTTCCTCTTCCCCTGTCTAGCTATACGTACACGTATATATACACATACACATGAAAGAAGTCTCAGAGATCATTACAGATTTACAGAAGAATGAGAGAGAAAATCCCCTGCCCTGTTTTCCAACAAAAAACAGAGAAACAGAGAAGGGGCGGAAATGGAATATGTTTAGCTTGGGGAGGATTTTATTCCTATTCCTATTCCTAATCCTAATCCTGGAAGAAAGAAAGAAAGAAGAGAGGCGGATAGGCTGCAAAAGGGAGAGAAAACCGGCTTTCAAAGTAATATTTACTATTTAGATTGATTATATATTGGAAGAATACGAGATGGGATGGATAGATATATCATATATGCGGTTATATGTAAATTAATTTATTTATTTATTTATTTTTTTATAGAATAAGGGTTAGACCATCAAACTGCACACGATAATACAATTAGGCTACTAAATTAAAAAAAAAATCAATAATTGAGTACCTAAACTAACCAATTTCAAACAATTCTTTCAATTTAAAGATTCCCAACATGGCAACATGTTATTCTCCCAAATTAATTATTTTTTAAAAATAAAATTTAATTATTAAAATTAAAATCCAACCAGAGATGAAGAAATCTTCTTCGTCTCCACGGTCGGAGATTGTTTTAATTAATAATTAATTTTAAAATTTTATTTGTAGTTTCTTCATCTTCGGCAGGAATTTGTTTTTTTAATTAATAATTAATTTTAAAATTTTATTTTTTTAAAAATAATTATTTGGGAGGATGACCCGTTGCCTTGTTGAAAACCTACAAATTGAAAGAATTCCTTGTTGAAAACCTACAAATTGAAAGAATTCCTTGTTGAAAACCTATAAATTGAAAGAATTAGTTAGTTTATGAACTAAATTGTTAATTTTTTAAGTTCAATGATCTAATTATATTATCGTGTGCAGTTTGATGACCTATTGAACCTTATTATTATTATTATTTTTAAAAGCATAATTGGGTTGGTGAAATCTCAGCTATTAGTCTATTACTGGAACTAAACAAATAACGAACCCAACTAACGCTTGAAAGCCAGAGATTGAAAAATTTCCCCACAATAAGTCATCAAATGTATTTTAAAAATAATGCCTAATTCCACAAGATATGTCTTGTATATTTAATTAATTCAATAAGAAAAATGTTATTTTTCACTTCTATAAGTTTCTCATAATATTTTTTTTCATGATGTGACTTAATTCTTTTTTATCGCCCCACGGAGATAGAACACATGACCTCTCAAATGGGGGAGTCACTTCGTTGTTTCAACTTATTACTCCGTACAGCTTTTACTATTTTAGTACTCAAAATTATTATAATGGAGTAGTCATTCCCTAATGTGTTATCTTTTCATTGGATACATACTATTAATTCTATTACAATGCAATAGCGCCTCTATTGAGCGAGAACTTACAATCTCCCATGTGAGAATTCAACTTGGTACCATTAGACCACAATGTCCTTCATAACTTTATACAATTAAACGTATCGAAATTAAAAATAGATAACTAAATATGAAATTATCCCTATATTTAAATGATCCAACTTGACATTACTAAAATTTAAATTGGTAGATGATGATAATGAGATAAAAGACATTAATGAATGTAAATACGTAACAATTGCATGAATTTAGAAGAATGACAACAACCATTAATCAAAATAGGATAACTTCTCCTCCTTTCAAAAATTTTAAAACCCAAAAAAAAAAAATCATTTGTACTTTTAAACGTGACTGAATTACATCCTATTTCTTGTCAAACATATTATCCTTTCATCATGTTCGGTAAACGAAAGGGATGCTCCAATCACTATATAGTACTTATAGATAAATTCTATCAATTTTGCTTTAAAAACATTGAACACTGATAGAACACGTGAAGAAGAGAGGACTATTTCAAGTTCTACATCTTATCGTAATATGAAATTTATTGTAGCTGGTTTTGAAAATATTTTTTATTTAATGTTTACCAAACACTTTTCTAAAATCAGCTATGCTATCAACTAGTTAAACTCACTAACCCAATCAGCTAACATCTTTCAATTAACAACTATTTACCAAACACTCTCATTATCAATTTAAATTTTTAATTGAAATTAAAATACATTCGTTTAATTACGCAAGAGCTGGAAATACCATAGACGACAATTGGACATGATAAAATTTGAGTTAATGTCGTTGGTATAGAATTGGTGGTGATTAATTAAGATTGATTAGAGATAACGTAACATGCTTTTATTTGGATAATAAAGTCAATTACATATATTTATGCAGCAGGCAGTACAGTCGCCCTCTGTGGCGCAAATAGAGACCTAATTTGACGTTGGAATGAATTTTATACACACATGTCGTTTATAAGTGGTTGAACAAATTGAAGCAATGTTTATTGTCACTTTAGCATGGCTCTGATACCAAATTCAAGTATGTGCTCAATCCCAATTAAAAGGCTAAACTAATAGTTAGATTGCACATTTATGTTTATATATATTATATGCAGTATGCTCAACAACAACACCCCTTGCTATTCCTAGTATATATGTATTAGAAATCATTTGTAATCCACTCCAAATTTCGGTCGTGATCCATCTTGCAAGGTGGACACTAACATAACTTCTTTTTTAGTATATTAATATGTTCAGTATATTTTGATACACGCTTATTGTTACTGTACTAAGATCAAAATGAATTTAAAATACACTAAAAATGAACATGTATTATAAGTTATCTTGCAATGTGGACCGTGATTCACAATATAACAATTGCCTTCTTGTGCAATATTTTTGTTTTATATAGATTTTGCATGTCAATCACACAAAACAGAAGATACTAATTTTTTAGTTTATTTTAGAAAAATGTCGTTGTATATATTTTGTAAACTAATTAGTTATCTACTTGTATTAAGACAAAGTGTTCTACAAAAGAAGTAATTTGAAAAGTTGTACCTCAATAATGTTTAAAAATACAGATTAAATTTAAAAATTTCCATATAATGTTTTAAATCCATATCACTATGCTACAAAATTATCAACATATTTCGTTTATAGTGTTTTTGGTATCTAAGGTCTTTCCTCTCGATCATCTATAAGTTATTTTGCACAATTAAGAATCAAATAATAGAAATCCAAACCTAAACCAAATTCCAGTAAAATGTCTTAACTTACTACTCAAACAAATAAGTAGAGACTTTCTGATTCACTTATTTATTTTATTACAAACTCTTTTTGGCATTTTGTGATGTGATGTGATGTTGAAACATACTGAAATAAAATTCTAAGTTGATGGTTGATTTGGTAGCCCAAATTGATGGTGGGGCACCAACCCTGAGAGGCACTAGTCTGCTATGATGGATATGGGGTTGGTTAGGGTTTGGAATGATTTGCTGGAGATGATGCAATCTTTAATGATTTAGTTGTTTGAACTGGTTACCTCCCTTTTCTACTTTGGTTAATAAACAAATTGCTAACATTGCATCAGCAGGGAACACAACAGTATAATTAACAGTGCAGTAATGCTATGCCTGTCTAATCACACTTCTAATTACATAAATGATCTACAATTAATTAAACTAAGTGCTTTAGATGGATGTTGTGATGACTAAATCCACCACATCCAGCCAATATGATTTTCCATACATCTTGTGGCAAAGTGTTCAGAGTGGAGTCTTGTTTTACTTTATGGTGGTTGAAACCTTATTATGAGTTAGTATGAGGGTTGAGCGTCGGCCGGGTTAGCCGAGTTCAACCCCTCTCGATTCGAGACGTGACGTTGTGACTTATCATGGAAGGGTGTGGTTAAATGGTTAATGTCCACCTACTTATCACCAATTAGTTTTAACTAGGATATGACAACCAGATAGACAAAGAATTCACAGGATGAGTACTGGGCATTTACATGTGGGTGGCTGTATGTGTCTATTTCAGTACTAGGTTAGTCTAAAAGATGGACAAATGTATTCATTCTCTTCATTACAAAGTCTATTCTATCAAGTTCTACTGTTCATATTTCACCTATATCATATGCTAAGTTCAATGTGTTGAGGTAAAAAGAGCAAACCTGGTTAAGAAGATGACAAACTGGTTGAATCAGTAATGATAAACATCCAAACAAACATAAAACAGAGAAAATCAAAAGCACAATAATTTATGAATCTCCATTATCCTGCTATATTCAATACATGACAAAAAAACATGATAGGTAGCTAGCATCTTCCTAAAACCAGGAGTAAGGCTAAATTAGTAGGAGTAAGCTGCATATTTACTATAGTGAGCATGGAGACTGTTAGGATCTTTTTCTAGTGACTTCAACCAAGTTTAATAAATCATTTACTAGATTTAGCATAACATGGCAAAGTGATGGTTTCAGCTAGTGTGGTTTTTGATTTACTATGTATGAAAACTGGAAAGGTGAAACAAAACAGAGCATAATCAAGAAAGACAGAATGACTTGATGCACATGTGCAAAGGGTGCTGGCATGGCCAGTGAGCCACAATCATGTGCCAAGGCCATGGATGCATTTGATGGTGTGGAACAATTGATCCGAGACAAGACCAGGGAGATGGACCAAGAGAGTAAAAGTGGAGCCAGGCCATGACTGAGATGGTGCGGGGGATACCAAGACTTGGGGCCGAGACATGTGTCAAGCGTGGCCTGGACTTGTGCATGTGCATAACATGCCAGCGCCAGGTAGCTAAGTGGCCAAATCATGTCTGAGTCTTGGCTTCACTCTTGTTAGTAACCTGTGAAGGTTGGAGGTGTCAAATAGCCTATCTTATAAACCAAACTCAGTGGCCCTGCTGGTCATTATATAGTATTATTAAGTTCAGTGTATGGTTCAAAGTGAGCGAATATACTAGGTTTTGTCTGTAACTTTTGTCTCAAACCTCTGTAACATAAACAAACTGCTATATGGCCTACTTGGTGCTCTGTCAAGTCCAAGGAAAACTGGGATACAAAAGGAGGTAGGCCATACAAGGTTGGTTTTGGTGTGTTCTTTTTTAAATGAAATGGGAGAGCAGAGCATTTTAGTGAAATGAACAAGTGAGAATCTGGGAAATAGCTAATTCCAAAAGTCCATAAAACTAATTGAAAACAAAAGCTCATTGCCACTCATCCATACTTTTGAACGGTATAAAAAGACAGCATTGCTTGTCACTACTCAGGGATTGCTTTCTAATTCCCTTTGGTCATTATTGGTGCAAGAGCAACCGATTATCCTGCCTGCTGAGATATGGAGAAAAATCAAGACACTTAATCAAGAAGAGGCAACACTACTAGGAAAAAAATACTCTAAGAATGAGACAGTTGAGAGTAAGATCTCAGAGACTATCTATTCTTCTAGTATTTAGACCATACTAATTAATATGGAGAAGTTATTTAGCTACTGACAATCACCCATTCAGGCAGAGGGATCAAAGCTTCAGATATCACCTGTTTCAAGTCATTCATAGTTTTCCACCAATCCAGCATCCAACAAGCAATGATTATTAATTCCATCCACATTCACTTAGAACACTGAGCATCATACTAATTCCCTCATGCATCATAAAAATCAATGCCCATAGTTTAAAGTTTATCCTTTTGAATGTTCTAAATCCAGGTAGATACTGAAGAGTTGTTAGCAAAAGAAGGAAATTTCATCTAAAGAACAAAACAAGAAAGCACCAGGCATTAAAATTCAATTCCAAGACTGAAACAAACAGGTACATAGAGAAAGGAGTCTAGACTCATAATTAAGATTTCTATAAACAGGAAGTAACACAAAAATGGTTCTGCTATATAGCACAAAACAGACTGTGAGGCACTCACTTCCAAAATTTTCATCTCAAAGTTACACTTTGTAATCAATGCAATCATCAGCAAATCATATAGGGAACCAATCTAAAGATTGTATATCAAAAACCCAAAATTTCAATCAAAACCTCTCAGCCAATCGGGCGGTGACTGCTCTAAGCTTTGAATACACTTTTCCTGCAGGGGACCCCAAAATCAGACTACAAAGCGAATCCCTTGCAACCTTAATATTCGCAAACGAACCCAGTATATGAATCTTAGTATCGGCAATCACGATACGTGTCTTGGTCGAGTTTTCAATAGCAAACTTTGTTTTACCTCCTTTCCCAGATAACCTTCCAATTGCCCGGGACAAATGCTCCCCACGGAGGGTCTTCACGTCCTTAATTTCAAAGGACTCGACGTAGAGCTCGTCCAGGCGGAGGAGAGCAACGGCGTCGCAGACGTCGAAGCCGAGCATGAAGGCGTGAACAAAGTCGGCGCATTTCTGGAGGTTGCTGATGTCCGGGGTGTCGGGTCGGGTCTTGAGCTCCACCCGGCGAGCCTTGAGGTTCATTCGGATGTCGATTTTCATCTGCTCATAGATTGGGGTGTAGATTTCCATCCAGGCTTTCTTCAGAGGCGTGTACCTATGCGGCGGCACCGGGACTTTCCGGAACTGCACTTGGCCGTCGGAGATTTCATGAGCTTTAAGCGGCTTGAAATTTGGCTTCCCCGGAAAACTGACTGCGTTACTCGCCGGGACCACAGCCATCGTCACGTCAGAGGTTGTTTTTTCAATCTCCATGGCAGCAGCGTATACTCCAAGGCGATAGATGGAGGGAGGTCTGCGGAGAGGTTTTGCAGGCAGCTTAGGGTTTTGAGATGATCTGATTCGGAGTTGTGTATTCTATACAAGTTTATTGGGCCTCACAGGCTTTAGTTTACTGAAAACTATGGGCTCAGGTAAATCTTCATATTTCGGGCCTTTAAGACTCTAAAGGCTTTTTTTTTTTTTTTTTTAACAAAAAAAAAAAAGCATTAAGGTTCACCAAAAAAAAAAAAAAAAGAAGACATTAATGAAAGATATATACGAAAATACCATAATAATATACATCTCTTATACAAAAATATGTATAATCATTTCTAAAATATATACAAAATGTATATAGCATATATATACACACATGTTTACTGATAAGTAAGTGCATACTTGTTCATATTTGTACCCCATATTTATTTTTCTTATGAAGTGTTATAGTGGTGTTTAAAATAATCCTTATTTTGTTCACTTGATCAATTAGACACAATTCATCATCTTTTAAGTAGAAGTGAAGGATTTTGGATGCATTTGGAGTCAATGGGAGCCAAGTATAAAGCTATGGAGATGGATGCAACACTTCCAAAATAGCCAAAGAGTGGTGTTTTCAATGGTCTTGGTCATTTGGACAAATCAAGGCAAAAGTTGAGCAAAATATCAAGGCGTTGCAGTTATCCCACATCACATCGATGCCTTAGTATTTGGACCATATCTCGGCCTAGGAATGTTAGAATCAAGTGATTCATGCGCCATTGGAAAGAAACTTAAAGGGCTACAACTTTCGTGAAGACCATCAAGTCGAAATCTAAATTTTTGAAGCTCAAAAGGAACGGTCGTGTCATTGAGGCATTGAGCATAAGTTTTTTGACTGATTTTGGCACGGTCGTACCACTATGCTCTATTAGTATTTAAGCGTGATTTTATCCTTATTTACTTGCTTCCGAACAATACACGAACCCTAGCTATTTCCTACCTTTTCTATTCATATTTTTAAGTTATATTATATGTAGATTTAGGTTCTTTATCATCTTTGAATAGAAGCTTGTATTGAAGGATACACACTTGGATTTCAAGATTCTACCATCCATTTCAATAGAGAAGCTTCTTTTCCTTTTTATCTCTTTATCTTGCAATGTTTATGCTTTACACTTATATTTTTGTGTTATTTATACTATTGAATCATGAGTAGTTAGTTTATGGGCTTGAATTAGGATTGTATTGCCTATATTGATGTTTTATTTGTGATTAATGCATAATGGGTAGAATTCTAACATAGAGTTTATGTGTTTGTAAAGGTGTTGTGAATATATCTTGTTAATGTTTAATGTACACATTTATTAACATATTTTTGAAAGATTTCTTGCCTCAACGAGAGTTGGGTGATGAATTCGAGACACCCCATATAAACCCAATTTCTTCATATGAAAATTGAGGAAATTAGAGACTTTAGATACCTTATGTGCTTGATGGACTTGGAATTGATACGTTACGAGAGTGGGGCAATCCATTGCTCTAATCCTTATTTATTTGCTCAGGGAAGTGACTTTAGACTAGAGTTAATTCTACCAAATGTCCATTGTCTTTTGTGGCAATTTCAAATTTAGTCCCAGAATAGTGTTTTTGTCATTTAACATCCAGACTATTATTTTTTGGACACTTTTATTCCTTCACAAGACTTTTCTTAATTTTAGTAAGGACATTTTTGTCTTTTCATATTTGTCAGGGGTAAATTTAGTATATAAAATTATTTTCCATATTTAAAAATGTTGTTCGGAGTTTATAAAAGTATTTTTCATATTTTTCAGGGGGTCAATTTAGTATATTAAATTATTTTTCATATTTAGAAAGGTTGTCTAGAGTTTATAAAAATTATTTTTCA
The DNA here is from genome assembly GCF_001879475.1 of Ipomoea nil. Lineage (NCBI taxonomy): Eukaryota > Viridiplantae > Streptophyta > Magnoliopsida > Solanales > Convolvulaceae > Ipomoea > Ipomoea nil. The sequence continues at coordinate 1,240,089 of NW_017616846.1, forward strand.
AAAATTTTCAGATGGTCAATTTAGTATATGAAATTATTTTTCATATTTTGAAAAATATTTTGGAAAAATTTATTGGGGTCCAATTTAGTATATGAAATTACTTTCCTTATTTAGAACAATTGTCTTGAGTTTGTAAAAATTATTTTTCAAAAATTTTTAGTGTGCCAATTAATATATGATATAATTTTCCTTATTTAGAAATGTTGTCTGGAGTTTATAAAATTATTTTTAAAAATTTTTTAATGGGTCAATTTAGTATATGAAATTATTTTCCATATTTAGAAAGGTTTTCTAGATTTTATAAAATTATTGTTTAAAATTTTTTAGGGGGTCAATTTAGTGTATGAAATTATTTTCCATAGTTAGAAAGGTTGTATGGAGTTTATAAAAATTATTTTTCAAAAATTTTCAAGGGGTCAATTTAGTATATGAAATTATTTTCCATATTCTGAAAGGTTGTCTAGAGTTTTAAAAAATATATTTTAAATTTATTCTGTTGGTCAATTTAGTATATTAAATTATTTTCCATATTTAGATAGGTTGTCTAGAGTTTATAAATTTATTTTTCAAAATTTTCTAGGGGATCAATTTAGTATATGAAATTATTTTCCATATTTTGAAAGGTTGTCTAGAGTTTATAAAATTATTTTTCAAAAATTTTCAGGGGTCCAATTTAGTATATGAAATTATTTTCCATATTTAGAAAGGTTGTCTAGAGTTTAAAAAATATATATTTTAAATTTTTTCCGGGGGTTAATTTTGAATATGAAATTATTTTCCATATTTAGAAAGGTTTTCTAGAGTTTATAAAATTATTTTTCTAAAATTTTTAGAGGGTCAATTTTGTATATGAATGTATTTTCTGATTTAGAAAGGTTGTCTAGTGTTTATAAAATTATTTTTTTAAATTTTATGTTTTTTATTATATAATTCTTTATATTCGATATATGATTTTTTTTTTAAGGAGTTAAAAGCAGACACGCAAAAAAAGTACAAAACAACGTCGTTTTGTGGCAGCCTGGTGGACGGTATAATTTGCCGCACCTTGAGCAATCAAAACAAATAACAGACAAGCTGCCAAACATATTGAGCACACAAGAGGCACATTGGCTAGCGTACTAAGTCCAGAAGTAAAGGCAAAACTAAAAATCGAAAGTAAAGTGCAGGTTGTCATATCTATTTCCGTTTAATCTTTTTTTTTTTTTTTTTTTTTTTTTTTTTTTTGAGAAATTTCCGTTTAATCTTATATGTCCTTATAAAAACAACTAAAGTAACAACTTTATATATAACAAAAACTATAAAATTATTTAAAAAAAAAAATTAAAAACATATCAAAATAAATGTCATTTAAAATATATATATTATATATTTTTAATTTATACATGAATTTTATGGGTAACACTTGTGTGATGCCGTCTTACAAATCTTTATCTATGAGACAGGTCGCGCTAATATAAAAATATAATACTTATACTGAAAAATGTAATACTAATTAAAAATAAAATATTTGTTACTTATAAGAGAAAGTATAATACTTTTACATTTTGATGTAAAAGTATTATATATATATATATATATATATATATATATATATATATATATATATATATATATATATATTTATCAAAAGTATTACATTTTTCTCTTATAAGAAATGTTGACAATTGCTTGTTACTTATAAAGAAAAATGTAATACTTTTAAATCAAAATGTAAAAATATTACATTTTTCTTTTAAAAGTATTACGCTTTCCCATAAACGTTTATTACTTATTAGTATTGCATTTTCAGTACAAGTATTACATTTAATCTTGACCCGACTAGTCTCACGGACAAGGAGTAGTGGGATTCCATAATGAAGAAGAGTGATTTAAAAAAGCAAATGTCTTTTGTTTTTTTTTTTGTTTTTGTTTTTTTTTTTTTTGAAAATAAAAATGTACGTGTCTGATTGATTGGATCTCACTTTTATTTTTGTCGGAAGTTTATTGTACCTTCCCTACCAGATTAAATTCATCGATCCAGACATAAATTTTTAGAGAATTCAAATCAATTTAGTTTTTAAAAGTCAAATATGAGAAGTGAAAATCACTCATGTTTTTTGTCAAATTAATTGTGTGGCTAGCGAAGGATGTGATCAAGAAGAGATGTGATTAGATCGAGTTTGATGTGTCCGCGAGTTTCATCCGCACGAGCCTTAAACTTGATAAGAGGAATTCTTTGTGTTTTTTTTTTTTTTTTTTTTTCTTTCTGGTGTGAGGCTTAGGTGGTAACCTGACCTTGGGGTCGCCCCCTTCCTTCCATCCCCAAAAAAAAAAAAAAAATGGGGAGAGAGGACGGAAAGAGAAAATAGAAGAAAAGAGAGAGAAAAAAAAAGGGAGGGGGGGGGGGGGGGGGGGGAACAACATTTCATAAAAAGGGATTTACAAGCCGAGAGGGCATGCGCAATGATGCAGGGTTGTTAAATATTTCTCTCTCCCCAGGGTTCCACAAAAAACTAATTATCCTACAAATTAAATTTCTTATTTTTCCTCTCTCCTCCAAATAATTAATCATCTCTCACCTCTATGGCTCTATGTCATCCAAAAAAAATCAAGAAAAAGCTACTTTTGTGGATGATCATATATCTTATATCCACAAAAGACAAAATTTCCATATTTTTTAGGGCCCCACAAGATAGTGGAGAGGTAAATCCCGGTGATTCAACAACTCATTAGGTGGAAGAACCCATGTCTGATGCCTACTGATGGATAAATACGCCCAAGGACTGTTCGTAGGAACAACGAGTGAATTATTGATGTAATATTATATTCCTAAAAGGTCAAGTGTCCCTTGAGAGAATATTATATATAGTTTTGAAAAGTCAAGTGTTGAAGAATATTATATTTCCAAGTGTCAAGTGTCACTTGAAGAATATTATATTCTTAAAAAATTGAGTGTCCTTTAAAAAAATATTATATTCCAGAAAGATCAAGTGTTATTAGAGAATATTATATCCTCAAGAATAAGGTTCTACACCTATATAAAAGACTCTAACCCTCCAAGTAAGAATCAATGCCTCATCTAAGTAAGCCAATCTTCCCTCTTTCCTTTATTTTCATTTGTTAATTCAATTTTTTCTTATAATCATTTCATACCTATGCTACCTCACTACAGGGTAGTCAATAAAATCATCACCTACAATTAGCCTACCATATTGCATATAATTCTTATACTGTGGCTATCAAGCCTTGATCTTGTGTTTTTATCCACAACTATCACCTATGAACCAATGAAGTTGTCCATGTGGACATAAATTATTATATTTACTTACCAGGCTTATTGTTGAAGAAGAAGAAGATAATACAATAATTGCTCGTAAGACAGATTTGGTCAAAATAGAAATGTAATATTTATGTTGAAAAATATAATACTAATCAAGAATAAATTTTTTGTTACTTATATGATAATGTGTAATACTTTTAAGGAAAAAAAATATACTTCTTTTAAATTAAAATGTAAGATTTAAGAGTTGAATAGTTACTTATGAGAAAAAAGTTTAATATTAATTATTAATAAATTGATTAATTGTTATTTATGAGAGAAAATATAATATTTATGATAAAAATGTGATACTTTTGATAAATTTTAAATTATATTTAGTAATAAACTAATATTTTAATAATAAGCAAATGTGGGTACATGAATAACTCATGGGAAAAAAATATACAATAAGCATATAACTCAGGTAAAAAAGTGTCATTTTCCCTTATTTTTACGTTTAAAATAATTCTCTAACAATAAGAAATTACTTAAAAAAAAACAATAAGAAATTGCTTTTAATGAATTAAATATATAATTATTAAATGTGCAAAAGATTGAAAAGTAGTATCATTAATTGTAGTCTAAAATTAAAATAGCACTTAATTTATATAATTATTATATGTAAATATAGATAATTCATAAATCATACTTTAATCTCTTTATACATTTACGAGTAGGACAATTGAATAAGGTAAATTTTAAGAGCAAATACAATTATTATTATATTTCTAAAAAGCATAATGCACTTTATTTGGCATTTATAAATTAACTACAGTTATATTTCATATCATCATACACAATTTAAAAAAAAAAACAAAAAACAAAAAACAAAAAAAGCAGTAAAAAAGCACATTAAATGCATTTATTACAGACCAGAACATTGAACACGCTACAATCCTTAATTTTTGTGGGAATCACTTGGCTGATGCATTGTCGGAGCATGATAGAGATAATCCAACAACTTATTAATGTAATTATCTTGTTTCTCCTTCTCGAACAACTTTGCCTTCGTCTTCTTCACCTTTTCTGCGAATACCTTTCCATACTCCTCCACCATTACCACTCTCAACGACTCGGCCACCGAGTCTCTAGAAAACGATCCATCATTCTCATCTCTCGCTATTGCATACCCCATTTCCTTCTCCACTAGCAGCCTGGCAATAATCCCCTGGTCCGCCAAGAAAGGGAGCACAATCATTTTTTTCTCAAATTTCAGGGCCTCCACCACCGAGCTCCATCCCGAATGAGTTAAGAACCCTCCAACCGAGTCATGATTCATTATCTTCAGCTGAGGTGCCCAGCTTGTACATATCACCCCGCGCCCTCTCGTCCTCTCTTCGAACCCTTCCGGCAGCTTCGTCACTTCCGCATCCGCGGAGCCGCGTTGTTTCCTGTAAACCCAGAAGAATGGTAGCTGGGAAAGCTCTAACCCCAGAGCTATCTCTACCACTTCTTCCTGATTCGGCTTTGTTTCGCTCCCAAAAGCTATGTACACTACTGAACCTGAGACCACACACGTATTAGTATAACCAAATTAATTAAATATAATTGAGGGATCACATTTTCTCCCAATATAATTGTAGGTGGTGAATAAGTCCATACACAAACTAAATTTTAATTTAAATTTCAACCAAATTTTTGGTACGAAACCAAAACTAATACGAAGTATATATAACGAAAAAGAGTTTTGAAAATGTTTTCAAGATTTACACTACATCATGCGAGAAAGTCTCTATATTATACAAATTAACGTGCCTTCACTACTCAAAGTCAAGTCACAAGGTTAAGTATGTGCTGGAGTATTTAAGGCTGGTTGGTGCTAGGAGGAAATTATTGGACGGAGGCAGGTAAGGGTCAAATTTAGCACCATGTGCAGAAGCCAGTAAAGAATAAAGGTGATGTGTGGCTAAAAGCACTTAGCTTGATCTAACCTAACCAAATTATGTAAAATTAAAGAAAATGTAAAATTAAACCTTTTTGTTGCTTGTCTAGCCACTCCTTGATTTCAAGCCAAGCTGCTTTCTTGTCATCGTCTTCCTCATCATCATAAGCTGTGGTGGGCAGCAACCCAACCGGGATGGTAGGTTTTCCAAAAACATCTTCTGTTAATTGCAGCCACTCCGGCTCGAGTTCGTAACAGCTCCTCACGAACACAGCACTGGCGCCTTTCACGGTAACAGCGGCGCGATAAACGTCGGAAACGTTGCCACCATCGATATAAAGGTCGTTGAACATCCGCTCTATCTCGAAATAACGAGGCATGATCTTGGTCTCAAACGGAACCCACTTGGGTTTGGACGTCAAATGCTTTGCCGCCTCGACTCGATAATCTACACCGTCGATAATTGCCGATGGAGGGCCTATGATGATGTTAAGGCAGGAAGCTGAAAATATGCTGAAATACACGTTGGGGATGCTCAGCTTTTCCATGATAGGAACTAACCGAAACGAAGCGAAATCGTGAATTACCCAATCTGGGGAAAGTGTTTGCAGAAAAGCAGCCATGGAGTCTTGGAGCTCATCGAAGGCAATCTTGAGGTACCTCACCTTGTCATAAGGTAAGTCCAAGGTGGACTCTGCATCTTCTGGGAGATTTTCGACTTGCGGCAAAGGTAATCCGATGAGATCTATGCTGGGTACGAGGTGTGGGTGCAATTTGGGGAGGCGCTGGATATTTCTGAGAGTGGACACAAAGGAAATCTTGTTGCCTCTCTGAGCTAAGAGCTTAGCTAGCTCCAAGTATGGAATAATGTGTCCGAAGGCTAACCATGGGAGCATCACGATGTGAAGTGCACTATTCTCATTCGCCATGGCTGAGAACTATTAAGAAATAAGGAGTAAATCTTGAGAAAATTCAAAGTCAGAACCTTTTTGTGATTCTCACTTCTCAGTATCCTTTTAATCTACTCCGGGTGACATCTTCACTACAAGTATATAGACAATCCTCGTACTGTGGACTAGGTAGGCCGTCATTTTCAATTTAATTACTTTTGATGGCTAACATTTGGTTATTCCGATACTTTTCTTCTTTTCTTTTTTTTTTTTTAAAAAAAAAAAAATTATAAAATATGTGTATGTGTCTTAATTTTTTGTGTTCATTTTCCACAATATATTTTGCTGATTAGCCGATAAATCTTTTATTATATCAATATAAACAAGAGATTTTGCATTTTTACCCAATGAACTTCTCCCCCCCCCCCCCCCCCCCCCCCCCCGCCATACCTTCCAAATATAAAAATATCAAAATTAAATATTAGAATTAATTATACATGCACCTAACAATTCTTATTTAATTAGGTTCATTTCATTTTTTTTTTCCACTTGAGTTTATCTTTTTGCACAAATAAAACTAATGTATAAAAAATATATCATTAAAAAGCTCTAATTAAGATCTTTTAAATGACATCCATATTGATATAGTTTTTTATTTTTATTTTTTAAATAAATTTATAGGTACATAAAGTCATTACTTTAGTTTAATATTTATATACATTAAATTTTGTTTTTATTAACATATAGAAATAGAAATAACATTATGAACCTACTATAAAATTAATAGAAATACATATGGTGTATATTTAGTTTAGCATTTTTGGACATTACAAAAATATGGAGGAGACGGAAGAGATACGCAATGAGCTGCGAAACAATTGATAATGGGTATTTAGAGTTTCATACGGGTAAGTTGTAGCATTTATGCGCAATCATTATTGTGTGGACCATGGTCCACACAAACTGTATAGATCATATTTTGTATGCTGTAAAATAATGTACATTCAGTACAAAAATAATGTATTTTTAATATATTAAAAATGTACATTGTATTCAGGGGATGTACATTATTTGTGTAATGAATGTACATTATACAATATAATGTACACTTAGTATACAAATAATATACATTTAGTATATTAAAAATGTATTTCGTTATAGTCCACACGACATAATTTGCCATTTATAGGATGGGTTGTTGGGTTTGGGTTAGTTGGGCTGGACCGGTTTTGGGTCATAGTTTATATTGGGCTGGATTTTAATATTGTAATAGTACACATATTATTGGAATGGGCTGGATTTAAATATTATGTCTAGTTATTTCTTTTATCAAAATTTATAACTTGAACCTTAACATGTACTCCGTAAATATTTTGTAAAAGTTTTTTATTTTAAATAGCATAAAGATTATTATTTTACATAAAATTTAGAATTAATTTCACTTTTGGTCCCACGATTTTTGAGTTCTTATCACTTTTGGTGCACAACTTTACATTTTTTCAATTTTGGTGCCTAACTTTGTTATTTTTATCAGTTTAGGTCCTTCTAGCCAAATTGACGGTAAAATATTTCCAGATTTTATATTTTAGGGGCAAAATCGTTATCCCATGGAAAGATCTTCAATATTTAAACAAAAGAAAAATCATATTAAGAGGAAAAGATGAGTTTGCCAATGGTCGAAACTATAAATCCCATAGATCTGTCTGGTTTCTGCCCATCTTCCCCATTATTCTCATCATCAAACACTTATAGATATGATTTTACGGTGATTTTGTTTAGATATTGAAGATGTTTCCTTGGGATGACGATTTTACCCCTAACAATATAAAATCCAACAACATTTCACTGTCAATTTGGCCGAAAGGACCAAAATTGATAAAAATAACAAAGTTAGGCACCAAATTAAAAAATTTTAAAGTTGTGCACCAAAAGTGATAGAATATCAAAAGTCGTGGGACCAAAAGTGAAATTAATTCTATAATTTATATATGTAAAAATAATTGTTTTATAATAATGTGTGTGTTTTTTGTTTTTTTTTTTTTTGTTTTTTTTTTTTTTTGTTGTTTTATAATGTGTGTTTAAATTTTTTGAATGTTACTGGCTCTATTACAATGTAGTATCTGTTCATAATGCGTGTTTAAATGATCTTGAGAACAATCTTTAAAATTTTAAATTTAAATAAATATATGATAGAGTTTAATTCTTTTAAAAAATTTTAGAATTTAAATTCAAATTGTATAATTCTATTTATAATAGTATTTTCATTCTTTTAAACATAATATAATTTAGGTAATTTTAAAATTTTAAACATTTCTACAAACATAGCTAAGAACTGTTAATGTTGGGCAGCTCAATTAGTCATAGAGGTAAAAAATTGAGAGAATAACTAGTGATCAAGTCTCACAAACGATGGTGAGGGGGTTCCTCATTGTGTGCGGTGATGTAACCTTTTATTTATAACACGATTTAGACAAGTATATAGACAATCCTTGTACTGTGGACTAGGTACGAGGTCATTTTCCATTTACTTTTGATAGCGAATGTTTGGTTATTACGCTATATTTTTTAAAAAATATTATAAAGTATATGTATATGTATGTGTCTTGTGTGGTAAGCTTTTGTGTCTTGTATTTTAAAATTCTATACTTTAAAAGTATTAATTCTATATCTGAATCAAGTTTTTTTTTTTTAAAGGTACCTGAATCAAGTTAGTAGTTGTGTAACACACAACATATTGTGTATCTTATTTTATGAATTTATATTATATCTTGCATTGTGTTGTGAAATTTTATGCTTTTAAAAATAGATTAGATTAGTAGGATATAGTATAAATAGTAAATGATTTGTAAATTGTGTGATGTGGAAGTGAAATTTAATTTTAAAAGTTAGAGAGATTTAAAGGGATAAGAATATCGGTTATTCAGTGACCGCAGTTATTATACCTTTATAAGATAAATAACTGAATAACTGAAATTTTTTCTAGCTTTATAACCAACAACTGATCGATAATCAAAATTATCAATCGATTTTGCAGATTATCAATTTTGTCGATTTTTCGGTTTATGCTCACCCCTAGGATTGTCCGAGTAAAAATAAACATATAAATCCAAAGAAGAAACATGATTGAAAAATGTGTCTAACACGTGATTCAGGACCACATAAAACTCATTGGATCTCTCACTTTTAATTTTGTCGATAATAAATTATTATATCTGTTTTCTAGCCTTATCGTTTGATAATAATTTTGTGTGAATAGATCTCCCATCATTTTACGATTACGCAATCCTTAATTTCAGTGTTTCTATTATTTCTTTTTAAGTAATTATATTTGTGCTCTGTTTGGTAGAGCTTATTTAAGAGTTTTTAATTTATTTTAAGTTATTAATATTTTATTTGATAATATTTTTAAAATAAGCGAGTAACTTAAAATAAAATAATTAAAATATTTAATTATTCCATTTTATTCATTTTACAAAAAATAACTAAACACAAGACAGTTTTCTAAAATAAACTATTTTCTAAAAAAAAAAATTATTATAAGGAAGAAGGATACGCTACATATACATATTATCAGATTTGAACCTATCATCCCCTACTTAGGGAAGTAACCGGGTATCAGTGAACCATAAGGTCCTGGATATAGATCGGAACATTGAACACATACGTACTGTCCTAATTTTTGTGGGAACCACTTGGGTGATGAATGGTCGATGCAGCATGAAGATAATCCAACAACTTATTGACGTAATTATCTTGTTTCTCCTTCTCAAACAACTTGGCCTTCATCTTCTTCACCTTTTCTGCGAAAACCTTTCCATGCTCCTCCACCATTACCACTCTCAGTGAGTCAGCCACCGAGTCTCTAGAAAACGATCCACCATTCTCATCTCTCGCTATTGCATACCCCATTTCCTTCTCCACCAGCAGCCTTGTAATAATCCCCTGGTCCCGCAAGAAAGGGCGCATAATCAGCTTTTTCTCAAATTTCAGGGCCTCCACCACCGAGCTCCATCCCGAGTGAGTCAAGAACCCTCCCACCGAGTCATGACTCAGTATCTTGAGCTGAGGTGCCCAGCTTGTACATATCACCCCGCGCCCTCTCGTCCTCTCTTCGAACCCTTCTGGCAACTTCGTCACTTCCGCATCCGCGGAGCCGCGTTGATTCCTGTAAACCCAGAAGAATGGTAGCTGGGAAAGCTCTAACCCCAGAGCTATCTCTACCACTTGTTCCTGATTCGGCTTTGTTTCGCTCCCAAAAGCTACGTACACTACTGAACCTGAGACCACACAGTACAGAATCGTATAACCAAATTAATTATGTAAAGGATCGAAAATCTTAATTTAATTAAATTTCCAAATTAAAATCAAACCTTTTTCTTGCTTGTCTAGCCATTCCTTGATATCAAGCCAAGCTGCTTTCTTGTCATCGTCTTCCTCATCATCATAAGCTGTGGTGGGCAGCAACCCAACCGGGATGGTGGGTTTTCCAACAAGATCTTCTGCTAATTGCAGCCACTCAGGCTCGAGTTCGTAACAGCTCCTAACGAACATAGCACTGGCGCCTTTCACGGTAACAGCTAAGCGATAAAGGTCGGAGACATTGCCGCCGTCGATGCACACACGCTTTATCTCGAAATAACGAGGCATGATTGTGGTCTCAAACGGAACCCACCTGGGCTCGACTGGATAATCTTCACCGTCAATAACCGGCGACTGAAGGCAGAAGTTTGAGACAGTAGACGCTGTAAATATGCTGAAATACACGCTGGGGATGCTCAGCTTTTCCATGATAGGAACTAACCGAAACGAAGCGAAATCGTGAATTACCCAATCTGGGGAAAGTGTTTGCAGAAAAGCAGCCATGGAGTCTTGGAGCTCATCGAAGGCAATCTTGAGGTACCTCACTTTGTCATAAGGTAAGTCAAAGGTGGACTCTGCATCTTCTGGGAGATTTTCGACTTGCGGCAAAGGTAATCCGATGAGATCTATGTTGGGTACGAGGTGTGGGTGCAATTTGGGTAAGCGCTGGATATTTCTGGGAGTGGACACAAAGGAAATCTTGTTGCCTCTCTCAGCTAAGAGTTTAGCCAGCTCCAAGTATGGAATAATGTGTCCAAAGGCTAACCATGGGAGCATCACGATGTGAAGTGTACTTCTCTCACTCGCCATGGCTGAGAACTGTTAAGAAATAAATCTTAGGAAAATGCAAAGTCAATACCTATTTGTAATTCTCACTGCTCACTATCCTTTTAATCTACTCTGGGTGGAATCTTCACTACAATTCCCAAGGTGATGAGTCATGACTCATGAGTGGCACCTTTAAGTTTATTTATTTATTTATAACACGATTTAGACAAGTATATACAATGTTTAGGATTTCACCAATTTAGTCATCAATCACTAAAATTTCTCAATTTAATCCTCAATTATGTTATTTTTATTTGATTTGGTCCTATAGTCAAACCAATGTTTTTAAAGCAATAAAATTGAGGACTGTAATTGCATTATTTTATTTCCCTTCTGGGTTGTCCATTTTCATCTCCATGCTTTGCCTAATTTCAGACACACAAAATCTTCTCATTCTAGAATTCCTAAATTCCCAAATATCAAGAATCGGAGAAATTCCAAAGAGACAAAATCTGAAAACGAAAGCACAAAAATTTTGGGTAATTTAAAGAGACGAACTAAGAGAGAGTGCAGTGAATAAAAACACATCTCCTGGGTTAGATATTCTCCAAATCATGAACTCTGGGTTCAACATTTCTAATCTTATCTCATTGTCAATTCCCGTTCTAGGAATCCGCAGATTTACTTAATTCAAGAGTCAATACTTGAAAATTGTAAATTTCGGAAAGAAAAAAGTGCAAAATTATTATCAGGAGATTTAGAGAAAGATCCAATCTTTGCGCACTCCAAATTCTACAACCAGTCAACCCAAGAGAAATAATATAGTACCTTTGAAATGATGGGGGGTTGAGGTCGGCGTTGAAGAGGAAATGGTGGAAATCATCCAGATCAGAGCGAGATTGCGACGAGTTAACTTGGAAATGGGGTGGCGTTTGAGGAGGATCTGCTGGACGATCGCTTCGGCCTCAGCGAGGGTGGCCTCCTTTTATCCCTGCTCCTCTGTCAAGAATCGCAACAGCTGCTCCAAGCTCATCTGGCTCCCTTCCTCCGCATACTTCTTAAACGCCTCCTTCACGTCCGCCACCGGCTGCGCCTCCGTCACCTTAAACTTCATCTTGAAACACATATATAGTCGGGTTAGACCAAACAAATGAATTAGAGTTAGGGAAGAAGAAGAGGTTTTTTTTTTTTTTTTTTTAATTTCCAATTTGCCCTTTTAGTTTGACTGGTAAATTACACTGAGGATCAAATCGAGTAAAAATGACATAGTTGAGGACCAAATTGAGGAATTTTGGTAGTTGATGACCAAATTGGTGAAATACTCATAGTTGAGGGACCAAATTGGTAATTAACTCTAATGTTATGTTATGTAATGACAATAAATAAGAGTCAAGGTTAAAGTCTTTCGAATCTTGAATTACTTTCGAATAAACATGTTTTTGTACCAAGACAACTGTGTGGCTCTCTCTATCTAGAGTTATCAACCCTAAAACTCTTATATTGTTATTTTAGGTCAAAACGGAGAGTAATTTTCTTCAACTAACGACAAATGTTATGTACAAGAAAGTTTTTAACAATTTGTAAATCCATAGAATTTGTTTACTTGATTATGCTATATTGGATTATGAGATGTATGTAAGTATCATTTTGATTTTTTTTTTCCTTTTTATTTTTAGGATTAATGCTAACAGGCTAATTATGCTTTGCTTGAAATTGAAAAGTTTATAAGTGCATAGGGAAATTAAAGAGTTTGTCTTGCTTTCCTTCTATGCCTATACCAGATAGTCAGATACCAGTTGCTCAGCTTTGCATGGAAATCAATTGTTGTATGAGGAATTGTCATATGATTGTGATGCTCTTAAGGTTGAACATGATAATTTGGTTAGAAAACTTACAGATGAACAACGACATGTCTATGACATAAGTCTTGGTGAAGTTGCAGTTGAATTGCTAGCGGTGGTTTTTTTTTTTTTTTTTTTTTTTTTTTTTTTTGTTTACATACCACGGAATTTCTCAACACTTTGAGATGCTTAGGTATTCCAAATCATTGTCTTAGCTTGCAAGTTGGATATGTAGTTATGCTTTAGCGGAACATTATCCATACTCTTGGTTTGTGCAATGCAGTATGAGATTGGTCATTACTAAATTGGGAGATCATGTTGTTGAAGCGAAAGTAATGTCAGGAAGTAGTATGGATACACGGGTTTTAATTCCAAAATTGTCATTGACATTATTGGATCTTTGATTGCCATTTAAGTTTCAAAAGAGTCAATTAACTCTAACGGATGTTGTCTTATACAATGACAATAAATAAGAGCCAAGGACAAAGTCTTACAAACGTTGGTTTACTTTTGAAACAAACATGTTATTTTAGTACATGACCAGTTGTATGTGACTTTGTATCTAGAGTTAACAACTCAAATGATCTTAAAGTGATGATTTTAACTAAGAATATATATAATTATTTTAATTTATGTTCATGTCTACTCATATTTATGACTTTGGTAAGTTTAATATTGTTTTGAAACATTTTGTACTTCATATTTCGCATTAAATAATTATATGTATGTTTTCTGTGTATTAATAATTCAATATTTAATTATAATATAGTTTAATTTTCATTCATGCATTGCATGGGTAGAATCTAGTAAGCATATATAATTCCAAAGAAGAAACATGACTGAAAAATGTGTCAAACACGTGATTCAGAACCAAACAAACTCAGAATATCTCTCATTCCGAGGAAAATGATAAATCTTAACTTTTTTTGGTTAAAAAAAAATTAAAAACTTTATTTGGAATTTCTAAAAATTATTTCAATAAAATTTAAAAAAAAAACAGTAAAAAAAAAATGCACATTAAATGCATTTATTATAGACCAGAACATTTTTTTTTTTTGGTAGGGATTATAGACCAGAACATTGAACACGTACGTACTGTACTTAATTTTTGTTGGAACCACTTGGCTGATACATGGTCGGTGCATGAAGATAATCCAACAACTTATTAACGTAATTATCTTGTCTCTCCTTGTCAAACAATTTGGCCTTCATCTTCTTCACCTTTTCTGCGAATACATTTCCATGCTCCTCCACCATTACCACTCTCAGTGACTCAGCCACCGAGTCTCTAGAAAACGATCCATCATTCTCATCTCTCGCTATTGCATACCCCATTTCCTTCTCCACCAGCAGCCTGGCAATAATCCCCTGGTCCGCCAAGAAAGGAAGCAAAATCAGCTTTTTCTCAAATTTCACGGCCTCCACCACCGAGCTCCATCCTGAGTGAGTCAAGAACCCTCCCACCGAGTCGTGACTCAGTATCTTCAGCTGAGGTGCCCAGCTTGTACATATCACCCCGCGCCCTCTCGTCCTCTCTTCGAACCCTTCTGGCAGCTTCGTCACTTCCGCATCCGCGGAGCCGCGTTGTTTCCTGTAAACCCAGAAGAATGGTAGCTGGGAAAGCTCTAACCCCAGAGCTATCTCTACCACTTCTTCCTGATTGGGCTTTGTTTCGCTCCCAAAAGCTACGTACACTACTGAACCTGAGACCACCCAGCACAGAATAAATATGTATCGTATAACCAAATAACCAAATTATGTAAAGAAAATCTCAATTTAATTAAATTTCCAAATTAAAATCAAACCTTTTTCTTGCTTGTCTAGCCATTCCTTGATTTCAAGCCAAGCTGCTTTCTTGTCATCGTCTTCCTCATCATCATAAGCAGTGGTGGGCAGTAACCCAACCGGGATGGTGGGTTTTCCGACAACCTCTTCTGCTAATTGCAGCCACTCCGGCTCGAGTTTGTAACAGCTCCTCACAAACACAGCACTGGCGCCTTTCACGGTAACAGCGGCGCGATAAACGTCCGAAACGTTGCCACCATCGATAAAAAGGTCGTGGAACATTCGCTCTATCTCGAAATAACGAGGCATGATCGTGGTCTCAAACGGAACCCACTTGGGTTTGGACATCAAATGCTTTGCCTCGACTCGATAATCTACACCGTCGATAATTGCCGATGGAGGGCCTATGATGATGTTAAGGCAGGAAGCTGAAAATATGCTGAAATGCACGTTGGGGATGTTCAGCTTTTCCATGATAGGAACTAACCGAAACGAAGCGAAATCGTGAATTACCCAATCTGGGGAAAGTGTTTGCAGAAAAGCAGCCATGGAGTCTTGGAGCTCATCGAAGGCAATCTTGAGGTACCTCACCTTGTCATAAGGTAAGTCCAAGGTGGAGTCTGCATCTTCTGGGAGATTTTCGACTTGCGGCAAAGGTAATCCGATGAGATCTATGTTGGGTACGAGGTGTGGGTGCAATTTGGGGAGACGCTGGATATTTCTGGGAGTGGACACAAAGGAAATCTTGTTGCCTCTCTCAGCTAAGAGCTTAGCTAGCTCCAAGAATGGAATAATGTGTCCGAAGGCTAACCATGGGAGCATCACGATGTGAAGTGCACTATTCTCACTCGCCATGGCTGAGAACTGTTAAGAAATACGGAGTAAATCTTAGGAAAATGCAAAGTTACAACCTTTTTGTGATTCTCACTTCTCACTATCCTTTTAATTTACTCTAGGTGGAATCTTCACTACAAGGTGTTGAGTGGCACCTTAAGTTTATATATTTATCTATAACACGATTTAGACAAGTATATAGACAATCCTTGTACTGTGGACTAGGTACGAAGGTCATTTTCCATTTACTTTTGATAGCGAACGTTTGGTTATTAAGCTATATATTTTTAAAAATATTTTAAAGCATATGTATATGTGTTGTGTTGTAAGTTTTTGTGTTTTGTATTTTAAAATTCTATACTTTTTTTTTTTTTTTTATTTAAAAGAAGGGGGAGACCCAGGTTCAAAATTACGGACCACTGTACATGTATCGCCAAGATGGCATTCCTACTTTATCATCTTCTATACAATTTAAAATCTCATCTGGAGGGAGGTTCAGCATGTGCATGCCCGGCGGGAAGTTCCTGGAAAAGAAGGCAACTCTGTCTGCCGTGTGATTCTGCTCTCTGGGTATTGTTCTCATCTGCCAATTCTCGAGTCTGTTCAGTTCTGTTCTGCAGGCTTCCAAAAGGTTGTGCGCCACAATGCGAGGAGGTCCCCCCTCGTGGATATACTTGACTGCTTCCGCTGAATCACTCTCGATGATCATTCTTTTATTCCCCATATGAATGGCGAGTTGGATGCCTTTTAGTAGCGCCCAAGCCTCTGCTTTGAGAGGGGAGCATCTCCCGATATTGAACGCAAAGCCTTGAATCCAGTTCCCGGAGCTGTCTCTGATAAGGCCGCCACAGCTTGCTTTGTTCGAGTTAGATTGGACAGAGCCATCGACATTTAGTTTCGTGTATCCTTCCTGGGGTTTTTCCCAGCTGGGTTGTTTCCAAGAGGCAGAGGAGAGAGGGATCAACGAGTTCGTACTTCTTTCGAAAGCTTTCGTTACTTCCTCGTATTGTGCCCTGACCCTTGATATTTTAAGGCACAGGGGTTTGGTAGTGTTGTTGAATACAGCTTCATTCCGCCATTTCCAAATCCACCACAGTGTGATGGCAAAAAGGGAGCTTGTATTGACTGGGGCTCTGCACGTACCTTTGTTTGTGATGCCATCTTTTAGCTAGACTGGGAAGGGGAGTAGGCTTTTCCTTTCAAATTCCTCCGGTAGTACTGCTTTCCAAAGTTCCTTCGCAACTGGACAGGATCGTAGGACATGTTCAACATCTTCAGTAATTTCATTGCAGGTCTAGCATTCATCACTGTTAGCTAGACCTCTTCTCTTCCTATTGCTGTTTGTCATGATCCTTTCATGGGCAACAAGCCAAAGGAATGAGCGGATGCGATTGGGAACTTTGAGTTTCCATATACTGTTCCACTTTGCTGGTTCGGTTGGGGATTGTGTGCCCCGAGCAATTTCGTAGGCGGAACTTACCGTAAATTCTCCAGATGTTCCTTTCGACCAGCGCAGCCCATCTATGGCCTCGGGATCGTCTAAGATGATAAATGCTGCTAGTTTCTCTAATGTTTCCTCAGGGAGAGCATGTTGCAGCTCTTCCCATGCCCAACCCTTGTCCGGAAGCCGGTAGCTTGCTACCGTTCTTTTCAGCTCAGATTCCGTCAAAACACAAAGGGACCTAGACTTCAAAGGGTTGTCTTCAATCCATGTGTCTTGCCAGAACAATGATCCCCTACCATTCCTTACATTTCTTCGAAGGCCCTCCTGTAGCAGTGTGCGAGCTTTGAGAATGCCTCTCCAGGTGTTGGAGCTGTTGGGCTTTGCGCTCCATTCTATGGGATTTGGAGAGGAAATTGTATACTTTGCCTGGAACAGTTTGATCCATAGGCAGTCAGCATTATGCAGAATTTTCCAACCCAATTTAGCTAAAAAAGCCCGGTTCATTGGTTCTAGCTTGCGTATTCCTAATCCGCCCTCAGATTTGCTGCTGGTCACTACATCCCAGTTGACTAAATGGACTTTTCTTTCGCCTGTTTTGCTTCCCCAAAGGAAGTTTCTTATGAGTTTCTCCATGGATTCAATTACTCCGACCGGAATTAAGGTGGTCTGCATCGTGTAGTACGGGATAGACGAGAGGACAGATTGTGCGAGGACTTGTCTTCCAGCGAACGACAGAGTCTTTGATTTCCACCCAGTAAGCCTTGATTGCATTCTGTCAAGTAATCCCGCAAAGGATTCCTTGTTGAGTCTTCCATGTATTGATGGTAGACCAAGGTACTTCCCTAGATCAGTGACTACTGTGATACCGATAGTCGCTGAAATTTCCTGCTGGACGGCCGGTAGTGTGTTCTTCGAGAAGAAAATAGAGGATTTTTGGAGGCTGACTTTCTGACCAGAAGTTGAGCAGAACCAATCCAAACATCTCTTCATCTCCAGTGCTTGTTCCAATGATGCTTCACCAAAAAGTACGAGATCGTCTGCAAAAAAAGAGATGGGAGATTAGTGGTGCACTTTTGGCGATTCTAATCCCTTTCCAATTTCCAGCCAGTTTGGATTCATTTATGATGTGACTCAATTTTTCAATACATATAACGAAAAGAAGAGGGGATATGGGATCTCCCTGTCTGATTCCTCTCCTTGGTTTGAACCATCCCGTTTGTTTACCATTCCAAAGGACTGATAATCTTGTGGTGGAGATGCATTCGCGAATGTTTCTTCTCCATACTTGGTTGAATCCAATGTCTTTCAAGGTGTCATCTATGAAGTTCCATGAGAGTCTGTCGTACGCCTTTTCCAGGTCAATCTTCATGATAAGCCATCCTAGGTTTCCTTTTTTAGCTCTCATCGAGTGCAGTACCTCTTGGTAGACTAATATATTCTATGTGATGGATCTTCCTGGCACAAAACTAGTCTGATGTTGACCGATGATTTTCTTGGAAATGCTCTTTAATCTGGAGGCCAAAACTTTAGTAATTAGCTTGTAATGTACGTTGCAAAGACCAATTGGTCTGAATTGCTTCACCGTTTCTGGACTCTCCACTTTTGGGGTCAGTGAGATGAGTGTATCGTTTGCTCCCTCCGGTAGGATACCATCATCAAAGAATGTCTGAACTAGCTTCAAGAGACTGTGTCCAACAATTTTCCAGGATTTTTGGTAGAAGCCCGCTGAAAATCCATTAGGCCCCGGAGCTTTACATGGGGCCATGTCGAATAGTGCTCGTTTGACTTCCTCCAATTCCAACTTGGCATTTATGGCTTGCCAGTCTTCTTCCCCAATTGGTGGGAAGTGGCCATGCAGAACTTCCCCGGAATTTCGAATTGTATCTTCGGAAAAAAGGGAGATATAGTACTCTCGAACATGGGCTGCAACTTCGTGTTCCTGTGTAATCCAATTGCCATTGGAGTCTCTCAGGCTCGTTATCTTCCCCTTCCTATTGCTGGCCATGGTTGCAGCATGGTAGAAATGAGTGTTACGGTCCCCCGAGGTGATCCACTCCTCCCTAGATCGTTGAAACCAAACCAGTTCTTCTTGGTGTAAGGTTTCCTCTAGTTCCTTAGTTTTCTATCCAGACATAACAGATCGGATCTGGTATTGGACGCTATCCTTTGCTGGATTCCTCCCAATCTTGCTAGCAGATGTTTCTTTCTTTGGAATATGTTGCCAAAAGTGTTCTTGTTCCAGAGTGATAGTGCAGTAGCCATTGCTTGGTTGTTGGATTCTATGTCACAGTGTTCCTTCCAGACTGACTTCACCAGAGGTAGAAAAGAGGAATGAGTAGACCAGGCAAAATTAAACCTGAAGTGTATGTTTGAAGGCTCCGGTGGACAACCGAGTAGGCGAACAAGGAGCGGGGAGTGGTCCGAGCTTATCATCGGAAGATGTTCTACTGCAGCTCTTGGGAATCTCATGTTCCATTCAAGGTTGCCTAAGGCACGATCAAGACGCGCGCCTTTGAACGAGGCAGTACCGAGACCTCTCATCCAAGTAAACTTGGTTCCTGTGTATCCTAAGTCCATCAATCCTTCTCTGAATATCCAATCATTAAACTCTATGCATCTTGCCAAAGAAAAATGGTCTGTATTGCTAACTTCTTGCTGGCATGTGACCGAGTTGAAGTCACCAGTGACCAACCAAGGAATCTGATCGTTGTCGAGTGAGAGGTCTGAGTATAGTTGTCTTCGGAGGTAGTGGTTGGGGCTCCCGTAAACCAGTGTTAATAGCCAAGGCTCTGACTGGTTATCTGTGATTTGCAAGGACACAAATTGTGGGTTAGTGCGAATTATATCTATCGACAGAAAATTCTTCCAAAACACCCATATACCACCAGAGAAGCCCACTGCTTCTACTCTAAGCCATTCGTCAAATCCACATGTTTGGCATAGAGAGTCTGCGTGGTTACTAGAGACTTTTGTCTCCAAGAGACACACAATGCAAGGTTTATAAAATCTACAAAATTGGTTAAGGATGCGCCAGAAAGATTTGGAGGCCGCACCCTGACAATTCCAAACTAAACTAATCATAAAAAAGAATCTAAAAAATAAAATTGCGTTAAACACGCATATAGTCAGTCTCCAAATGCGCAACATGGGCAGCAGTGTCGTCCTCATTCGCCATAGCCTCATCCGGTGTGGTTGATGTATCTGCTATACTTGGACCGGGGTCCGGTGGATTTTCCTTGAAATTGCAAAATGAGTTTGTCAGAGGAGGAGACAAGGGGTGTGAATCTGCATGATGAACCATGGTGATAGTGATGCCTCTCCCACGATTCGACCCTCGAACAACTGTGTGCTCATTTTCAGCTGCTGCACGGTTGGGGGTACCACCTCTCGCTCCCCGACCCCTTGCTCTCGTTCTGAAACCTCCACGGGGTAATGCCGGGCCAAGGTTCTGAGGGGTGGGTTGGTCCATCATTCTCTGGTCAAGGTCATTGTTGTTCTGTGGCGTTTGCCTCGGGGGGTTACGATAGTTAGTTCTGATCCTGGGTAGGGCCGCAGCTGGCTGTTGAAACTCCATCTCCTTGTCCTGGGAATCCTGTTCTTGCAAGTTCTCGTCTAGGCCATCAAGAGTGGTGAACCGCGATTGGTCCCCTAGTCCTTCGAATGTCTGGCCAGAGTTGTACTCTGCTGTCGCACCTTTTTTCGCACCAAGAGTTTCTGGTTGAGTGTTGTTCTTATGCCGTCCTCTCCTTTCCTTTCGTGTGACAAGCATCCATGCCCCATACTTTTCCTGCGGCTTAGGGTTCTCCGTTTGTGGGGTGGCCATCGATGAGGTTCCCTCATTCTGTTCGGCAGTGACTGGTTCTGCACTGCTCTCCTTACCACATTGCTCTTGATGATGACCATAAACGCCACATTTGAAGCAGATCAAATTTATACCCTCGTACTCGATCGGCCAATCAATGAAATGCAGAGTGAATTTGGACAGAAGAGGCTTTGTAATGTCAATCTCAACGCAGACTCTGGCAAATTTGCCTATTGAAGCCAAGCCGGTCGTTGTGTCGATCTTGACTGGTCGACCTATAGTTTTCCCTATTTTCTTCAAGAACTCCTCATCGAAATACTCTATTGGTAATTCCGGAAAGCGAACCCAAACAAGCAGCTTCTTGGTCTTGTTTCTAGAAGGGATGAAATTTGGTTCCCATTCTTGGACCACCAAATAGTGCCCCAGAATTATCCAGGGTCCTCCAAATTTGGCCGCTTCATAGTCTACCAGCGTCTCGAATTTGGCTATGTAGTAGTCGTGAGCAAGGGCGATTAGGTCGAATGTGGAGTCCGGCTTCCACATACGCTGAAGTCTTTGCTTGAGATACGAGTAGCCGACTGTTCTTCCAAGAACCCTAACAATTAGGGATCGCCGCCAAGGGCGTCTTAGCCTTTCCTTCTCTTCTTTTGTGACCTGAATAACCGGGAATATGGACGTTGTTCTGTCATCTTCCATGAGATCATCGTCGGACACCACTGCTTTGTCCGGGTGGCTTTCCGTTTCCCTGTGCGTCCACGCATGGTTCGGGGTAACGTCTGGAGTTCTCCATTGGAGCGATCCTGGGGAAGATACCCCTGCGGCACCTGATGTTTCTTGCAAGTTCTCTCTTGGAGACATGATTTGGTTCGATTCAGCTTCTTCCCTACCTCGCTTCGTTTTCTTGGTATTTCTTTCCAACAAATCCTGGTCCTCCGGCGACCGATGGGTCGCCGACGGTGATGCCGTGACCGAGAGCGAATTCGCTGCCATTAGATATTAAAATTCTATACTTTAAAAGTATCAATTCTATACCTGAATCAAGTTTTTTTTTTTTTTTTTTTTTTTAAAGGTACCCAAATCAAGTTAGTAGCTGTATAACACACAACATATTGTGTCTTATTTTCTGAATTTATATCTTGTAATGTGTTGTGAAATTTTGTGCTTATAGAATTTAGATTCTCTATCTAAATCAAATTTGAAATTAAGTAAATATCTAACATATATATATATATATATATATATATATATATATATATATATATATATATATATATATATATATATATATATATATATATGGGCACACTCTAATGCGATCGGTCGTTCAGGAGAGAAAGAAGAATCATTTACAGCTGTCCACGTGTCCAAATCAACGAATCAGATGTAATTTTAAAAAAACGACGCGGTGACATTTTCGTAAATAACTCAAACTTTGGTGCAAGTAAATGTGTTACAAGTGCAAGTAGCTGGTGCACCTTTGCAAGTAAAAAATGCAAATAAAATCACTTACAAGTGCACTTATTTGCCCTTACAGGTGCAAATAATTTACCTTGTTAACTTTTGTGCACCTAGGTGCAACTAATTATAACGTTTGGTGCAACTAGATGTTGAAATACAAACAGATGCAAAGCAGATTGTCACATGGGTCAACGACAACTCACAGTTAAGGGGACCAATAAGCGATTACATTGATGAAATAAGAGGATGACTGAAAGTGAATTGGAAGGTTTCAATTAAAAACATCCATCGAGAGCAGAATCGAAGTGCTGATACTATGGCTACCATGGGAGCTAGCTTGGGAGAAACATGGAGAGACCTTGCGATTTGCCCCCCTGGAATTGAAGAGATGGTCACCCGTGAATGCATGAGAGCTACATGCCTACAAGGAAATAGACAGTAGCTGGGTCACCTCCTCCCTTTACATAAAAAATTATAACGTTTGGTGCAACTAGATATAACGTTAGGTGCACTCAGTATTGATGCTCAGTGTAAATTTTGCTTGCACTTGTAATACATTTTATTTGCACTTAGGTGCACTGTATAAAACTGCTACGTACACTTGTATTACATTTTACTTGCATTACGATGTTCAATTATTTACGAAAATACCATCACATTTTTTTTTTTTAAATCAGTGTTTCTCATCCGCTAAATCTGAACACGTAAGCGGATGTCATGTGTTCTGAGTTCTATCTGATCGCACCATTCTCATTCGAGCGTGAGAATAAATCCAAATCATCGATCCAATAAATAGTAAAGGTTAAGATTTAAGATTCCCAGTCCATTTAAGTTGGAATTAATTCACATAGTGATATAGTAATTGGGAAATACATTTTAATTGTACTCCGTAATAAAATTGATTATTTATCTATCCTTTTGTTGACTAGAATTGAACATTTAATAAATTAAAAATAAAAATTTATCCGTAAGCCAATCTTGTAAAGTGGATCATTTTCCACCATATATTTTGGTGATTAGCTTACTAAGATTTAGTGAGATTGCCCGAATAAAATAAGCATATATGTCCAAAGAAGAAACATGATTGAAAAATGTGTCTAAGGCGTGATTCAAGACCAAATAAATTAAACTAATTGGATCTGTTCTACCAAAAAAAAAAAAAAAAAAAAAACTAATTGGATCTCTCACTTTTAATTTTGTCGATAAATTATTATATCTTTTTTCTAGGCTTATCGTTTGATAATAATTTTGTGTGAATAGATCTCCCATCATTTTACGATTATTACGCAATCCTCAATTTCAGTGTTTCTATTATTTTTTAAGTTATTATATTTGGAGTATTATAATATTTTATTTATATTTTGACCCCTAATATATATATATATATATATATATATATATATATATATATATATATATATATATATATATATATATATATATATATATATATATATATATATATATATATATATATATATATATATATATATGAAAGGGATCAAGTGCGGTTGTGCAGTTAGACGCATATTAAGCACAAATCTCACGCAACTTAAGCACAAAACTCACGCATCTTAAGTTTCAACAACTATTCACATTAAACACAAAACTCACGCACTTTACGCATAAAACCCATTGATAAGTGCATATTTGTTCATATTTATACACCATGTCTACCCCATATTTAGCCTTGTTTGGCTTATGGAGTGTCACAATGTTGTTCAAAATGGTCTTTATTTTGCTCATTTGATCAATTATGCACAATTCTTTATCTTTGAGTAGAAATGAAGGATTTTAGATCATGTTGGATGCATTTGGAGTCAAGGGGAGCCAAGGTGAAGCTAAGGAGATGAATGCAATACTTCCAAAGGAGCCAAAGAGTTATGTTTACAATGGTGTTGATCATATGGACAAATTAAACCAAGGTAAAAGTGGAACAAGTGTCAACAAGTTGAAATTCTCACATAGATTGGCCACTGTTCTGTTTTCGGGCCATATCTCGGTCTAGAAATATCCAATTTATGTGATTATTGTCCCATTGGAAAGAAGACTCAAAGATCTACAACTCATATTCAGACATCAAAGCCTAAAAAGGAAGACACAGGGGTCAAAATTATCCTTGAAGTTGAAGTTCCAAACTTACAATTCAAAACTGACCACTGTTTGGTTTTTGGACCATATCTCAGCCTAGGAATGTCCAAATGAAGTGATTCTTGTGCCATTGGAAAGAAGACTCGAAGGGCTACAACTTTCATGAAGACCATAGTTCCAAAATCTGACGTTTTGAAGGCCAAATGACACGTCCAAGTGCACGGCCGTGTATGTGGCCGTGTATTTTCTGTGCATTCCAGTAGCTACTGCTGTTTTGGACACGGCCAGGGACATGGCCATGTCCCTGGCCGTGTCACCTCTGCTGCAACTTTTTATAAACTCTGTTTTTTGTCATTTTTACTTGGTTTTGACTCTTGTTAGAACCCTAGACACTCATTTTGCTTCCCTTCATATTTCTAGGTTAGAATAGACTTAGATTTATGTTTCTTAACACTTTTGAAACTTGTAATCTTGGATTTGAAGCTTGGATTCCAACATTTCAAGATTCCACCATCCAATTTCTTTAGAGAAGTTTTCTTTCTTTTATCTCTTTCTTTTGCAAGATTTATGTTTGTTGCTTATGCTTTTGTGTTCTTTATGCTATTTAATCATGAGTAGTTAGTTAATGGACTTGAGTTAGGGTTGTATTATCTATCTTGATGCTTGATTTGTGATTATTGCAAAAAAGGGGAAGAACACTACCTAGGGTTCATGTGTTTATGAAGTTGTTGTGTTTATATCTTGTTAATGTTTGATGTACACATTCATTAGCTTGTTTTTGGAGGATTCCTTGCCTCAATGAGAGTTGGGTGATGAATCCAAGCCACCCCTTGCATATACTCGATTTCTTCCTACGAAAATATGGGAAATTGGGGGCTTTAGATGCTTTGTGTGCTTGATGGACTTTGAATTGATTCACCACGAAAGTGGGGCAATTCCTTGTTCTAATCCTTGTTTATTAATCATGAGAATGGTTCGTAGACTAGGATACCTTTGTGTATTCCCGCTTGATTCCTTGGTTACTTGTTCTCCCTAATTCCTTAGGTTGTGCTATGCATCTAGAAGATAATGCTCCCTAACTTGAGTCCTATTCCTTTATTTTGTGTTTCCATCTTGTTCATATGTGTTTTTGTAATTTTGTTTAGTTACCTTAGCCTTAACCGTGTTATGATTTGCTTAGCTTCTTGTTGATTTTCTTATGCTAGTGCCTAGTTTCTTGTGATTGCATATTGCGTGCCATATCCCTCAATCCCCTGAGGACAACATAACACACCCGTACACTCACCATCACTTATTTTTTGCTACATCAAAAATTGGCGCCGTTGCCGGGGATTGGAAATTTGGTGGTTCTATGTGATTGCTTGTTTTACTAGCATTGGTGTTTAGGGAATCTTAGGAGACTAAGCTTTTTCTTTCTTTTTTGTTTGTTTTTATTGTTTAAAGAGCTAATTGTCTTACCTAGATTGAGATTTGGTTGAAGGATCTTTTCTTTGTGCATTCACTCTTAATTGAAAAGGAAGAGTTTTCACCACTCAATCAAGATCTTTGAATTATGGAGGGGTATGATTTCCAAGAGCAAAGAATGTCATTGCTCGATTTCATCAAAATGGGTATAAAGACCTTTCAAGGTGGTCCACTTCAATCATTTCTTTCTTATTCTAAGTGGTGTTCCTATTGTGGTGAAGCCCATGCATTGGAGAGTTGTTACAAGTTAAACTCCACAAGTCCAACACCACCTCAAGATTGCCAACCTTTCCCTCAAGAGTGTGGTGTCAACATGAGTCATGAAGTTCCTCAAGAAAACACTTTTCAAGCTTTGGAGCCACAATCAACATGAGCCAAGGTTAAAGTCTTTCGAATCTTGGATTACTTTCTGTGAACAAAGAAAATTGAATAAAATTTAGAAATTC
Organism: Ipomoea nil; assembly: GCF_001879475.1. Taxonomy (NCBI): domain Eukaryota; kingdom Viridiplantae; phylum Streptophyta; class Magnoliopsida; order Solanales; family Convolvulaceae; genus Ipomoea; species Ipomoea nil. The sequence goes on from NW_017616846.1 coordinate 1,266,451, forward strand.
AAAATTCTGGGTTACATTGAGTATCAAATGTGGTGTGGGTACAAGTCTCTGGATGGTTCTCTGATTCTTCAATTTGATGCCTTGAACACTCCACCATTGAAGGGCCTCCGGGTTTCAAGTGGCTTGATCTTCAAAGAAGGGCTTGTATATATAACTTGTTCTTCTTGAAGGGCCTCTGGGTTCAAATGGCTTGATCTTCAATGAAGGTTTGGATCAACAGGCCTGATTGGATTGGAGGAGGGGCTTTTACTTTCAGGATCACATTTTCATTGTGATCTCTGAATAATATATATTTCTAGATGTTTACATGATTTTTCCTAGGATTTGTGTGGTTACATAGAAATAAGATGTCCTATTTATAGCTGTAGGATAGAAGAGTTTTGATAGGTTCAAACTCTTTTGATATTATCTAATTAACAAATTAGATAATATCAATATTATCCATAAATATATTCAAATATACTTATATTGATAAATAATCATATATTTATCAAAATTTAAGTGTCTACACTTTCGAAGAAACATGTTTTTGTACAATGACAATTGTGTGTAGCTCTCTCTATCTAGAGTTATCAACCCTAAAGCTCTTATATTGTTATTTTAGGCCAAAACAGAGAGTAATTTTCTTCAACTAACGACAAATGTTATGTACAAGAAAGTTTTTAACAATTTTGTAAATTCATAGAATTTGTTTACTTGATTATGCTATATTGGATTATGAGATGTATGTAAGTATCATTTTGTTTTTTTTTTTTCCATTTTATTTTTAGGATTAATGCTAACCGATAATGAAAAGGCTAATTATGATTTGCTTGAAATTGAAAAGCTTATAAGTGCATAGGGAAAGAGTTTGTCTTGCTTTCCTTATATGCCTATACCAGATAGTCAGATACTAGTTGCTCAACTTTGCATGGAAATCAATTGTTGTATGAGGAATTGTCATATGATTGTGATGCTCATAAGGTTAGAAAACTTACAGATGAACAGCGACATGTTTATGACATAATTCTTGGTGAAGTTGCGGTTGCTAGTGGTGGTATGTTTTTTTGCTTAGGTATTCCAAATCATTGTCTTAGCTTGCAAGTTGGATCTGTAGTTATGCTTTAGTGGAACATTATCCATACTCTTGGTTTGTGCAATGGTATGAGATTGATCATTACTAAATTGGGAGATCATGTTGTTGAAGCGAAAGTAATGTCAGGAAGTAGTATGGATACACGGGTTTTAATTCCAAAATTGTCATTGACACCATTGGATCTTTGATTGCCATTTAAGTTTCAAAAGAGTCAATTAACTCTAATGGATGTTGTCTTATGCAATGACAATAAATAAGAGCCAAGGACAAAGTCTTACAAACGTTGGTTTACTTTTGAAACAAACATGTTAGTTTTGGTACATGACCAGTTGTATGTGGCTTTGTCTAGAGTTAATAACTCAAATGATCTTGAAGTGATGGTTTTAGCTAAGAATATATATAATTATTTTAATTTATGTTTATGTCTACTCATATTTATGACTTTGATAAGTTTAATATTATTTTGAAACATTTTGTATTTCATATTTCTCATTAAATAATTATATGTATGTTTTCAGTGTATTAATAATTCAATATTTAATTATAATATAGTTTAATTTTCATTCATGCATTGCAGGGGTACAATCTAGTAAGCATATATAATTCTAAAGAAGAAACATGATTGAAAAATGTGTCAAACACGTGATTCAGAACCAAACAAATTCATAATATCTCTCATTCCGAGGAAAATGATAAATCTTAACTTTTTTTGGTTAAAAAAAATTAACTTTATTTGGATTTCTAAAAATTATTTCAATAAAATTTAATTAAAAAAAAAAACAGTAAAAAATGCACATTAAATGCATTTATTATAGACCAGAACATTGAACACGTACGTACTGTACTTAATTCTTGTTGGAACCACTTGGCTGATACATGGTCGGTGCATGCAGATAATCCAACAACTTATTAACGTAATTATCTTGTCTCTCCTTGTCAAACAATTTGGCCTTCATCTTCTTCACATTTTCTGCGAAAACCTTTCCTTGCTCCTCCACCATTACCACTCTCAATGACTCGGCCACCGAGTCTCTAGAAAACGATCCATCATTCTCATCTCTCGCTATTGCATACCCCATTTCCTTCTCCACCAGCAGCCTGGCAATAATCCCCTGGTCCGCCAAGAAAGGAAGCAAAATCAGCTTTTTCTCAAATTTCACGGCCTCCACCACCGAGCTCCATCCTGAGTGAGTCAAGAACCCTCCCACCGAGTCGTGACTCAGTATCTTCAGCTGAGGTGCCCAGCTTGTACATATCACCCCGCGCCCTCTCGTCCTCTCTTCGAACCCTTCTGGCAGCTTCGTCACTTCCGCATCCGCGGAGCCGCGTTGTTTCCTGTAAACCCAGAAGAATGGTAGCTGGGAAAGCTCTAACCCCAGAGCTATCTCTACCACTTCTTCCTGATTCGGCTTTGTTTCGCTCCCAAAAGCTACGTACACTACTGAACCTGAGACCACCCAGCACAGAATAAATATGTATCGTATAACCAAATAACCAAATTATGTATAGAAAATCCCAATTTAATTAAATTTCCAAAATCAAACCGGCCTTTTTCTTGCTTGTCTAGCCATTCCTTGATTTCAAGCCAAGCTGCTTTCTTGTCATCGTCTTCCTCATCATCATAAGCTGTGGTGGGCAGTAACCCAACCGGGATGGTGGGTTTTCCGACAACCTCTTCTGCTAATTGCAGCCACTCCGGCTCGAGTTCGTAACAGCTCCTAACGAACACAGCACTGGCGCCTTTCACGGTAACACCTAAGCGATAAAGGTCGGAGACGTTGCCGCCGTCGATGTAAGCGTCGTTGAACACGCGCTCCATCTCGAAATTACGAGGCATGATTGTGGTCTCAAACGGAACCCACTTGGGTTTGGACGTCGTATGCTTTGGCTCCACTGGAGAATCTACACCGTCAATAACCGCCGACTGAGGGAAGAAGATTGCGTTAATAGACGCTGTAAATATGCTGAAATACACGCTGGGGATGCTCAGCTTTTCCATGATAGGAACTAACCGAAACGAAGCGAAATCGTGAATTACCCAATCTGGGGAAAGTGTTTGCAGAAAAGCAGCCATGGAGTCTTGGAGCTCATCGAAGGCAATCTTGAGGTACCTCACCTTGTCGTAAGGTAAGTCCAAGGTGGACTCTGCATCTTCTGGGAGATTTTCGACTTGCGGCAAAGGTAATCCGATGAGATCTATGTTGGGTACGAGGTGTGGGTGCAATTTGGGGAGGCGCTGGATATTTCTGGGAGTGGACACAAACCAAATCTTGTTGCCTCTCTCAGCTAAGAGCTTAGCCAGCTCCAAGTATGGAATAATATGTCCGAAGGCTAACCATGGGAGCATCACGATGTGAAGTGTACTACTCTCACTCGCCATGGCTGAGAACTGTTAATGTTAGGAAAATGCAAAGTTAGAACCTTTTTGTGATTCTCACTTCTCACTTAGCTTCTCACTATCCTTTTAATCTACTCTGGGTAGAATTGAATCTTCACTACAAGGTGACGAGTGGCACCTTAGGTTTATTTATAACACAATTTTGACAAGTATATAGACAATCCTTATACTGTGGACTAGGATCTGCAGTGCATTGCAAATCCTGGTCTATACGACATCATTTTCGATTTACTTTTGACGGTGAACGTTTGGTTATTCCGTTACATTTTTTTAATATTATAAAGTATGTGTATGTGTGGTAGGGAATATCCCGACCGGCATAGTTTCACCACGACCGAGAAGCCTTTGTCCTTTTCTCTTTGTCTTTGCAGGTAACAGGTCGGGTTCCTTGTGGAGAACCCGGTCGGGGTCCGACCGGGAGTTGCCCGACCGGTGATGTCAACCACCGAGCGGAAGCCCTTTGGCGAGAGAGCTGATGAAGGACACGTGGCTGTTCTTTACATCGACAGGCAGGGCACCCGGGAGGATGACACGTGGTGGCTACGTGGAGGACATGCCGAACGGCTGGAATCCTGTCCCCGGCAAAGCGGCTATAAATATCCACAGTAGCTACAGTGTAGGGGACTTTTGGACGATCGATAGGTTGTTGTTAGAGAAGCCCGACCGCAGTCAGTCGGCACTCAGAGCAACCAAGTAGATTGTACTTAGGGCCTTTACTGTGATCAATAAAGACATTTACTTGCTTTAGTTGGTCTCGAGTTACTTCATATTGCTTACGTGTAATTAGCACTATCATTTTGGCGCCGTCTGTGGGGACTTGGTAGGGAATATCCCGACCGGCATAGTTTCACCACGACCGAGAAGCCTTTGTCCTTTTCTCTTTGTCTTTGCAGGTAACAGGTCGGGTTCCTTGTGGAGAACCCGGTCGGGGTTCGACCGGGAGTTGCCCGACCGGTGATGTCAACCACCGAGCGGGAGCCCTTTGGCGAGAGAGCTGATGAAGGACACGTGGCTGTTCTTTACATCGACAGGCAGGGCACCCGGGAGGATGACACGTGGTGGCTACGTGGAGGACATGCCGAACGGCTGGAATCCTGTCCCCGGCAAAGCGGCTATAAATACCCACAGTAGCTACAGTGTAGGGGACTTTTGGACGATCGATAGGTTGTTGTTAGAGAAGCCCGACCGCAGTCAGTCGGCACTCAGAGCAACCAAGTAGATTGTACTTAGGGCCTTTACTGTGATCAATAAAGACATTTACTTGCTTTAGTTGGTCTCGAGTTACTTCATATTGCTTACGTGTAATTAGCACTATCAATGTGTTTTGTGTTATGAGTTTTTGTATCTTGTGTTATGGAATTCTTTATTTTGAGAGTATCAATTTTGTACCTCCTAAATCAAATTAGTAGATGTGTAATACAACATATTATGTGTCTTAATTTATAAATTTATATATTGTGTTGTGAAATTTTTTACCTATAGAACATAAGTTCTCAATTTAAATCAAATTTGAAAATAAGTAAATATCTAACACACACATATATATATATATAATCATATGACAACACCTTCTAACATGAGAACGTGAAAATAAATTCAAATTATTCATCCAATGAATCTTAAAGGTTAAGATTTACAAATCCCATTCATTTAGGTTTGAATTAATTCATTGGGTGATATAATAATTGGGAAAGAAATTTTAATTGTAATAAAATTGATTATTTATCTATCATTTTGTTGACTTGAATTGAACATTTAATGAATTAAAAATGAATATTTATCCGTAAGACTTGAATTGAACATTTAATGAATTAAAAATGAATATTTATGCGTAAGCCCATCTTGTACATTGGATAATTTTCCACAATATATTTTGCTAAGATTTAGTGGTATTGCCCGAATAAAATAAGCATATAAGTCCAAAGAAGAAACATGATTGAAAATTGTGTCTAAGACGTGATTCAGGACCAAATAAACTAATTGGATCTCTCACTTTTACTTTTGTCGATAAATTAATTGTGATTAGGTGCATCTAACGATATAATTAGTTGCACCTAGGTATATGAATGTTAACAAGATAAATTATTTGTACTTGTAAGTGAAATAATATATATATATATATATATATATATATATATATATATATATATATATGAGAACATCTTTCAACATAAAAACGTGAGAACAAATCTGATTTAAATTATCCATCTAATAAATATTAAAGGTTAAGATTTATCATTTCCCCTCGTATATTTAAGTTCGAATTAACACATGGTGATAGGATCGTTATGCTGTGCATCCGTATGCATCATGCATGGTGCATCTAGATGCAAAAACGACATCATTTTGATGTCTAACTTTAAAACAAAAAATCAGAATTGCATAACTACACATCCATAATTTCATAACTATACATTCAGAATTACATAACTACACATCCATAATTTCATAACTATAAATCCAGAATTGCATAACTACACATCCATAACTTCATAACTATACATCCAGAATTGCATAACTACACATCAATAACTTCATAACTATAAATCCAGAATTGCATAACTACACATCCATAATTTCATAACTACACATCCAGAATTGCATAACTATATATCTAGAATTTCATAACTAAAAATCCAGAATGAATGAACTAAAAAATGAATAACATAATGTTGTTGATGGAAATTGAAACTGATTTTTTTTTTTTTAAATAGGACGCGCGTTTTGATGCAAAACGATGTCGTTTTTGCATCCGTATGCACCATGCATGGTGTATACGGATGCACAACATAATTTGCCATGGTGATATAGTAATTGGAAAAAAAAAAAAAAATTTGAAGGGAGGAAAAGAAATTTAAGTTGTATTAACATTATATATATCATGGGCCTCTCTAAGAGATGGCCCTGGACAGGAGCCAAAAATTATATATATCATGGGCCTCTATAAGAGATGGCCCTTGACAGGAGCAATTTATATTCTACACCACGGCGCGCGTTGCACTGTGCGCTCAAATGCAAAACGACGTCATTTTAATTTTTTTTTTTTTTAAAAAAAATTTCCCGCCCCAGTGAATGGCAGTAATTTTTTCTTTAAAAAAAAACCGTTGTTCAAAAATGTACATAATGTTATACTAGAATACACATAATTGTATACATGAATGTACATAATTATATAACAAAATATACATACTCTTTTTAAAAGATAATACACATAATCTAACATAATACATAATAAACATAAATTTTTAACATAATACACATCAACTCTTAACATAATACACACAAATTTTCTGATTCGGATGTACATAATTGTATAAAAAATGTACATAACTGTATGAACAAATACAAATAATTGTGTAAACAAATACACATAATTATGTGAACAAATACACATAATCACAGCAACTTCCTACCGCGCCTCCCAAAGCGACGTCGTTTTGGGAGGCGCGCGGCGCACAGTGCTATGCTCGCCGTGGTGTAGGGTATAACGATTGCTGGACAGGAGCCTAAAATTATATATATCATGGGCCTCTCTAAGAGATGGCCCTGGACAGGAGCCCAACATGACCTTGCCCAGGGCCGGGCCTCAGGGCACATGAGAAGAAATTTTTTTAATTCAAATTATGAGACAAATATAAATTTATAATTTTTGTATTCTTGATTGTTCACTTTTTAAAAATCTAATACATTTTTTTTGGTAGATGTGCGCAAATTATGCCGTGGAAACGTGTTCACCATGCTTTGTGAACACGGTCTCAAACGACATTGTTTTTGCTAAAAAATAAAATAAATTAAATTAATGTGTTGTTAACATCGTTTTGCATTCTATGTTCAGATTATGAATTTACATTTATTAAATTATGAATTTTCTGTTATGAGATTATGAATTTACAGTTATGTAATTATGAATTTTCTGTACATTCATAATCTCATAACAAAGAATTCATAATCTCATAACAAAAAATTCATAATTTCATAACAGAAAATTCATAATCTCATAAAAGAAAATTCATAATTTCATAACTGCACATTCATAAATCCATACTTGATTCATAATTTATGAGTGTTGAAGAAACTTGCGCGAAGAGGAAGTGAAACCGCAAAATGTAAATATGAAGAAGAAAAAGTCGCGCTGCTAATTTTTTTTTTTTTTTTTTTTTTTTTTTTTTAAAGATTGGTGAAAGATAACGGTGCTCGTAGGCACCGTTACCGTTTGGAATCGTGTTCACCATGGATGGTGAACACGATTCCATGGCATAACAATTGGTAGATGTGCGCCTATTTTTTGTATTCTTGATTGTTCACTTTAAACCATCTTGGACACAGATTTAAAATATGACATGCATAACAAATATGACAAAGTTGATCATTTAAAATTAATTTTTAAAAAGATCTCAATAATTAATTGCATTTGCATTACTACTTACATTATCAAATGAAATATAAAAGATTTTATTTGTAATTTTATATTCAACGGAAATATGTATTTTACTAAGTGATCAAGATTTGAAGCCAATAGCTAGTCAATTATCTAAATAGTAAAAATAAAATAAAAAATGAAAAAGGAAGCCAATTTGACATAAAATATCTTCTTAGATTTTTAGTTAGAAACATTTTCTAAATTCTTTATTTTCTTAAGTTTATATTCTTTATCATCTTTTTTCTAATTTTCACATTATTATTACCACAACCACAACCACCACCACCACCACACCATCTACCATCACCAACACCACCAACACACCACCACCACCATCGCCACTGCACCACCACAGAAAAATATACTTTTATAACCTTTTAAATTATTTTCCTGAAAATGAGTCATTTTCTTGAAAAACATTTTTTGAAAAATATTTTTCAGGTTTTCAAACGGACCCTTAAAAATTATATTTTTTTATCTGTTAAATACTCAAACATTTTGAAAATTCAAAAAATAATCAAAAAAATTCGGAAAATAACTTTCGAAAATTATTTTTAAACGGATCTTAATTTAATAATACAGTCAGGTATATGTCTTTTTTTAGTCACATCATAAGATTTGCATCAAGAAAATCATACGAGATGGGTGGTTGTGAGCCAAGTATATATTAATATATATCCCGGGCAGTTGGTGTTAGTGAGGAGATCGATAGTGCCAATACCTCATGTGGTTAACCGGGGTGATCGAGGCATACAATAATTGCATCACCGCTAAACCAATATAATAATCAACAGATCAGAACACTGTACTACTTAACCTGCAGGAAAATCATATCCATGCACAAACACAATTGAGCATCCAATTCAAGGAGATTGACACATGCAACGAGTAGTCAAGAAATCACGTGTCAGTTGGGACCTCCAAACATTATTAATGATATGACGTCCCAAAACTACCAAATTAAAGGACAATATTTCTATATTTTGTCATAAGTCATAACTAATGAAAGCTGAATGGACACTGGTGACTGGACGTCAGTCACGCCACAAAAATTTAAAGTATGTTTCGTTAGAATCAATTACCCTACAATCACATTGATATGTCTTTGCCTTCTTAATGAGTACTGAGAGAGGTTCTTCATTGTTGAGCAGCATATACGAAGCCAAATCCGTTCTTTTTTTTTTTTTTTTTTTTTTTTTTTAAAGGAGCCAAATCCGTTATCTAATCAAACACTTTGTATGAGCATCCTTCAATAAGGATAATACGATAATTTGAGAATTGAAGGACTAAAGTATGTTTTTTTTTTCTTTATTAATGTGTATGTATATGTAATAACATGTATTAAAATTACAATGTCCGCATGGGTAGCTCAACTGGTCATAGAGGTGAAACTTTGGAAGAATGACCAGGGATCGAGTCTCACCAACGGTAGTGTGGGAGTACCCTCTCAAAGTGAGGGGGGCTCCTTGTGCACAATGAGCACCGGTCTAGCCTCTGTGGTTCATGTTCAGTTGAGTCACCATGATTTACATCCTCCCAAATGCTCTGTCGGGCCGGGGTGTGGGGGGCCCTTAGGGTTGGGGTTCAGCCTTTTGGAAGAATGTATTAAAATTACAATTTTCAAAATTTGTGGTCGTAACATTACATACATCCTATCCTATATGGATCCTTACCAAAATTTATGAGTACTTTCTTATTATCACTGTACTGTAAACTTAATTCATAATCAATTTGAATCGTGCATGTAAAGTTTACTCACTAAATATTTGGCCCACATCTACTAAAGTTAAATTTAGAATGGCATGACTTAGTCCTTTGTTTTATTCGAAACTATAATATTTTAAAATACTAAATAAGAATATGTTAGTTATTTCAAAAAAAAAATGTTAGTTGTTAGTTGTTTTAATTCATTGACTATAGAATATAATATCTTTATTTATGTTGTTCAATAATTTATTTCTTTTTCACTTTTAATGTTTAAATTTTGAAAATATATCATTTTCATCTTTCTGATAATATTTTTGGTGACTGGTATCACATACTCATCATAAGGTGACACAAAAATAAACCACAGCCAATTATGTAATTTTATGTTCGACCCTAATAGCTAAACCCTACGTCGTCTTCCTTGGGAGCACGAGCAGAGGTGAATCCATTTGCTTGTGTAGTTACAGTTCATGTGCATGTAGCTAGATACCGTCCTATTTGATTGTATAGGATTTAGTACCCTATAATTGGGATTTGGCTATTCTATGCATATATTCATTACCCAATCCCGATTATAAATACACACAAAATAAACCCACTATATATATTCACAAATTCACCCCTAGTATATAAATAATCCAATTAATGTTTATATCTTTTATTAGGACTACAATTTGATTTTTTATTTTAAATTATATCAAATGGGTTTTTTAATAATATATTTAAGCTACTACACCTCCACCAAGACTCGAACGCATCACCTCTCACATAAGGAAGCAACTTGGTACCATTGGACCAAAAGGTCCTTGATAGTTAAATTTTTAAAAGAGTGATGATTCAAATTCTGATACCTTATAAATTGATAAAACTTCTTTTTTTTTTTTGGAGTACACTCCAACGGGATTGAATTTGTACCTGCAACTCATTTTATGAAAAGCAACAATGATGCATCAAACCACAATGTGTTTGGTGTAATTTGACTTAGCTTGATTATTTGAGTAGGTGTAAAGTAATTTTCACAAGTATCCCTTGTATAGGATTTATAAAGTAGAGCTTACTAGCATGCACACTGCAGCTAGTGAACAAAACCGGTTGCAAATGTCTTAATACGGTGTACGTATGCGGTACGTCTAGCTGCGAATAGGACAAAATTTATTACCAAGATTACTAGGACGACTGTAGGGGGGGGGGGGGGGGGGGGGGGGGGGGTCTATAAAGTGAGAGTGAAGCCATCATCACCTATCTCACTTGAATTGGGCAGGTGGGTCGAAGAAAAGAAGGCAAAACTGTGAACGAAATGGGCTCTTTGGTGCAAATACAAGAGACCCCAACTTGGAAGAAGTTCTTGAGCTATGTAGGTCCTGGTTTACTGGTCTCAGTAGCCTATCTTGATCCTGGAAACTGTAAGCAACTAACATTCATAATATTATATTGTCTCGATCGATCTCTAGCTCACACACACATATCTTTCATTTCATCATGCTGCTGGCCGGATGAAGAATGTGCTATTTCCATTTTACATACATTTAATTTTCTTCTTACTGTACTGTACTGTGTTTCTTTTGGACGATATGCCACACATGCATATACAGTGGAGACAGATTTGCAAGCAGGAGCTGACCACAAATACGAGGTTTCCCCCTCCTTCCTTTCTTTGATCCAATTCTGTGTTAATTAAAAGGAAGAAAAAGAAGCTAATTAAATGCATAAAGAATGTACCTTCTTGAATGTTTAATTCTGATGAATTTGAACTTGTTTGGTGAGACAGTTGCTATGGATCGTGCTCCTCGGACTGGCATTTGCACTTATAATCCAATCTCGCTCAGCAAATCTTGGAGTAGCAACAGGTCACATGTATATATATATATATATATATATTAGAATAAGTTATGAACAAATGGCAATTTAGAAATGTAAAATAATGTAAATGTTGAAGCTTTTTAATCAATCTTTGGAAACAGGAAGGCATCTGTCTGAGCATTGCAAGGACGAATATCCAAAGCCAGTGACTTACTGTCTCTGGATACTGGCTGAAGTTTCCGTCATAGCTGCCGACATCCCACAAGGTTTACCTTCATATCATATATATAATATTGATTGATCCCAGTTAGCAATCCAAGTTCAACAATAAATTAAAAAGAATAAGAAATTTGAAGGGGGAAGAGATCTAGATAGCTCTATTTAACAAGATCCCAAGGTCATTCTATTCTTACCCTATCCTGCAAACCAGCAAACCAAACAGGCATTAGCACGGGCTTCTTTTAGTACTCTATATTACAATTTAATTAGTTTGTGTAGTACTCTATATTACAATTTAATTAGTTTCTGTTTAATACACGTGCAGTGATAGGCATCGCTTTTGCTCTCAAATTACTCCTCAATATACCGTTATGGTCTGGGGTCATGCTGGCTGGATTGAATACTCTTCTGCTTCTTGGGCTACAGAAATATGGCGTAAGTGCAATACTCATAACAACAATAAAGGAAATTAATGACCAAATTATAATATAATAAATGTCCACTCCAAAGTAAATAAAAGTATTAGTAACCAAATTGTAACTTAAGTCAATTGATGTTGGACTGACAACACGTGCTGAGATGTAAAATCAGTGATACAGAGCGATGATCTCACACGTTTAGTATAAACAAAGCACTGGCCTGGTTAGTAACACAATTTCAAGGATTCAGAGTTAATTAGATCTTGATTTCCCTCATTTCACAAATGAATGCAGATACGAAAGCTAGAACTAGCAATTGCAGTACTATTGATGATTGTAGGGGGGTGCTTCTTCAGTGTAATGGTACATGCCCAGCCTAATGTGAAGGACATGGCAATGGGGATGTTCATCCCAAAATTGAGCAATGGAAGCGCCACCAGAGACTCCATTGCTCTTCTAGGAGCTCTTATCATGCCGTAAATTCAAAATTTTATTTTCCTACTATTTTTCCTGTTGAAAAATTTCCTGTGTTATTGAAGTTTCTCTAATGTCTTTGAGTGAATAATTATGCAGGCATAACCTATTTCTCCATTCAGCTTTAGTCACATCTAGAAAGATCCATCGTTCAAATGATCAGATTAGGGTAATAAAAATTGTCTTTCTTATGAGTCCAAACAAAACAAATAAACACAAGACTAGCTTCTTACCTTTAACTGCTTCCTCTGTTTCAATACAGAATGCAACAAAGTACTTCCTGTTGGAGAGTGGAATGGCATTGTTTATAGCATTCCTTGTCAATGTAGCAGTCGTTTCAGTTAGTGGAAGCATATGCTCAAATCCATATGCTTCTGCAGACGAGAAAGCACATTGTAATGAAATCACTCTGGACTCAGCTGCATTTCTGCTTAAGGTCTTTTAACTAACTTTCCAGTCAATAACATGATGAGATTCAAATATCATAGTTTATTTCTGTAATGCTTTGTCTGATTCATCTTCTCCCTTGTTTTTTCTTTTTCTGGGCTGCAGGATTCTCTAGGGAAATGGAGTTCAAAGCTTTATGCTGTGTCTTTGTTGGCATCAGGTCAGAGTTCATCAGTCACAGGGACATTTGCTGGCCAGTATATAATGCAGGTAGTACTTTGATTAGTATTTTAAAACAGAATGATAGAGAGAAAAGTAAAAGTATTTGCAAGAAATGAATATAAATTCATAATTTGCAGGGGTTTTTGGATCTGAAAATGAAGCTATGGCTGCGAAATTTGCTCACCAGGTGCATAGCAATTGCGCCAAGTTTAATGGTCTGCGTCATCGGCGGATCTTCTGGAGCTGGGAAGCTAATTATTATTGCTTCTGTAATGACAATAAAACATAATACATTTACAAAATTACCAAGCACTGATACATGGTCAAGAATTTAACTTAATTTTTTCTTGGAGGTAATTCAGATGATTTTATCATTTGAACTACCATTTGCACTGGTTCCTCTTCTTAGGTTTACCAGCAGTGGAAGCAAAATGGGGCAGCATAAAAACTCTAAGATGGTCAGATTATAAACTTCAAACTACTTAAATTTTTGTTGCACTCTAGAGTTCACTGAAAGCACAAACTATTTAAGGCACCCATTGTTTCCATCCTCCAAATAATAGGTAACAGTGATCACATGGCTACTAGGATTCTGCTCAATTGGGGTCAACATCTATTTCTTAAGCAGAAGTTTGTTTGGGTGGCTTACCAGCAAAAAGATGCCCAGGGCTGTATCCATCTTCTCCACAGTAATGATCTGTCCAGTAATGGTGCTTTATGTTGCAATGCTGGCCTACTTGACGCTGAAGCCAGAAGCTACAAGCAAGAGTGTCCAATCTTCTGAAGCAAGTTCTACTGGGACTGTTGAAATGGAGCTAGAGCAAGGTGCTGACTTCAAAACTCCGATGTAGCTGATGAGATTTAGAAGGATGATCTAGTCCCTCTGTAGGACACAAGTTCTTCACCATCCCCACCGCATTATATAATATTCTTCAGTAGTAATCAAAAGAATAAATTACAGTAAAGAATAAATCTGTAGTGACTTACAGGGGTAAATTTTCAACTTGCATCTATTAAAAGTTAAAAGGTTCCTCATTAAGTACAACTAGAACTCAAAATATGACAAAAATTTGACCTCGATAGATCTGCTATTGGTTCATACATTGCACAACTACCTCCAAAATTAATTAATAATAATAATAACTAATCTAAAGCAGGTGAAAATGAGTTACTCTCATGTCGTTAATTACAACTTGAAACTGCAAGGCAGCAACTGTCTGGGTACGAGTATGAAATGCAAGTTTAATATGCTAAGTTGCAGTTTAATACTTGATCATATGGTGGCGTAACCAGAGTTCATACATGACCATATGGAAAGCATCAAGTTTGATGGGAGGTGAATTCCACTGGAAGTGCTTCTGAACCTGGAATAAGAACATTAACAAGTAGAAAACTCTTATCAGTGTCGACAACTCTACAATTGCAAAAAAAGTAAATAGACGAAGGTTAATAAACATTTATTCTTTTGTTCAGTCTGTGAAGAGATCACCACTGCCAATTAAAATCTATGCACTCCTGCAGCTGCTTCAAGCCCAGAAAATGCAAGATATTGATTATGATTTATTATTATTATTATTTCTTTTTTATTAGTCACATGCAAGATAAATACAAGGCTAAAAACAATTAAACAATAAACACATTGCCTACCTTTACTAAATTATTATGCAAACTCACAAACTCTTCCTGGGTTATGTTCTTGAGAATTTGCTTTAGCTCAAAGACATCTTTCTCCCTGAGTATTACCGAAAATTTATGCCAATCAAGAATGTCACTGAATGGCAAGTCATAATAATCAGACATTATCACTGCAAGGAAACACCAAAATATTGGAGATTAATGAGCAAAACACTGTAGCAAAAAAAAAAAAAAAAAAAAATATATATATATATATATATATATATATATATAGAGAGAGAGAGAGAGAGAGGGAGAATATGCAATGGTTCATTATTAAAGTTTGAATGTCCAAGCAGTGAAATAGATATTAAAGTAATTTCAACAGAAGTCCTTACTTTTTTCTGAGATATAACAACCTATAGTTGGGTTGCTGCAATGCTTCTAGAGTCGAGAAGAACAATATAAGGTTCAATCTCACAGAGAGAGAGAGAGAAAGATATTTATACACAAATCTAGTGTTGGGAAATGAACTTTACACATACAGTAAGGATAATTAAACACTAAATATTTCATTGAAGAACTGATGGTGGGTGAGAAACTAAAGATAAATATATAGAAATCATCCTTAATTAATAAAGTATAAAATATTGTTTGTCAATGAGAATCCACATAGGAAACTTTCCCATGACATAGTTTTGCTTCGTTGCCAACTAAATCATAATCACCAATTTTGTACTTTACCATCAATATCAAGCTATCAACAATACTGCTACAAAAAAAAGAAACCAATTGGTAACTGATTCAATTAGCATTAAAAATTAAAGTTCTTACCAGGAATACAGCCATAGTGTATGGAGTCTGCTATCCGAGCACTGTTAACCTGAGAGCCACCAGGACATATGCAGAACTTTGTCCTGTAAAATCTCTTTTGGTAGAGTAGAGGTCCAGCAGCTCTATTAATTCTGTTGTTAGAAATATCAAGCTCTGTGTCATTTTCCCATACACGGGCCAAGATAACCCTGATTTTAGAATTCCTATGGCCTGCCCAGAATCCCAAACTTGTCCTGCAATAGAGAACAATTATGGTTAATTACATGGAAGGCTTGAATAAGCATCTATATATGTTCAATAAAAGAAATAAATAAAAATAATAAAAAAGGTGTTGGATGTAAGAAACACATGCATAGAAAGAGAAACCATTTGAGATTAA
Source organism: Ipomoea nil (assembly GCF_001879475.1). NCBI lineage: Eukaryota > Viridiplantae > Streptophyta > Magnoliopsida > Solanales > Convolvulaceae > Ipomoea > Ipomoea nil. Next base: position 1,282,399 of record NW_017616846.1, read on the forward strand.
AAAATCCACTACTAAGGTTTAGATAATATTATGTTATGCTTTTGCTTCATTGATTATGAAGAACTATATAGGATACGCATTGCAAAGTCAGTATAAAAAACCCATGCTCAGAAAATATATCTTGATCCCCAAAAACAAATTTACATACATATAGGAATTTACCAAAAAATAACCCAACTTGTTCATTCTTGATTTACTCATTAAAATGAAGTAATGAACAATGTTCACTCTGTATATGAGAAAACTCAAACAAAAGAAAATGCAACTCTCAGTAGTTGCTATGATTTTCACAAATTCAAGTGCAAGGATTCCAACTTGCAATTAGAAGGACAATAAAATCAATGCCAAGAGAAAAATAATGGCTGATGAGCAAAACCACATAGAGACCCTAGTGCAAAACTAGTTTACCTCTTCTTTACACAAAGCTATGGTCACAGTATCTGCCAGGCACATCAGTCCACATATAAATAACCTAGACATATTTGAAGTTAATGCAATTATGCAAAATAGAAAGCTGTAAAGTATAACTTTATTCTTGGCATTCCATATACCAAGCCACTGGTATAAAATTTATATGAATGTATGCCAATTAAAATATGGAAATGTTGCACAGAAAATCAGATATCAGTTGAGTTCACAAATTACAGTAGCACCTGTTTTCCACATCATTTCCTCCAGCTGGAAGGGCAAATGGCTGAAGTACTTGTGGAAGAGCAACATCTTTGTGTGGAATATACCCAACATTATAGCTTGGGGAACACACAACACGAATTGAGTTCTTTATGAGCAATGGAAGTCCTTCAGTTGCCCTTACACCAACGTCATGGCAAGTAACAAAAAAGTGATCTGCACCTAGGGTTCTATTCCAGTATGGGTACTTTGCTATTAAGCTCTCAACATAGTTCTGGACAATTATGGTCATGTTTTCATAGGATGTACCCTGCATACCATCAAGATCAGGAATAAATAAAAGACCCAAAACTTGGGTTCAAGAAGTTCTGACAAGCATAGTGTGAGACAGAAAACAGCTTAATAGTAGAGATGAAATAGGAAATTGTGAAGCATATATGCTTAAATTAGGTAAGCCAAGAAAATAGCTTTAAAAATTATAAATAAATAAATAAATAACAAAAACCAACAACCACAACTACTACAGATAATATGTGGGGAGAAGTATAGACAAAGAAATTATGCCTAGGCAATAAAACTCAACCCATGTTCCCCCTACCTCAAAACTCGAAAGGAGGCCATTATCTTTTTTGTTGCATCTCCTTGTGAAGATAGCATTTTATGTTCTTAGCATGAATTCCAAGCCAAAGGAGATTTAAATCTCAAGCACTATAATCATTTCATAAGAAAAGCTAGGAATAACAACCAAGAGCAGGAGTCCATCTCATGTGTGACATGACTTTAAAGTTGTAATAAATTTTATTTTGAGATTATACGGGCAATTGGTCCTACAACTGTTGCAGCATAATGGGCCAGCCATCTGATATTACTAAACAAGGAAAAAACATCTAAACCTAAATAGCTTTTCTATTGAGCATGGTGATTTGAGAAAAAAATGGAACACTAAAGAGCAATGACAACAGCCTTTGTGGCCACTAAGTATAAGCACAAGCAGCTTCCAAAATTAATGTGGAAAACTTGGACCATATAAAACGCATTCAATTAGATACATAAAAGATGCTTCAATAGGGACATGAGGAAATCACTCAAGTAAAATGATCCGGCGAAAAACCATTTAGGCCTTCCCCAGATAAAAAATTCCTTAAGAAAAATACATGAAGTTAAACTAGCAACAGTAACTATCCTGATATACAATCATTGGCATCAAATTGAACCACGTTTCAAATGCATATACCTTCCCTCGCATCTTATGACAAGAGATTGGAATGAAGAACAAGTTAGCCTGATCCGGATCATCCGTAACGAACTTACTCCCCCTGATATTTTGAAAGAAGTAGCCCTCACTAGCATACTTCCCTGTCAGCTTCCTCGGCGTCTGGTAGTACGTCTTCGGATCGCCATCCCGATATATATACACCTTAAATTTCCTCTCCATCTCCGCATAGCTCAATCTGAACACCTCCGGCGAGTGAAACACGTCCGAATACTCCTCGTTCCCGGGGGACGATAGTAATGATCCTGAAACATCATCACTATCCAACGTGATTACCTGAAGTATCCAAAACAGTAAAAATTAGCATTTGGTTTCAGGAAAAAAAAAAAATCTGAATTGAGGAAAATTTACCGTAGAAGGTTGAAAGCGAGGAGAATTGGTGGCGGATTGGAGAGAGGGAGAGAGGATGGAGTTGAGAGAGAGGTAGGTGAAGGAGACTAGGGTCAGGATAGCGAGAGCGAGAAGAGAGCCTCGGAGAGTGCAGAAGGTGAAAGTAGATGCTTGTTGCTGTGATGGTTTCACAGCCAACATCGCCGACGGAGAGGGCTGTTTCCGGCAGATCGTGATAAAGGCTGAGCTACAGCGTGCTAAACTCGAGCTCGAGATTTGGGCTTTCAGTAGACTTGAAGAAATCGTAGTAGAAGACAAAGATGGGCAAGCAAAAAATAAAATAATGTAATTTAGGAATAACAGCCTAATCAGAATTTTTAAAATAATGTAGAATTTTTAAAATTCTAAATGAATTAGGTAGTAGGAGAAATCAACATCTAACATTAAGAAAATAAATAAATTATAGAGTTTACAAAATTCTCTACTCTAACAAAATGATGTTGAGGGCCAACTAGGAATGAATTAGGTAGTACGAGGAACTAACAATATGAATTATAGAGAGACGAATTATATGTGTACAGAATTCTCTACTCTTACAATATGAATGTTAGAGACATTTTGGTCAACTTAAAATAAGTTAGACAATATTGGTGAGTTTGAAAAACTTGAAAAATGACTTCTGAAAAATATTTTGTGCAAAATGAGTCATTTTTTAGAAATTATTTTCATTTCAGTGTTTGTTTGCATTTCTAAAAATTTAGTGTGTTTGCAGGGACGGAGGGAGAGGGAGGCAGGGGGTGGCCGCCCCCCCCCCCCCCTCCCCCCTCGCCCCACCCCCACCCCATATATAGTATTTGTATGTATATATAGTACATGTTTTAGTATTAGTATAAACAATTATAAAATATTAACAAGAAGTGAGTTAGAGTAGGTGGTAGAATATAACTTTTGTAATATTGAGGTTAAGGGTTCCAATCTTAGCATCAACATAACTTTACAATTCTTTTTTAATATTACACACACACTCTATAATAAGATGTGTAATTTATAATGTGTTTTCTATTCAAATTATTTTATTAATAATAGCTTTTTTAATATTACACACACACTCTATAATAAGATGTGTAATTTATAATGTGTTTTCTATTTAAATTATTTTATTAATTATGTTTCATATTTTGTTATGAATATTTTTATAAAGTTTCGATGGTGTTTTATTTTTCGTCCATATCCAACAATATTTACAATTATATTTCTTAGGTAGTTTATTTATTTATTTTTAAATTATCTCTTTTGTTTTAATGTTTCGCCTTTTCTAGAAAAATTTTCTGAATCCGTCTGTACTGTTTCGCCCCCCCCCCCAAACCAAATTTCTGGCTCCGTCCCTGTGTGTTTGGATCATTTTTCCAGAAAATGAGAAGAATTTTATTTAAAAAATTATATAAAAAAGAGCAATAGTTTCAAAAGAAAAAAGTTTCCAAAGCTGGAAACCATATAATCTGGGTTCTAAACTTCTGGTTTCCCAACAAAAACTACCAGTAAAATTGGTTTCCAAACCAATTTTACTGGTTTTCGTCGGAAACTTAGATTTTTGATTTCCGACAAAAATTAATGAAAAAGATGGAGAATAGACAAAAGATGTTTTGAATTTTTGGAAAAATGACTTTTCCAAAAAGACAAAGTTATTTACTAGAAAAATGAAATTGTTTTAAAGTTTCTTTTCTCTCACATGGTACATAAATAAATGAAGTAATGAAACAATCATAATAGCGAATTTGCCATAACTGCACATACAACAACCTTTCGACTCCATAACATATATACCATTTGTAAATTAATTGACTTTTATTCGTAATATAAAAAAGTTCAAACAATAGTCGAATTTTTTTTAAAACAAAAATAATATAATTAAAATGTGTACAATAATATCAAACACATTATACTTAGATGACACTTTTGTGGATCTCCTTGAGTAATGTCTCAAGATCCCTTTTAATAGAGTCAATAATACTCAAAACATACTGTGTACAGTAATAATAAGTAATTTTAGTATGAAAATATAATATGATTCTTCCGTCTTCAAAAAAAAAAAAAAAGCATTATATTCAATGTATTTTCATAAGCATTAATTAACTAATAATCTTAGGCTAAGGGGTGTTTGGTTGGGAGGACGGAATTAGAAAGGAAATGAATTGCAATTTGGTGGGAAAAGAATAAGGTAGGAATAATGTAGGAATTCAAATTACATTGTTTGGTATGGAGGAAAAGAATTATTGGGAATGAGAAGGAAAAAGTGATAGAAAGACTAAAATGTCATTGTGTAATAATAATAATAATAATAATAATAATAATAATAATAATAATAATAATAATGATAATAATAACAATAAGGGTGTTTTTGTCATTTCTTTCTTTATTTCATTTCCCACAAGCATTGAATTGCAATTCATGGACAATTCCCTCCAACCAAACACTGTAATTGAGACCTTCATTGAATTACAATTCAATTATAAATAAATTACATCCAACCAAACGCCTTGTAAGTTTTTAACAATTTTCTCCATGCCAGCTTCTTTAAGGGATTTGATGGACAATTACAATGTTATGTAAGAATACCTTACTCTAGTTTGTACAGACAGTTCAATTGATTCTTGGTGGCAGATTGTGAGCCCTTATATAACTGGAGCACAATGCATGTGTGTACCAGGCACTAATACTCCAACTTAATGAATGACTAAATCACCTGATTTACCCTTTTACTATTTTGTAGATCGGGGTCAAAAAATTACGCCTTTGTTTAAGCAAGAACACCATACTCTAGGGAAATTATTTGTTGAGTTTAATTTGGTTGTTTTAGAGTCCTTTCCCTCCTTGTCCATAAATAAATAGATTAATGAAGCAACCATAATAGTGAATCTGCCATAACTCCATATACAACCTCTCAACTCCTCCATCACATATATTTCCCAGTACGTATACCACAAGTTATAGTAACAATTTAGTCGACCATTTCAAGCATTTGATGCGGAAACCCGATCGAGTATTCAGGAGACACAGTTTTGTCCTCTTTTAGAAAGTGAAACAACTGACAGTCACATGGGGAAAAGTTTATCCTTTAGCTTGATGATGAGAGCAAGTTGGTAAGATGGTGAGGGCCGAGGGGGAGGCCTGGGAGTGGATCGGCGATCGTAACGGAAGAGCCGACCAGACAAACGATGTTCTTAACTGCGTTTTTCCCGGTTTAACATCCATCGCAAACGACACAGACTTCCAACTACATATCGTACGTTACGTTAAATCCCACATATATTACTTTTCCATTTAGGTCCGTTTGGAAAGCAGGAAAATGACTTCTGAATTTTCTGGAAAATGAGTTATTTTCCAGAAAACATTTTCCTTTTCGGTGTTTGGCTACATAACAGAAAACTGTCTTTATGTGTTTGGTTCCTTTTCCAGAAAATTAGTAGGAAAATGAAAAAACCCAAAAAAAAAAAATCACAAATTATTATTATTATTATTTAATATAACACTATACATAAACAAGGTACAAAAAATAGGCAAACATAACAGATCAGATTTCTGGTGGTGAAATTAGTATTTAGGTAAACAAAGCAGATTCAGCATTAAAAATAGGCAACCATAGCAGATTTCCGATGGTGAAATCACTAATCAGTAATCGGACAAACATAGCAGTTTCGGCAGTATCCATAAACATAGCAGATTTCTGGTGGTGGTGGACAACAGATTTGGCGGCCTACGTCTCTCTTTCTTTATTCTCCTAGCGACGATGGATAGAGCAGCGGCGACCTGGGTTTCTTCCTACGTCTCCCTCAACAGCGACAGACAGATCGACGGCGGCGACAGTCTCTGGTGTTGATGCGACGGCGACAGGCAGATCGACGGCGGCGACGAGATGAACCTCTAGTAGTGGTAATGGTCTCCGGCAACGGTCTCTGGTGTTGATGCAATGGCGATGAACCTCCAACAGTGGATGAACGAAAGAATGCAAAGAATGGAAAATGACTTCCCCTCTCCCCAACCCCAAAAAAAGTCATTTTTTAAGAAAATTGAGCTCATTTTCCATTGATTTCTCTTCAATTTCCTTTGACCACTCATTTTCCAGCCCAGCCAAACACCAAAAACCAGAAAAATGATTTCTGGAAATCATTTTTCGGGTTTCCAAACAAACCCTTACTGTCTTCACTCTCTTGGGAAGTCTCGTAAAAGGAACTTAAGAACCAGATAAATAAAGGAATGTTTGATCACAAACTTTAGACTGATAAGGCTCACTATCCTTTTTAATTTTTCTTAGCAAACAACGAAGATAACAAATTAGAACTTTTGAAGTACGAATGCTACTTAGTTGAGAATAAAAATTACACTTACAAACAGTGTGTATTGACAACTGACAACTATTTACTATATAATATCCAACAAATCATATGCTTTAAATTTGACATGAGCAATATATTGATTGTTGAAGAATACTACAAGAATTTGTGTGTTTGTAATTGTATGGAATTAGATATTTTTAAATCGGTAAAATAATCATTTGCATTTCTTTTTCCAAAAGGCTGAACCCCAACCCTAATCATTTGCATTTCTTTCCCGATGAGGTGGTACTTGGTAGAATTTGTGTTGTAGTAATATCGACAGGTAATTCAGTTAACTGGTATTTTCGAAACGATTTAATCGTAATAATTCGGTTATTATTATTATTAGATTTAATTTTACGGGAGGTTCTTTGTCTTTGGTAATAATTTCAAATTTAATTTTAAATTATCATTTTTGCTATTTAACACACTGAACTGTAATATTTTTTACACTTTTTAGTCTTCCAATAACTTTTCTGTTGAAACTATATTTTAAACAAGGATATTTTTGTCTTTTAATTCAAAATATAAAAGTATTATATTTTCTTATATAAATAATAAACATTTTATTAATGGTAAGTATTATATTTTTCAATATAAGTATTAAATTTTTATCTTGACTTTATCCATATCACGAATTCGAATTTATGAGACAGCCTTATACAAGTTTTTACCTAATAATAATATCATATTTACTATTTTGTGTTTTGTAAAATTTTCATTTCATGTACAGAATTAAGTAGGTGGTGTACATCATCCAATCATGACACAATGAGTCATAAGTCATAACTCATAACTCATGATTTTCTCGTAAGTAATTCAATTGACGGTTAAAGCTGACACAATACATCACAACAACAAAAGATCACTACAACAAAGAAACTTATACATCACAATAACTCATGATTTTCTTATATCTCAATTTCTCATCTCATCTCTCTCTCTCCCTTCTTATTTTAGTATTTCACGATAACCACGCAATCCTATTCCTCTCGCCAGTTCAACACCCTCTGACTCTGACCATAAGGCATCTCAATAGTAATGGTTTATTTTGTAGATTTTTAAGTTCAAGTAGGAAATAGAGGAGGGAGAAAAAAAAAAGAAAGAGAAAAAAAAAAGTTATCTTTTACGCGCTCAGTATGACGTGTGCTATACACGTGCCTTACGGGGCGTAAAAACCATCACTTGCACGAAACAAAAAATTATAAAAACTATATTTCTCCATTTATTAGAAACTTGCTCTCCAATTTTTTTTATATGCAAAAACCTTCTAAATATCATTATTGGACATGCTCTAACAAATTTTTTAATTTGGATAAAGACAAAGTATATATTACAATATTACATATACTCGAAATATCATGTTAATATTTTTTTAACAATCATATTATATTTTTCTTTTCATATTTATTAGTTATTAATCAATTCATATTTGAAACTTTTCTCCAAATTACTTTATTATATAGTGAAACTTTGTCATGAGTTGAATTTGAACCCAAATTAATGTATTTCATTTTAATTAAAATAATAAACTAATAATTAAATTATATATTTATTATTTATATATTATTGTATTGTGTTGGGACCTTGGTCTTTTCCATATTTGGCACATGATATTTGCTCAGATGAAAATTTTAGACCAAGTAGAGTTAGATACTTGCATATATATCTTATCATCACAAGAAAAGTAGTGCATATTATGTGCAGAACACACTTTTGCATGCATTTTTGCATGTGCAATTTTTAAATACTAAATATGTATAGTAATATGTCATTTCAAAAAATATATGTAATATATTAATACTAAATGTACATTTTGTAATAATTAAATGTGTAAATCTAAATTTTTTTAAGAAGTGTAGATTTTAGTGTTTAATTTTGCATAATAAAGTTAGTGATAATTATAAAAATGTCATTACATTTCTTTTTTAAATATAATCTAATCCATCTAATTTTTTTTCTCCAGATGTAATGCTGAAATTTGTTCTCAGTAAATGAATGTAAAAACAAGAAAGAAAATTACTATTTTTTATATGAGAATTAACATTTATTATATTCTTTCCCTTCTCTCAAAGTCTCAAACTATGCCCAATTAAATGTGTATTTTGACAATCTTACACTTAAAGCAACCACATTAGTGATTTTTTAATAGATTTTTTGGTGTATTTTTGTGAGGTAGAAGAGAGATTAGAGGAGAGATAGGCAAGTAAATCTGTAATGACATTATATTCCATTTGTCAAGAAACTAAGAAAAAAAAAAACGACATGATTTATTATTTCTTCTTTTTATTTTTTTTTTGTTTAGGGGTACCAAAGTAGTCTAAAGGAGTCCATGATTTGTGTGAATGATTCTTTCTATATATTTCGTATTATATGTAGTGTAATGACTATACTTAAATACGTACTTAACATGACAAATGTATGTACATAGAAAATGTAGAGAATTCCATCAAGTCACGCACACTTCACTGATAAGAAAATCTATTCTTTCTAGTGTAAGTATAATTTTGAAACATATAGTAAAACTTTATGTAAATATATATAATATAATTAAGAAAAGTTTATACAAAAAATTTTTTTAAAAGAAAAGTTTATACAACACGAATTTCTCAGTCGGTTCCTAAAGTACGTGGCAGATTATGAGCAAAGACGCAAGATCAAATCTTGACTCTATAACACCTAATGTCGTGAATTCCTTGTAAACACCAAACACTAATCTTCTCACTTAATGAATCATTAATGAATTTTGTTGGTATAGAAATACATTGTAACGTAGTGTCTGAGAAGGCGCGGTCTGAGACTCAGTTACCCGAAAGAGGAAGACAGTGAGAGTAGTTCTGGAGAAGACTGACTCAAAATACAAACAAAAAAAAAAATCAAAGATACACACCATTAACAGTACCCCCTTTTAATTAATAATGTAACAGTCCAAAATCTATCACCAATCCCAAAGATAGCGGTTCAACAACAACTATACATCATCAGAGAAAGCAAAATGTAACCAAGATAGATAATTTACCCGACGGAACATTGGAATCATCAACCCTACATATGGTTAATTATTTGTGATGAAGATGAATTGCTGTACAGCTATTAAAAAAACAAAAGGATGAAAAGAACAGCATGCAACAAATGTCGTCCAGCATGCCAAACAATACAGCTAATATCGCCCGCACAGACTTAGTTCAATGGTTCAATAGACAATATTTAGAAGAAGAGACCAAAGTTTAAATTTCGGTGGCTGCAATATGAGAATTATGTCTAAAGTGGGTATGGCAGATTCCTGTGCGCACCGACATTTAACCTTGTCTGTTGAGTCATTGGGTCATCCTAATTTACATCCTGCCAAAGTCTGGCAGATTATCTCTTGTGCGAACCTACATTTGACCTTGTTTGCTGAGTAATTGGGTCATCATAATTTAAATGCTTTGTAGGACCGGAGTGTGGACTCTTGGAATTGCGGATTTAACCTTTGGGACGGTGAAGACAAGGCTAACATTGATGCGGATTACATGCAGAATAATGATGACAAGAATTGAGAAACCATCATTTGTATGTAACAAATTAAATTGCAGCCAGATTCAATAATTACATACAACCTTAATTCTTTATTGAAATTATTGCAGAAATTAATGAAGTCGATCTATGTACAAGAGAAGCATTTAAACAGTACAGAAAACGAAATTAAACATCAAAAGGCCGGAGAAAAAGCTTGTGCTTTTCCTATCTCACGTTCTCTTTTGATGATTTTCAGAGATCATATATAAAATTAACTGCAGCTGACTAGATAGAGAAAGAAGAGAGTACTTATATTAGCATATGAAATTGATCTGATGATTTATTTCTTTGAATTTAATGATCTGATCTATGGCAAAGCACTGAATTCATTGAAGTTGGTGGCCCAAGCTTGAATGAGATCGTCCCAGTCGTCGTCTCCGGCGTTTCCACTCCCATTTCCAAAAGTAGTTGGGTCGTCGTCAAAGAGCCATTCAGTAGCTTCAGCGATTCTTGAACTACTTCCAAAAGACGATTCCGATGGTGGTGTCGGAATCTCCAGGTTCTGAAACAGGAGGATGGGTTGTGGGTTTTGAATCTGGTTCTCAAGATCAGCAGGAACACCCAGCATTTTCTTGTGCTGTAAATTCCACTGCAAATCTTGATTTACAGTGCCCACCGGCTGGATTAGGGGTGCAAGGCTGCCCAGTTCTTGAGATGCACCACTATTTCCAGTATCAAGTAAATAAGAACTGGAAATGGAGGAGCACGGTAATGGGTCGAGACTGAAGCAAGGGTTTGTCGGCGGCATAGCCAAAAGAGCGCCGGATAACTGGCTGATAAGAGCGGCGGCTGAAGTGTTGTAGCTGGGAACTTTTATCCCGCCCAGCAGATTAAAATCCAAGGGGGGAGAGACACCACCGTTAAGGTATCCCAGTCCGCCGAGATCAGTAATTGCAGCGAGGGAAGATTTCATAATTTTCTTGGTTCTCCGGCAGCTGCCGCCGACGGGGACGGTGCGCAACACCCCTCCTTTAGTCCAGTACCTTCTGCACGTCTTGCACAAGTACCTTGGTTGGGATTGGCTGTAGTTATTGTAGTAGCAAAACTTGGTGTTTGGCGAATCACATCTTGGGCATTTCTGGGGAGCGGGAGAGGGCTGCTGTGGCCGTGTCACCGCCGGAGTTTTCTTGCCGTCGCCGGACATCTGCTCATCACCTTTGTTGCCTGCTGCCATGTTAGGAAGAGATCGAATATGCAAAGGAGAGCAGCTGGCTATATATAGCTAGCTATCGACAAAAGGCTAATATAGTGTGTATAACAACACTCATGTATATATAGTCTGATCTAATGGAGAAAAGGTTGGATAAGAAATGGATGCACAATATATATAGGCTCTTTATTGTAAAATAGTTAACAACTAATTTTAATTTATTTGACCACTATTAATTGTTTGACTTTATTAAAAAATCAATATAAGTGTTTGGTTAATTAGTTTCTTTGTAACTTCAAAATGCTAAATTCAAAACAATTTTTTCAATTAACTTTTTGAGAAAAGAAATTATATCAAACAGTTATCAGCTAAAAACTAATTTACCAAACATGTTTCTACAATCAGCTAATGTTATCAATTAGTAATAAAAATTTATATATTATAATTATGTTATTTTAAAATCATTTGTGAACATATACAACTTATTTACATTTTAAAAATATTATAAATAATTTTGCTAATTATATTCCAGTAAAATTTTCTTTTATTTTAGAATACAATGTACATTAGTTTACAGTAAACAAAATAAGATCCACACAACTTGTGTGGACCATGGTTCATACCACACTGCCACTGACGAGACTCCGTCCCTGATCATTCTTCCAATTTTTCACATCTATAACCATTTGAACTGCCCATGCGGGTATATTATCAATATTAAAACGGACACTCATGGTGCATACACGCTCCAACTCGCTCCATTGTCATCCTTTATACGGAGTGATATCTTAGAATCTAAGTTTTAAATGTAAAAAGAAAAACATTAAATAAATTAAAAATACATTTTAAAAACTTTGTCAGTTTAATCGAAAAACAATAGATACCTCCCGAGGGTGTTTGGTAAATAGTTGTTAGCTGATTGGATTATTAGATTGACTAGTTGTGTAGACACTTAAATTTTGATAAATATTGATTATTTATCAATATTAGAATATTTGAATATATTTTGGATAATATTGATATTATCTAATTTGTTAATTAGATAATATCAAAAGAGTTTGAGCTTATCAAAACTCTCTATCCTACAACTATAAATAGAGCCTTTCATTTCTATGTAATCACACACATCCTAGGAAAAGTGATGTAAACATCTAGAAAAATATTATTCAGGATCACAATAAAAATGTGATACTGAAAGTAGAAGTCTCTCCTCCATAATGATCATGCCTATGCCTATTGATCCAAACCTCCATTGAAGATCAAGCCATTTGAACCCGGAGGCCCTTCAAGAAGAACAAGCTATATATACAAGCCCTTCTTTGAAGATCAAGCCACTTGAAACCCGGAGGCCCTTCAATGGTGGAGTGTTCAAGGCATCAATTGAAGAATCAGAGGATATCCAGAGACATGTACCCACACCGCATTGATACTTGATATGTAATTCGGAATTTTGAATTTCTATATTTTAATTCAATTTTCTTTGTTTACAAGTTGATAACATTAACTGATTGTAGAAAAGTATTTGGTAAATTAGTTGTTAGCTTATAGCTGATTACATACAAAATGACTTTCCCAAAAAGCTTATCGAAAAAGTTACTCTGAGCAATTTTTTTGAATTTTAGGATTTTGAAGTAATAAGTTGTTAAAAAACTAATTAATCAAACATGATTGTTTGATCAAGTCAAACAGTTAATAGTGATCAAATAAATCAAAATTGACTGATATGCTAACTATTTTACTAAACCGACGCTTATAAATTATATTAAGAATAATGCTGAAAATTAGTTGTGGAAGTTAATTTGGGGAGTTGAGTTTCGTTTTGCAGATAGAGGCAAAGGTTTTGAAATGTTCAACGGTTTCGTGCATGGGATTATTGTAATACGATGAGAGGATGTTGACGCCTTCTTGTGATCTTCATCAAGAAAGGGGCTTCGTTCTAATTTATTTGTACTAAATCTTTAATACATATATCTTGTTATATTCATTTTTATTTTTTTTAAAAAAAAGTATAGTACAAATAATATAGTTTAGAAACTAATATTGGAGATTGGACGATATTAAAGGATAATTAAAGCTAAGAATGATTAAGGGATGTTACTAGAAAAGCTAAGAATGAGTTAGGGACAATGATTCTTTGAAAGCCTTTAAAAAGCTCCATTTTTTAAACTCCATGCATATATTTTAATAATCAATATAATTTCTAATTTAATTTAATCTCTATCTATTACGAATGTATAAATATATAAAATTCATCTTCTCAACTAGAAGATTGTATTCCAAATGCACTTTAACAAGAGAAAATCGAAAGAGCAACTCATCTCACAAAACATTAATTACCTTAAAATGATTACTCAGTGCATGCATGTGCTATTTTCTTATTACTTTTCCAACATTTGTAGCAATTTCAACACATCCAGTACCACCTTATTAGATTTAAGAGGAAGAAAATGATTAAATAAACTTTCAAACTATTTGAAAATATTCAGTTGTACTCATTAAATTAGAAAAAGTTGCATATAAATAAACATACTTAAGGGGGAAAATAAGAGTATTCATTTCATTTTACCTTATTATTATTACCTTGTGCGTTTCATTTTTATTTTTATTTTGCTGATGTGTCATTTTTGTTTTGTTTTGTTTTTGTTTTTGCTTAGTTGTTGCCTAGTTTTCCTTTCATAACTTGCTATATTTTGTTTTCCTTTAATTAGAAAATGGCTAGGATAATAATAAGGGTATATCTGGAGTTTATGATGAGGGTTTCAGGTTTGGTAGCTGGCAACAATGACATCCTATGCAGCACAGAAATAGAAAATGGGGAAATAGGAAATGAGAAATGAGGAAATGATAATTCCAAAAGTATAAGAAACGAAACGTGGGGAAATGTATGAATAAGAAAAAGTATATTTGAAATTACTTTTAGTTGGGTGATGGGTTTGAAATTACTTTTAGTTGGGTGATGGGTTGGAGGGTCAACAAAATGATTGACCATAACATTACTTAGAGTCTGTTTTGATAAAGCTTATTTAAGAGTTTATAACTTATTTTAAGTTACTAATAAGCTATAACTTTATTTGGTAATGTTTTCAAAATAAACTGGTAGATTAAAATAAGAGCTTATTTTGAAACGTTTTAAAATAAACAAGTAGATTCTAAACTTTTTTTTTCTCTTTGTCTTTATTATTTTTAAAAAATCACATCCATTACCCTTCATAATTAAAATCCTTTCTCTTATCCTTTAGCAAATTTTACCGCAATAATTATTATTATTATTTATTATTATTATTATTATTATTATTAGATGAAGGAGATTCGCAACAATATTGTTACTTCATTATGTGATACTAGATCATGATTATGCTAATAATTTTATTTTAAAATGTTAAATTTTTTAAGACAAAATGCTAAATTTTAATTTGTAAAAAAATTAATTTAAATTTTATGAAGATGTCCTTTTTTATTGTTTTACATTTATCAACTTATAAAAAAAAAGTTAATTTTACCAAACATTTGAAGCATAACAGCTCTTTAGTTTCAACTCCTAACAGCTTTTCAGCTTTCAGTTCCTTTTAAGCTTTCAGTTAGATTTGCCAAACATAGTCCTAATATAAATCGTGGAACAAATCACTAATAGATAGTTTATACCAATTACCATAAAATTAATTTAAAATTAAACAAAAATTACAATGATTAAACTTCAAAATTTTAAAGTTGAAATAATTAAACATTCTACTTGTTTATGTTTTCATTAATATTTTTATTAAAAAAAAATTGGACATTAGTTTAAACTCATCTAAAAATCAGTTCATAGACTAAAGGATGCCGATAATGTTTTCTCTGTTCTTCACAAATGCAGCTTCACTAATATCACACAACGGGAGAAGAAAAAAAAAAATACTACTCCGTATTATTGTAGTGCAATATTAAGTGAAGGCTAGAAGTGTAATAGCAGTTAGCTGGGTAGGTAAACAGGATCAGTAAGAGACTGGAGTTCTGCCAGCTTTAACGATATGATAAAAGTATCATAATCTCGTAGTTCATTACAAGTAATCTTAGTAGCCAGCTGTCTGATATTACAAAATCTAGATTTTAGAATGTATATTATACTAATATTTATACAAATTATTAATCTTTCAGGTAGTCAAAATGTTTGTTTTATGCCTTTAATGTTATCGACGGTTTTGCTGCAATAGGAATGTCACTGACAAGATTATACTGCTACTTTCTTAATATAATCACTAGTCGTCAAATCGAATTCTTGTCCTTACGATAATCAAGGTTTATGTCTTGACAATTGCTATACATTACTTAATGTGTGATTAGATTACTATAATATATATATGCCTCTGCAAATCCATTTGGAAGACGACGCCATGTTGTTGTTGTTGTTTTTTTTTTGGTTGAAAATAATGAAGTTAATTTATTTAATTATAAGCTGAAACGATTACAAAAAGAATTGATTGAATGGTACAACATTTTTTAGAGTTAAATTTAGAAATAATTAATCAAGACTATGTGGTCTAATGGTACCCGGGTTAACTTTTCATTTGGAAGGTTACGAGTTCGAGTCTCAGTGGAGGCGTTATTGGTTCGAAAACAAAAATCGTTAGAGAACTTCGCATCATGTTGTTAGTCGACAACATTTTCATAGTTGTCAAAATTGTAATACATCACCTTCATTCATTGTACTAATAATATGTACTAGGATTTTTTTTTTTTTTTTCATATTATTTCAAATGATATGTCAATGCCAAATATTGGTCACCTTTTGTACACATACATTTAGAGTTAATTCCAGCAATGATCCTCGATTTTTAATTTGGACGAAAAAAGACACTTGACTTTCTAATTTGTGCCAGCAATGGTCATTCTATTATCCACCTCTCTCTTAGCCGTGAGTTTAGGGAGCAAAATGGTCTTTTCATTATCTACCTTTTTTCTTCCTCATTTGCGTCAGTATCAGTATTAATGGAGTTCTTCACTTCTTCGTATAGCTTCTCGGTAACACCTTGAGCAATACGCCGGAATCTTTTCCTTCTCAATCGGCTGCCAAAAGCCTCTCAATTCTCCTCCATCGACCTCGAATTCAATCTAGATTCTCTCACAAATAGATTTCATCGCATTAATTTCAATTTTGACTTTCGCCACACTCGACCTTGGCCGACAAATTGTTGCTGAATCTAGGGCAATCACCCTTCCAATCGGCGCACAAATACGCTCTATAACCTCAAAATTAAACAAATGAATTTGGAGGTCAGGAAATTGAAACCATACCAATGCAAATTGTGAGTCCTTGGTAGGGCACCAATCGAGCCTCCATCGTGAAATCCAGAGACGACACCCTTCAACCGTAGCTTGGCCTCACAACCAAGCTTTCGTGCAATCCTCCTCTAGATCATATCGCAACAATATATTTCATCGATCGAGAGAGCCAATTTGAACATCTCCATCCAATTTGAGAACAGATCGCATCATAGCTCTGATGATGTCCGTCGAAGGCTTATCCCTCGCAAACCTTCCAATCAGTGTGACCTTTTCCTCTAATTCCACCAGCCTTCTCCAATCTGATGACAAAATGCGCACAATCGGACAATTATCCTTTGAAATTTCATCCAGATCGTCCGATTTAGTCGATCGATCTCGCTTCACACCATGCAAACACGGAACTGCTCCTTCGCTGCGATTGTGACCAACTTCTGGGAACAAATCACAAATTGGCCTTCGACCCTGGCCAATCGAACCATTCTGACGGTGAATCCAACTCTCGAGACCAAACCAAATGAATCTGTAGCTTTTGACTTTTCCGGCGACGTAACCGTCATTGGAAACTGCTCCACCGCCGCCGCTGGTGCCACTGCTGGACCTCCCTCACCCTCCAGGGCTGCCGCACGCAAACAGCCGTGAAAATCAAATACAGTATATAATACTGACGCAAATGAGGAAGAAGAAAGGTAGATAATGAAAAGACCATTTTGCCCCCTAAACTAACGGCTAAGAGACAGATGGATAACAAAAGGACCATTGTTGGAACAAATTAGAAAGTCAAGTGTCTTTTTTTGTCCAAATTAAAAGTCGAAGACCAATTTTAAAAAATCGCAATAGTCAGAGGACCATTGCTGGAATTAACTCAATACAGTTAAAAGTCAAGTTAGTGCCAATTCAACTGCTCCACCGCCGCCGCTGGTGCCACTGCTGGACCTCCCTCACCCTCCAGGGCTGTCGCACGCAAACAGCCGTGAAAATCAAATACAGTATATAATACTGACGCAAATGAGGAAGAAGAAAGGTAGATAATGAAAAGACCATTTTGCCCCCTAAACTAACGGCTAAGAGACAGATGGATAACAAAAGGACCATTGTTGGAACAAATTAGAAAGTCAAGTGTCTTTTTTTGTTCAAATTAAAAATCGAAGACCAATTTTAAAAAATCGCAATAGTCAGAGGACCATTGCTGGAATTAACTCAATACAGTTAAAAGTCAAGTTAGTGCCAATTCAACATCAAATAGGAAATAACAAGTTACTAACCAACCAACATGTCTAATTGCACCTTCTTCTTTTTTCTTTTAGTTTAAAGTATTTTTTAAACTTTTTTTTTTTTAATTAGAGTTTCTTTCTTGTACTTGAAAAAAAAAAAGGTTCAAATCATTTGCGAAGAATAGGTTAAGTTGGTAATGAATGACTTGAAGAAGTAACTAAGGATATTGTAATTAATTAGCATGGACGTTAGATATATGTACGTTTGTCATTTGAATTAATACTCTTAAAAGGTTATTCTCTCAAAGTAACCGTCCAAAAACAAAATGAATATTAAAAACAAACTTATAAATATTTTAATTTGGAAAATGCATGCTTCTTACCCCTCCCGATGTAGCTTAGCTTCCACTCATTAGTCATTAGATACCTATGAATTAGCTGATTCACCACTAATTAAAAAAAGAAATTAGTTATTCAATTCAATTAACTAATGTCATATCATTCTTTCAAGGTTTGAACCCAACCCTAAGGGACCTCACACCCCGACCCGACAGAGTATTTGGGGGATATAAATCATGGTAACTCAAACTAAACATGAATCACAGAGGTTAGCCCCCTCACTTTGAGAGGTAACTCTCACACTGCCGCTGATGAGACTCGATTCCTGACCATTCTTTCAACTTTTCACCTCTATAACCAATTAAGCTGTCCATGCGGGTACTAATGTCATATCATGAGTGATGGATGGAGGTAAAAATTACAGTAGGAGGGATATTACTCTTTTAATTTTTACCAAAAAATTAGACATATATAGTCAGCTCAAAATTAAAACAACATTAGCCAAACAAGATTAATGGAGCACTAGTTGTGTGATTATTATGTCATCATCCAAAGTGGGGAGATATATGAGACAGACGAGCGGCACGTAGCAAGCTAGTGATGGATGCACCACCGTCCAGTACGTCCAAGATGGAAATTAAAGAAGGGATATGATATGTATGAATTAATATAATGATGCATGCATTCAACAAATAAAACGTATGAATTGAATTAAGCAAAACGCAAAGGGTACGTGGCGACAGCATATATATATATATATATATATATATATATATATATATATATATATGCAGATCGAGTCGTGCAAGCAGAGGATATATATATAACGTACCACCGCTAGCTCCATCGTTTCTCACTTACGACGTACGCCAGCTGCGGCGGACCTCTGCTTCTTTACAAATTATATATATATATATATATATATATATATATATATATATATATATATATAGGGTTGTAAAAATCCCGCATAGGCACCGAGTAATCGGCGCCTAGGCGTTAGGCGCCCCTTGGCCATGGCGATTTTCCCCCTAGGCGCCCGTCTAGGAAACCGGCCGGCTAGGTGCCCGCCTAGCGCCTAATATAATTCGGCCGCCTAGCGCCTAACTCGGCCGATTACACTGAGTTAACTCGTCAATTTCTGTAGAGTTAGCCGAGTTAACCCGGCCGACTCGACATTGTTAATTTTTTTCATTATATATATATATATATATATATATATATATATATATATATATATATATATATAATATGACATATATGCACCTATACACGTGCACTGTTAATTTCTCTTTTTTTTAGTTAGCCGCCTAGGTGACCGCCTAGCCCGCTTAGGCCCCCGCCTAGGCCGTCTAGGCGCTAGGCGCTACTCTACCGCCCGACTAGCGCGTAGCGCCTATTGCAACCATTAATATATATATATATATATATATATATATATATATATATATATATATATAATGATATGATTAAAATTTTGGATCTACCCTGCCTGCATTCACCATAAGCTAGCTTTAATAGGATTTTCACTTTTGGTTGGTTACATTGATGACATATATAGTGAAGTTCATGTGTTTGGGGTTAAATTAGTTGATGACATAGGTTAGTTCATTTTATATTTTTCGCACAAAACATTTACTTCTGTTTTCCATATATAGGTTCATTATATTTTATATTTTTGATGACATAGGTTTCTTGTTTTAATGTTTTTCTTAATTTTCATTTTTTTCATTGTAAATTGCTAAAATGTGTGCACTAATATCTACTTTCGGAATTGAACCCGGGTTATCCCGAAATTTTCCCCAACAAGTGACGATCCTCTTTGGGCCAGTTTCTGTGCCTTTCGGAGCGAACCGAGTGGACCTGTACCGTTAAACGAACAGAGAAAGACTCGGACCACAATGTGTGGTTGACACCAAAAAAACATCTACTTTCATGATATACGAGAAGTAAACACACACATATTATTATATATTATTTAAAATTGTTAAAATAAATGTAATAATTTTTAATAAAATAACCACCACATCATTTAGATAATTTGCAGAGCATGTCAAATTTGGTCAAATAACATAATTTTACATCATTCAAAGAACTAATTCCATTCATGGCCGCAGGGTTGCTAGGGGAGCCCCGCAGATATCACATCTATTTTTTGCAGATGATAGCCTATTATTTTTTAGAGCAGATGGGGAGGAGGCGGGAGTAATTAAACAGTGCCTGGGACGATATGAGGAGCTCTCAGGACAAAAGGTAAATTATCACAAGTCCAGTGTCTGTTTTAGCAGAAATACCAGTGTGGAGGATAGGGAAGAGGTGGCGATTTGCTTGCAGGTAGACCAGGCACCCAATTTTGGGAAATATCTGGGACTACCATCTTTTGTGGGGAGGAACAAGAGAGCAGTGTTCTCATATATTGAGGATAAGATAAAACAGAGAATAAGCTCATGGAACAAGAAATTTCTGACGCAGACAGGAAAGGAGATTTTATTGAAAAGCGTGGCACAATCTATGCCTACCTTTTCAATGAGTATCTTTTTGATCCCGGACTCAATATGTTTATCAATCCAGAGAACAATGAACAAGTATTGGTGGGGCACTGGTATGGATAGAGGAATACACTGGAAAGCCTGGGATAAGTTAAGCATCCCAAAGAAATATGGAGGAATGAGATTCAAAGATCTTAGGAATTTTAATTTAGCAATGTTGGGAAAACAGACATGGCGCCTACTCACAAGTCCAGACACACTTGTTGCAAAAGTCTATAAGGCAAGGTACTATCCTAATACCACTTTTATTGATGCCAAAGTAGGAGGATGCCCGAGCCACTCATGAAGAAGTATTATGGCAACTCATGACATGGTGGTGGCACGGGTGCGCAGGAGGATAGGGGATGGTAAAACAACACTGATCTGGGGACACCCATGGTTGCCTGATAATCCTAGCCCTTTGGTGCAGACTGATATGCCTGTAGAGCTCAGGCACGCTAAAGTGGTAGGTTTAATAGATGAGCATACTGCTACCTGGGACCCGCATATTTTAGCAGATTTATTTGAGGAGGAAGATGTGAGTAGAATATTGAGGATACCTGTTAGTCCAAGATATGAGGACTCATGGTATTGGCCTGATGACCCCAATGGGATATAAACAGTTAAAAATGCCTACAGACACATTATGGGAATTTATGATCACTCGCCTGGGAGTTTTGAGAAATGGACTAAAATGTGGGGAATGAAAATACCCCCAAAATGGAAGACTTTTTTGTGGAGAGCAGTTTGTGATATTCTTCCAACAACTAACAACTTGATTATAAAGAGGGTGGAAGTGGATCCCACATGCCAAATGTGTGGGATAGAGCATGAGAATGTTATGCATACATTCATCAATTGTGATTATTCTAGACATGTTTGGAATATTTCAGGATTGCCAATAACAAATATTGTTGTCAACTCATTCCCCGAGTGGCTAACAATTGTACTTACAATGTTCACAGAGGACCAAAGTGCAGCGGTAGTGGCATTGCTTTATTGCTTATGGAGATGCAGGAATTCAGCGGTATGGGACGGCACACTGCCGCGACCTACCACGGCCTGGAGACAGGCCACGGCGGCGCTGCACTCCTACCGGCAGGTGGTGTGTCGTGGCACGGCGGCTCCCACGGTGGCTACGGCAGATGACGACACCGACACCACCCCACGGTGTTATGTGGATGCGGGGTATCGGGAGGACACGGGGGAAGCTACGTATGGTATTGTGCTGCTGTCTCCGGAGGGATCTTTTATTGCGGCAAAAAATGGGAGACTATCGAATTGTTTGTCACCATTCATGGCGGAGGCACTAGCATGTAAGGAAGCTCTATCCTGGCTTTTGGAGAAGAATATAATAACGGTAACGATTCAAACAGATTGTTTACAGCTGAGAAAAGCGATACGGCAGAATACAACTATCATAATGTCTTATGTTGGAGTAGTAGTTGACCAGTGTAGGACTTTAGCTTCGTCTTTTAATTATGTCTTGTTTAATCATGTTTCTAGGCAGATTAATGCGCATGCGCACACGTTAGCTTCGTTAGCTTTTATTCAGGATCAGGCTATGTACTGGGATTCTATCCCTCCAGACTGCATTGCAGCTTTGATTCATTAATACAATCATTCATTGGTCGGCTTTCAAAAAAAAAATTCCATGGTTGTGAATTTTTTACAAAAAATTCTATTACACTAATTTTTAAAAACTAAACTGCAAATATCAAATTATTAATACATTGAATTATCCAATCAAACGATCGTAGCTCAGAACTAGGCCCAAACATTACCTGCTGTGCATTGTGCACACGGTTGCAAAACTACGTCGTTTTGACTAAAAACGCACGTCTCATTTAAAAAAAAAATCAGTTTCAATTTCCCTCAACAGCATTATGTTGTTCATTCATTGTAGATTTTTAGTTCATTCATTGTGGATATTTAGTTCGTTGATTGTGGATATTTAGTTCATTGATTGTGGATATTTAGTTAATTCATTGTGGATATTTAGTTTATTGATTGTGGATATTTAGTTTATTCATTCTGAATTTTGTGTTATTCATTCACTGTGGATATATAGTTATAAATTTATGGATATATAGTTATGAATTTGTGGATATATAATTCAAATTATGCACACAAAAATGCTATTGTCGGGAATCAAACCTGGATTTTTTTTAAGTGGGACGCGCATTTTTAGTCAAAACACATCATTTTTGCAACCGTGTGCACCATGTACAGTTGCACAGCATAATTTGCACCAACCAGTAGCTAATTTAATTTTATTATTGGGCCAAAGTTGTTATACACCAATCAATCAAACTATGCTTTCGGATTTCATATAACTTTATATTTTCCTAACACAGAAAATAATATGAAAAATATTAAGGATATCAAAGTGGATCAAAGCTCGCGGATTAGGACCTAAAATTTCAATTCTGCAAAAATTCCGGGCTCACGGACTTGGCTTGTGCTCGCGATTTGACAGGTTATGTGGGTTAGTCCACAACATAGTGGTCATCTAATTAAAAATTATCTTTTAAAATTATTTTAATAATTTTAAATTAAATTTAAAAAACAAAAACAAAAAATAAGGTAAAATCCACCTCCTCTCCGTCTTCGTCTCGGACCTGGAGATAAGAGTTTCTTTGTCCCCGAGAGATGAAGTGTTTTCTTCATCTTTAGTTGGAGACGAAAATGGGATACGGGGTGAGTTTTTTTTTTTTTTTATTTAAAATTATTAAAATAAATTTAAAAATAATATATAATTTTGGATAGTTTAGGAACCTAATTGTTCTCTCAACCTACTAAAACATAAAAAGTCAATATCGCTTTCATTGAGGTTCAAATTTATAACGAACTTCCCATATGAGAGTACAATCTTGGTGCCATTAGACCACAAGGTCTTCGCGACTAATTTGAATTTTATTTTATTGAAGTTGGCTTATGGAGCTAGTGAGTCCGCATGAAGTGGGCTATGGTTGAATAATTTGGACCGACCTGCTAAAACTAAAGTCTGCTATGGGGCGAGCTTAATGAAACGGGCTAATCCGCATTGAATCATTGACTCTCCTAAAAATTCAGACGTTATGCCATGGAACCGTGTTCACCATTCATGGTGAACACGGTTCCAACGGTGTTAGTGCACCATTATCTTTTTTTTTTTTTTTAATTAATTACGTGACTGCCTACAGATTCACTTTGGAACCATGCCTACACATTCACTTTGGAACCATGAGATTATGAATTTTCTGTTATGAGATTATGAATTTTCTGTTATGCGATTATGAATTTTCTGTTATGAGATTATGAATTTTCATTACATTCATAATTTCGGAGTTTCGGACATTCATAAATTATGAATTCATGCATGCACATTCACTTTGGAATCATGCCTACATATTCCCGTCTGAAATCACGGACATTCATAAATTATGAATCCATGCCTGCACATTCACTTTGGAACCATGCCTACACATTCACTTTGGAACCATGAGATTATGAATTTTCTGTTATAAGATTATGAATTTTCTGTTATGAGATTATGAATTTTCAGTTGTGAGATTATGAATTTTCTGTTATGCGATTATGAATTTTCTGTTATGAGATTATGAATTTTCATAAAATTCATAATCTTATAACAGAAAATTCATAATTTGATCAGTAACGCGCCGTTAACTCCACATCCGCGATTTTTTTTTTTTTTTTTTTTTTTTTTTGCCTAAAAACGACGTCGTTTTGACTTGTGTTCACCATTCTCGGTGAACACAATTCCACGGCATAATTTGCGCTAAAAATTATATATTTTAATGAACACATTTGTCAATGAAATTAATGAAAACTAAGAAAAACAGTGATAGAAGAGTAAGACAAGAAAATGGAAAACAGACCTAAATGTTTTCTGCCAAAATATAAACGAACCTATGTCATAAACAAACCCCAAAAGCATGAACCTCTGTCATCAACTAACCAAAAGTAGGTGAAAAAACATCTGAAAATCCTATTAAATAAACTTACGGTGAATGCAGCAGGGTACATCTAAATTTTTTATCATTAAATACAGTCACCTCTTGATATGTAAAAATGTGTCATGTCACAAACATGCAATAACTATTCAAATATATAGTTATCGTATTTTGAAGTGGTTGTTGTTGAATGATAAACATAATTGTACTGTGTGTATATGTTAGTCTTAAATAAAAATATTGGAGTTGACAAATCATCCCACCTAACGCCTACCTGGCCTAATCCCTTCACTTCACATATGAAGTGGCCGGTTTAACTTCAAGCAGATAGATCATCAGTTCGAGATAAAGAAGCTTTTAAGGATTCTTCAATTCTTGAAATAGGGTCACTTTCAAGATGACATGAAAATTATATTAAATAAATTTTTTTTTTTTTTTTTAATTTGAGTCCACATGTAATGCAAGCTTCTTTTGTGGGAATTAATATGCAGCGTTTTTGTACATTTCTTCTTTTGAAAAGAAAATTATTATTAGTATTTTAGTTTTTATTATGTTATGATTACTTATATTATTTTTATTTTATTAAATTATTTTATAAAAATAATTTTTGTAATATTATTATTATTATTTTATTTATTTGTACTTTCTTTTGAATAATTTTATTTCTTTATTTTTATGTAATTAAATTATTTTAAAGAAATAACTTCTTAATAAATAATTACACAATTTTTTCATTCATTTATAAATACAATGCGTACAATTCAAATTGTTATGTAATCTGAATTATTTTATTTCAGAGATAAAGTCATAAAAATAGTATAATAATAGTATCCTCTTTGTGTAAACTTACATGGCGTTTGGTTGGAAGGATTCCCTTCCCACTTACATGGCGTTTGGTTGGAGGGATTTTAAATTCTCTTCCCACTTAATTCCCACCTAATTTCAAAGGCCATTAAATTTCGTAGTTTGGTTGGAGGGAATTGCAATTCCATGGAATTGCAATTCCCCCATTTTCATGGAATTAAAATCTCATGTTCCCCCCTGGTATTTTAATTCCTGGGAAAAAAAGATAGTGATGAGTCAAAATTACCCCTTCCTTTTTTAACCTAAAATTAATGTCTAACAACAATAATGGACATTTTTGACTTTATACTACTTATTCCCTTTCAATTCCCATATATACCAAACATTGGAATTGAAATTCCCAGTAATTCTATTCATATCAACCAAACACTGGAATTTAAATTTCCACTTTATTCCCAGTAATTCAACTCCCATGGAATTACAATTCCTTTCCCACATAATTCCAAAGGCCATTAAATTTCGTAGTTTGGTTGGAGGGAATTGCAATTCCATGGAATTGTAATTTCCCCATTTTCATGGAATTAAAATCCCATGTCCCCCTGAGATTTTAATTCCTGGGAAAAAAAGATAGTGATGAGTCAAAATTACCCCTTCATTTTTTAACTTAAAATTAATGTCTAACAATAATAATGGACATTTTTAACTTTATACTACTTATTCCTTTTCAATTCCCATGTATACCAAACATTGGAATTGAAATTCCCAATATTTCTATTCCTGTCAACCAAACACTGGAATTTAAATTTCCACTTTATTCCCAGTAATTCAACTCCCATGAAATTACAATTCCCTTCCCACATAATTCTCCCCCTCCAACCAAACGCCCTATTAATGTGGCCTCTACTTTTCAATTTTATTATCCATTCAACATTGGTCTCTATCATCAATAAATCCCTTAATATACACTTGCCCTTCCCCAAACTTAGCTTTTTGTCAACGCTCCCTCGTCAATTATTGCAGTTTTCTTTGTTTTATTTGTTTTGAAAAACTCTATATTCCAAGTTGTAGACTTGTAGATATTCAGTCTAAGGTGTCGGCTCTTTGAATTTGACAATTTTTATTTAAAAAAAAAAAATCCCATTTAATTTGTCCCTTTCGTATTCAAATAGTAGAATATGTCTATAACAGTACATTCAAAAATAATAACTACACATTCATAATTTCATATCCATATATTCATAATTCACAACTAGACATTCATAATTACATAACTCCATATTCAAAATTCTTAAAGTACTTGTTCACAGAGAACTATATCCATAATTGCATAACTACACATTCATAATTTCAAAATTATATATCTATAACTTCATAACTATATATCCATAACTTCATAATTATATATTCAGACTTGCATAACTATATATATTCAATTCATAATTACACATCGATTGGAGTTTCTGTAAATATAAATAAATAAATATATATATATATATATATATATATATATATGTATGTATGTATGTATGTATGTATGTATGTATGTATGTATGTATATGTATATTTGATTGGTGGAGTTAAACGGTGCCACTAATGGCACCGTTACTTCATCATAGTAAAATGGTGTCGTTTTGCAACCGTGTGCACCATGCATGGTGCACACGGTTGCACGTCATAATTTGCCGGATATATCCATATGCATGAAATATACTTTTAATTAATTTAATAGTTCAAAACAAGTTGATAATCGAGTTATTAGGCCAAACACTTTGTGCTCAGATGGCATGTGGTGATTCTCCCACATGGGAGGTTATGAGATTGAACCTCAATGAAGGCGGTGTTGACTCTTTGTGCTTCAACAGGTTGAGAAAGTATAAATGAACAGATACTACAATCTAATAGAGTCAGTAGCTTTCCAAAAAAAAAATAAAAAAAAATCGAGTTATTAGAGTAACTTCAAAATCGAAAGATACACTTTTGTACGTCTGTCATATTAAAAAGACAATACTATTCTCTAACTAATAAGCCAAAAAAATTGTTTTTTTTTTTTTTTTTTTGTTCCAAATTTTCTTAAACAAATTATTAAAAAATCAATTTTTAACTCCACAAATTAAATACAAAACGTTTGATTTTTCATTCAAAAATTCACTATTTCCCCCGATCACCTACCCGGCTACCCCACCTACCCTGATGATTGATAATTTTGGAGACATATGTATATCACACTAGCTAGTCTAATTTAAAGAATCAAACATTTTAACTTTTTGAATTGAAAATTGTGGTGAAGAGTAGCTAGGAATTTAGTGGAGGCTAACAACTCCTGTGGAATAAAAACAGTAGTTGTTTAAAAAAAAAAAAACATTAATTAGTTTAACCTATGGGCTATGACGATGAAAGCTATATTTTCTAGAATTGAGTACATCAGTCACAGAATACAACAAGTTATATACAAGAGATCATAAGAGTTACAGTGAAATTGATAGAGTCCTAATACTATCTCTCAAGTGTAGGGTAAGGCAGTAACCTAAAGCTTGTCACGTAAAAAGGTGGACCGAGGAGCCGATAGAGGCTTGGTGAAGATGTCCGCAAATTGATCCTTAGTTGAAATAAAGTTCACTTGTATCTCCTCTGCAGCTACATTGTTTTGCATGCCTTTTCTGACTCAGACTGGGCTGGGTGCCCAACTGATCGCAAGTTCACCCGTGAATTTGCTGTGTTCTTGGGCTCTAATCTTGTTTCTTGGGTGTGTAAGAAGCAGATGACTGTAACACGGTCTTCGATAGACTAGAATTGATAGCTAATAATGACAGTAACACATAATGTATAGTAAATTGAATTATAAAAGGGTATAGCTATTTGCACCACCATTTAATTAAAACTAGATATAAAGTACTTTGAAATGGTAAAAAACTAAAAACTTTCAATAATTATATAAGTGATGTAAATAGCGAAATGGTGGTTCATATTACTATTTGTACCACCTTGGTCAAACGTCATTTACGAGGTGTGTACCACATGAATCAATAGCTAGCTATTTCCGTAAATAAGCATTTAATGATAATGTCAAGTGGAGATATATATATATATATATATATATATATATATATATATATATATATATATATATATATATTCAGTGTAGGGATTATATTCAACCTTTTGGGAAAGTGGATATTCAATGTAATGCATAATATAATGGATTAATTATTGACTAATACTCTCACGTGTTTTTTGTATAGGTACATGTAGGGGGACCAGACATTAATCAAGATATGCATTATGTAAATCCCGTTCATGTGTAATAACTCACAAATTATATAAGAGAGGTAAATTACGCAATTTGTCATATAAAATGATTGATAAATATGAAATAAAATATTTAAAAATGTTGATATGTGTTAATCTAGATTATGTCCCTAATTTTTGTCCGTTTTTATTTTATGTGACAATAAATGTATACATTATCCTTCAAGTGTTATACACTACATTGTTATTTGACAAAATTACCTTTACATTGTTATAATTAATAATTAATTCTGTTACTATTTAATAAATTCTAACATTGATGACTGAATAAATAAAAATTATAATGCATCTTTAAAATTACCATGTAAAGTCCATAAAATAACATTTTTTTAAAATGATTTTGTACCAATTGTATTTATAACTTTGTACATTATATGTAATTCAAAATTCTTGAATTATCATTTTTTTTCAATATAAATATAATTTTCTTAATATAAACAGAAATATTATAATAATAATTACTTATTTAAAAAAAAATATGAATTGTACAGCTTGTAGTCCTTACTTTCGCCAATGCGGACAAAGACTAGTCATATGATAAATGGTGTGGGTCAACAAAATATAATGTAATAATGATCCTAACAAATAAAGTGATTAGCTCTACATGTGAACGTAGACAAAGTCAATCCATATCAACTGTATATGTCACAGCTTGCATTGTCGAAAAACAAACAATAACAATGACTAGATAATAGACAAATTAAACAAACAATAACAATGACTAGATAAGACAATAATGGTGCATGCTTTCTAACTTTGTGTAATTGAAGCTCTATAAAAGCAACGAATTGAACATCATGAATCATTGCTCCTCCAAAACATTATCCTCTTCTTCATCCCCAACTTCTCTCACTCCCATCTTAACAAAACCTAAATAAGGTATGCATTTCACCTTCAATTTCCCACAACTGAAAATTATGAAATTTCCGACTACCTGAAAGTGATCTTAAATCAAGTCGAAAGCCTTGTTCCGACTACTTTTGGTATCCGGGAAAACCTTTGTTGCTATTTCCGACCACTTTTTGCTTTCGAATTGATTTAAGATCACTTTCAGGTGGTCGAAAATTCTATAATTTCCAACAGTGAAATTCTCCATTCCTCTTATCTATATTTCAGTCGATAATTCGACATTGTAATACATTATACTGCTATAAGATGTCACAAAATTTTCTTTAACTTCTATAGTTTGGTTCTAATTTTTTTAATTTAAGATTTACAACACAATTTGAAGATGTTATTGTATTCTTACCCTTTTTTTCTTTTTTTTTTCTTTTTTTTTTTTTTTTAGGTGTAATGGAAGAAGGGTTATTGCAGAGTAAAGAATTATATGAGGTAATGCTCTTATTTTATAGATCAATTGCTTATCATTAGGTAAAAACTTAACTATAATTATGCAATGAAGGAGAATTAATGTATTACTTCTCATGGTACAGTACCTTCTACGTACAAGTGTGTTTCCACGCGAATCGGAGCTTTTGAAAGAGATAAGGGATATTACTGCAAAACATCCACTGTAAATTCACTAAACTTTTCACACTGTAATAAATTTATGCAGCCTGCAATTTACTTGTGTTCAAATAGCAGATGTAGATGATAAATCACAAAATTTAATTTTGTTTTGTCAGTTCCACGATGGGTACAGCACCGGATTCTGGGCAAATGGTGGCAATGCTGTTGAAGCTATTGAACGCCAAAAACACTCTGGAAATTGGAGTTTTCACTGGATATTCTTTGCTACTCACAGCTCTTACAATCCCTGACGATGGTCGGGTCAGTACTGTTACTCTATCACAATATGTTTTTTATTTTTATTTTTTTTTTGAGTGATGAAGGAAACCCATCCACAGCTTGAGGGTATGTGTTAGGGGTGGCTAAAAAGGGCCAAATTTATAGATGGGTGGTTAGGGGACTGTTGGACGGAGGTCAGTAAAAGACCAAGTTCAGAACTTTATCTCTTAAAAATGTGATTGTAGTCTATAAAGAAATAAAGTTGTACTAGGTCAATCTTGTTAGTGTGCACTAAATAAATCCAACCTTATAATCCTAATTGATAA
Source organism: Ipomoea nil (assembly GCF_001879475.1). NCBI lineage: Eukaryota > Viridiplantae > Streptophyta > Magnoliopsida > Solanales > Convolvulaceae > Ipomoea > Ipomoea nil. The sequence continues at coordinate 1,313,173 of NW_017616846.1, forward strand.
AATACAATAAAAAGATAAACCAGCTTAAATTGTTGATAGCTGAACGGCTTAAACGAGCCTAGGTTGCCCATTGTGTTTTGTTCATTAGACATCAGTTTTCAATTTTTCATCATATCGGCATTTAATTTGTTTAATTGATCAGATTACAGCCATAGACCCCGACAGGAAGGCATATGACATGGGATTGCCAGTTATAAAGAAGGCAGGAGTTGAGCACAAAATCAACTTCATTGAGTCTCCGGCTCTGCCTGTTCTTGATAAGCTGTTGGAAGATGTAAGGAACAATATAATCAAACATCCCGATCCAAACAACAATTATTAATATTGTGCGGTTTTTAATGCTTAGGATCGATGTTGTTTTGCAGAGGAAGAACGAGTCGAGTTTCGACTTCGCGTATGTGGATGCTGACAAGATAAACTACAAAAACTATCACGAAAGAGTGCTGAAATTGCTGAAGATTGGTGGGGTTGTGGTGTATGATAACACGCTTTGGTACGGGACGGTGGCGATGCCGGAGAAATCAGTGCCGGAGGATCTTGTTTCGTACAGGGGGCATATTGTTGAGCTGAACAAACGGTTGGCCGGCGATACTCGCGTTCAGATTGTCCAGATTCCGTTGGGCGATGGAATGACGGTGTGTCGACGTGTGTGTTGATCCATTTTCTTGCATGCTTTTCATGTTTCCACAAATATTTTGTTTTAATTTGGAGTGATTGATCTGAGTGAATAAAGGCAGGCTACTTTATTATAGTGCATGTTTTAATTTCGTTCTAGTTTGTTTAGATCATGATGAACTTCAAAGTTGAAGCTTTGAAGAAAGTATGTATCTATTTTGTATAATTTAGATTCAATACACAAATGATATATTTTTAATATATTAAAAATGTATTTTTTCTTTTCATAAACAGTTACTCCTTTTTTCTTTTTTATAAAGTTTTTTATTTTCCTTTTCAGCTTCTCTCCGCACTTCTCTCTCCTATTTGACAGACAAAAAATCTAACAAAAAAAATGTTTGTTTATTTCTTTTTACTTTTTTAGAGAAAAGAAGATTTTGATTTGACCAAAAAAGATGTTCAGAATCTTTCAAATGTTGAGGATGCTTATCATGGAGAAAAATGGAAATTTAGATTAGTATTCATTATTTTCTTTTGCAACTAATTAATGATATTTTTTAAGCTTTAAAAAAGTGATTAAATAATAATAATAATAATTATTATTATTATTATTATTAGTATTTTAAAATAAAAAACTATTTAAAACTTTGTAGTTGTACTATTTGTACTTTGAAATGATTCAAACGATATTCTTATAGTATATCGGTGATAATAAGATTGACTACTTTATATATATATATATATATATATATATATATATATATATAAAATACAAACTTTGTTTCACAAAATTAACCCTTTATATTTTTATGTGAAGTTATCAATTGTAATTTATTTTCCTTTTAATTATTAATTAAAAAGATTTACTTCTAATCCAAATCTCTAAAATATCAACATTTTATGAAAATTTCACTAAACTTTGCCATATACTTCACCTTAATGTTTTTAAGAATACTTTGGATTAAAAGTGAAAAAAAAATTAAACTTGATAATTAAAAATGAAAAAATAATAATTAAATCAATAATCAAAATTGAAAATACCATTATAGTCTATGAATCAAACTCAAAGTGAAATTAACTTCTTTCATTTTGTGGAGTAAGTTCATTACCTTAGAAACAGAGTATATGTTTGGTAAAACGTAACAACTGTATTCTTCACTTGTTATTCAATATGAAAAGGAATTTAGGCACGATATAAACTGTGCTACATATTGTCCACTACAACAAAGTTTCAGAAACAATGTTTCGTGACAAGTTGGCCTGGTGATGACATTACACTTTAGCTAGCATCTCGATTCTTGGTCTCTTTCTGTGACCAATTGAGCTACCCATACAGGCCTACCAGCCGTTTCTTGAATTATGCCGGTGGAGTAGTGAGCGTGTTGGCAACGTCGATCACAAATCGATATCTAACATCCGATTTAGCCAGACGCTCCATGGCTGTGTTCACATAGTCCATAGGAATGACCTCAACCTCTGCAACGATGTTGTGTTTTGCAGCAAAATCAATCATTTCTTGCGTTTCCTGTATTCCTCCAATGCAACTCCCTGCCACCATCCTTCTTCCTGCAGGTAATCATGGCGAGCAAGTATATATTAGCTTCGGGTTGTTTCTGATACCAAATTGAAATATGTTATGTCTCAGCTGATAGTTGGACCTACTGCACCATGGTTTATATATATATTATATGGTCAACAAAATTAATTTATGTATTTGGTACGAATTGAACTAACCCATGAGCAGAGGAAAAACTGGAAGCTCCAGTGGCTTCTCTGGTGCACCAACCAGCACGAGCTTCCCGTTAGGCTTCAACAGATTTATCAATGGCGCAATTGCGTGCACAGCCGAAACAGTGTCAATAATTCCATCCAATGTGCCTATAGCAGCCTAGTTCAAGGAATTGAAACCCAGATTTACCAAACATATATAATTGGACCAAATACTTAACTAACCAATAATATATATATTTTGATTGGTTTAATTACCTGCATTTGTTCTGGATCGCGGCTGACCAAAAACTCGTCAGCGCCGAGATGATTAATGGCTTCCTCTTTCTTGGTTGGTGAAGTGCTTATGACTGTGACCTTGGCCCCAAACGCCTTGGCGAACTTAACCCCGACGTGGCCGAGACCGCCCAGGCCAACGATGCCGATATGCATGCCGGGCTGGTTAAGTCCGTAGTATTTGAGCGGGCTGTAAAGTGTGATTCCGGCGCAGAGCAACGGCGCAGACGCGGCGAGCGGCAGGCTGTCTGGGAACCGAATCGCGTAGTGTTCATTACAGACCATTTCGTTAGAGTAGCCCCCGTACGTTATGGTTCCATCGTGGTTGACGAAACTGTAAGTCTGGATCATTTTGGGACAGTAATTCTCGAGCTCGGTTGAACAAAGGTTGCAGGAGCCGCAGGAACCAACCAGGCACCCCACGCCTACTTTGTCTCCGACCTTGAATTTCTTCACCTTGCTACCCACCTCTGTTACTTCACCCACAATCTCATGCCTGCAAAAATCAGTCATTTAATACTAGTGTTGGGCGGAGACACCGCTGAAAGGAATTTCCGACCATCTGAAAGTGATCTTAAATCAAGTTGAAAGCAAAAAATGATCGGAAATAGCAATAAAAGTTTTTCTAGATATCAAAAGTGGTATGCTTTCGACTTGATTTAAGATACTTTCAGGTGGTCGTAAATTCTATAATTTTTAACAGTGAGACCTGAAGGACCAAGTCCAGCACAATTAGGGATGAGATTGTTTGATCCACCACCTACTTAAGTTGCGTTTTTTGCTACTGATTATAATTTTTGATATAGTGATAAGTGTTAAAATGCGTACCCGGGTACAATTGGATAAGTAGACATGCCGAAATCATTCTTGGCAAAGTGGAGATCGGTATGACAGATCCCGCAGTACAGCACCTTAAATCTCACATCATCTTCTCCAGTTGCCCTTTTTGGATCAAAAGTAACAACTTAAATTTTCAAATATGATGATTTATATTATGAAAGATGAGAAGATATAAATACCTTCTGGAGAATTTGAAAGGGGAGAGGACACCAGAAGTGTCTCTGGCAGCCCATCCGTATGTCTTCACTGGGTGTTCATTTTCGTAGGATTCCGAGCCCATTATATTTCGCTTTGTGATATCAAACTTGGGAGATTGCAAAATTTATTTTGGAAAGATTTAGGAAATATTGGATTATATTGTTGCATTTGCTCAGACTATCAACAATATATATAGTGCTAATTCGAAGATTCGGAGGAAAACCAATTAATTTATTAAAAAATGGCGTGCGCCGTGCCGTTACATATTAATTTTTTTTTTTTTTTTTTTTTTAAAGCACGCTATCTGGAAACACATTGGAGCAGTTGTCAATGATAATATTTATAAATGAATAAAATAACATATACGGAGTATTTAAAAAAGAAAACAAAAAGAAAAGAAGAAGGAATATCTGAATCAAAATTGGTAAAGCTTACGTAACTTCTAGGGAGGCACCAAATAGGAAGTTAGGCAATTGCTGTGATGCTTCGTTGACGAATGTCAGCATTGATGGCTAACGTTGCAATCATGCTGAGGGTCAACACTGATGGCTCTGTACTTCTGCTTTTATTTTAACAAAAATATCAATTTTAAATATATATATATATATATATATATATATATATATATATATATATATTGGTTAGTGGTTTAGTACGTGTTTAAGATTTGTTTTAGCTTTTTAGATTTGATTTTCATCTGTTGTTTTGTTAAAGTTATTTTCTCTCGTGTCTTTAGCGAGTTTTTCTCTCGTTTATTTGGCGAATTCTTATTTCATAAGGTGAAATAATTTATCTGATAATAGAGTATGTTTGCTTCATCCCGAGCACTGAAGAAGATCTGAACCTTGATATGCAATTCAGATTAACGGAGATATTGTTTATGGACAGAAAAGCCGCAATAGGTCAGACTTGGATAGCAAAATCATTACAAAGAACGCTTCAGGTTTTCCAAACAAATTCAGCTTCAATCTTGAAAAACAGTAAGAGATTCAAGTTTCATGTAGCATTAAAAATTTGTTTCAATGTCTGATTGTAAAAATGTTTTATTAACTTTTCATTATATGATTAATGAATTAGCTCTTTTATTTCAAAATAATAATAATAATAATAATAATAATAATAATAATAATAATAATAATAATAATAATAATACATTGCCATGACATCAAGTCACGCGACTTTCCATTACACTAAGTCTAGAGGCAATAATTACTTTTGGAACAATTACTGATATTAGTTATCACTAGTATTTGTACGTCTATCTTAACCCACACTTTCTTTTACTAACACCATCACATGATAATATTGTCAGTCAAAGTAGAGGTGAACGCGGTTCCCTTCCACTTTCGGAAATGGCAAAACAAAATCGTCAATTCCAATTTGAACATCCGATTCGAACTTGTTTGTTTGTTTGTTTTTTAATTTATTTTATATTTTAAAAATAGTCTAGATTCAACAATTTATTTCTTTTAATATTTTTTTTAAAAAAATGGTTATCTCAAATATTTAATCTTTAAAGTTAAACTAAAAAATAAAAATAATTTTGGACTTACACTTAATTTTACAAAGACTAAGACCTTGCTTGGTAAAATAGTTAGCATAGTAGTAAATTTTAGTTTATTTGACCACTATTAACTGTTTGACTTGATTAAACAATCAATATGAGTGTTTGATTAATTTTTATATAATTAGCTAACAGCTATCAGCTAACGCCCATTTACCAAATACCTCGAGAAAATTTCAATTTGAGTTTTTTTCACTTTTGGTCCCTCGACTTCACTTGTGGTGACAAATGGGATTCACGACTTTTATTCCGGACATAATAGGTGCTCAACTTCAATTTTTTTTTTTCACATTTGGTCCCATTCGACCAAGAACCCGGCCAACCCACCGGAATTAGACTCAACCCTTGTTATGTTAAGGGTATTCTAGTCATTTCTAACCCATGTAAAATAATTAAATATAAAATTTATTCTGTATATACACCTCATTCTCGCCTATCTCTGTTCAAATCGAAGGTGTGCGAAGAAGGAAGATATTTCTTCGCACGACGAGGTATTATTTTCACCAGCTCGTCTTCGCCCTCCACTTCTGCCACCAGAACGGCGTCACCCACCGTGACATCAAGCCCCAGAACCTCCTCCTCGACAAGGACGGCAAGCTCAAGATCTCCGATTTCGGCCTCTTCGCGCTGCCGGAGCAGATCCGGAACGGCCTCCTCCACACCGCGTGCGGCACTCCGGCCTACACCGCCCCGGAGGTGATGATCAGAAAAGGCTACGATGGCGCCAAGGCCGACGCGTGGTCTTGCGGCGTCATCCTCTTCGCCTTCCTCGCAGGGTACCTCCCATTCGATGACAGCAATATATCAAACATGTACCGTGCAATACGAAGCCGCGCGTTTCAGTTCCCGGATTGGATCACAAAGCCCACCCGGAGCATAATTTTCCGGCTGCTCGATCCCAATCCGGTAACCAGAATGTCCATCGAGGAACTGATGAAGCTCCCGTGGTTCAAGAAGTCATCATCAGTGATAGATTTGACAGACGAACATCAATTCGGGAACCAAGAGTTCGACAAAGATTGCAAACACTTAACCAAAATGAACGCATTCGATATCATTTCAATGTCTCCCGGGTTGGATCTATCAGGGCTATTCCAGGCGGGATTGAACAAGAAAGAAATGAGATTCACCACAAATTCCGAGGTTGGAGAGGTTGAGGAGAAGGTAAAGAAGATCGGGAGTGAAGCAGGGTATAGGGTGGAGAGGGGAAAGGGAGGGGGAATCAGACTGGTAAAAGCAAGAGTAACGTTAATGGTGGAAATTCTTCAAGTGGCGCCGGAGCTATGGCTGGTGGAGATGAAGGTCGTCAATGGAGAAATGGAATTCGAGGACACAGTGGGAGGAGTTGAGAGTTGGGTTCAAAGAAATATCTTGTTTCATGCTAGTATAACAATACAACCATGAATCTTGAACCAGACAACGCCAGTGATTGTCGCCGAGCTTCTACCAGGCGAGAATGAGGTGTATATACATAATAAATCTTATATTTAATTATTTTACATGGGTTAGAAATGACTAGAATACCCTTAACATAACAAGGGTTGAGTCTAATTCCGGTGGGTTGGCCGGGTTCTTGGTCGGATGGGACCAAATGTGAAAAAAAAATTAAAGTTGAGCACCTATTATGTCTGGAATAAAAGTCGTGAATCCCATTTGTCACCACAAGTGAAGTCGAGGGACCAAAAGTGGAAAAAACTCTTTCAATTTTGGTCCACTGACTATTGGGGTTGTGTTAATTGTAACACTTGACTTTCAAAAATGTTAATTTAGTACTTTGACTATGCAATTTCTATCAATTTTGGTCACGCCGGCCAAATTGCCGGTCAAATCTCACCGAAAAAATTTAATAGGTCAATTTATGAGGATATTTTAGTAATTTTACTTACTACCCCTTTCTTCTCCGATTAGTTCTCTCCATTTCCGATTGACGATTCTGGAGGTGACCCAGATTCCGATTGACGATTCTCTCCATAAATAAATGGATATGCAATTCATAAAATTCATTTTAAATGAATATGCAATATTCTTCTTCCATTCCTTGTTTAGCCCCATTTCTCCGAACCCCAATGGCAATAGAAAGTGCGGCGCCACAAATAAGGAGAACAAACATTGAGTTTCTCAGCGCTTCCCAGACAAGTTCATGGAAGGTGCAGGAACTAGGCGGTTGATCTGATGTTCAGAGACGACAACGTTGTTGGTCCCAAACGCTGTTCGCTGGCGGCGGATATCCGCCTCGTCTCCAGCTATGCCGGAAGTAATATTGGTTTGTAAGCCATCAAGTACTTGCCGGAGGCTGAGGAGTCCATCGCCGGCGCTGCAATTCCCGAAATAGTGCATGCCAAAAGTCACTTGTACATCACCGTCCAGCCGGCGCTGCAATTCCGGAAATGGTGCAAGGAAGAAGTCATCTGTACATCATCGTCCAGGAGGAATACTGATCGTAGTTCTGCAATTTCGACCGGCTGGTGCAAGGAATGGAAGAAGAAGAAGAAAGTCACATGAAATGACGCTTTTGGCCCTCCCATTTAAGACTAATTTTTAATTTTTAATTTTTCGGTCACATTTGGCCGGCAATTTGGCCGGCGTGACCAAAATTGCATAGTCAAAGTACTAAATTAACATTTTTGAAAGTTAAGTGTTGCAATTAACACAACCCCAATAGTCAGTGGATCAAAATTGAAATTTTCTCCAAATACCTCCAAAGTTATCTATGTATCTTATTGAAATTTTAATAAGAATCAAATTCCACGTAGATGATGAAATTAAAAGTTGTCAAGAATGGTGAGAGTCACGCCGTGAGCGTCACCGGTTTGGAGGTTCTCTGATCCTCAAACTCACGCTGCCACTCACACAAAGAGTGACAGAGTGGCGCCGAGGAGGCGAGGATCAGTGGAGTTGGATCTAACCCTCACGGCGTGAGGACCACCAGAGAGAAACAATAAACTAAGCAGATAAATTTTTAAATTTAAAAAAAAAAAAAAAAAAAAAAAAAACTAAGTGCATGGAAGTAAATAATACGGAGTATCATATTTAATTTTGTTGGACAACAACTTTTACTGCACAAAAATAATTGGTCACATTTATTAGGATCTTTATGAAAACCACCAACAACCTCTCAAGCAGATGCATCAGAAGGTTTGAAATAATTCTTCACAACTAATTCTCTGCAATAATTCACTTCTGCATTAAAAGAGATTTGGTTAGATTACTTTCCAAATCTCTAATTTATCCCACCATAATCTCGAAAGAAATTGTTACGACTGAAAAGTAGTGCTATTGATTGATTCAAGGCAAAGGAAGCAATTTTATTTTTAGTTTGCATCAAACTAACAGTCTACACAATCAAGACTTTCGAAAATCTTCTTTTAACGTTCATAATCTGCTCTTGTGAAACCTTTTAAAAGATGTAGAAGTAGATTAAGCAGCCTTCAATGTTTTCCCTATATCCAGAACAAATCTGTATCTCACATCAGACTTCTTAAGGCGATCCATGGCAGTGTTCACATAGTCTGCTGGAACGATTTCAACTTCCGGTGTTATGTTGTGTTTTGCTGAGAAATCTAACATTTCTTGCGTCTCCTTTATCCCTCCGATGCAACTGCCAGCAATTAGCTTCCTTCCTGTTTCGAGCAATGATCTCATAAATCTCGAAACATATGAACAATTGCAGAGTCTATAAATATGAATGGAAGGAAATAAACTTTACCCATAAGCAATGAGAACATGTTGACTTCAAGTGGTTTTTCAGGTGCCCCAACCATGACCAGCTTTCCATGGGACTTCAACAAACCAATCAATGGTAAAAGAGCATGAACTGCAGAAACCGTGTCGATAATGCCATCCAATGTGGCCATTCCACCCTACATTATTTTATTCAAACCACACGGTTAAATGGCAGCAATATAATGCCATGATTTTCAAGAATTCAAGCCTAGAGATCCGATTTCACCTTTATCTGCTCAGGGTCGGTGCTAACCAAGAACGAGTCTGCCCCCAGACGTTCCAAAGCTTCCTGCTTCTTACTAGGAGAGGTGCTAATAACCGTCACCTTCGTGCCAAAGGCCTTAGCATATTTGACAGCCATATGGCCTAGACCGCCTAGACCAACCACGCCAATATTCATCCCGGGCTTGTCAAGTCCAAAGTATTTCAAGGGACTATAAGTCGTTATGCCAGCACAGAGCAGAGGAGCAGCCTCCATAGGCAGGCTCTCCGGCCATCGGACCACAAAGTGCTCATCAGCCACCATGACGTCTGAGTAGCCACCATAAGTGGTGGTTCTCATGTCATTGTAAGTCTGTACGCTTAGAGGACAGTAATTCTCGAGATCATTTGCACAGTTATCACATTTCCGGCAGGACCCTACCAAGCATCCCACACCTACTTTGTCACCAGCCTTAAATTTCTCTACCTTGCTACCAACCTCAGTCACCACACCCACAATTTCATGCCTGTATTTTAAACATAGTTGAAAATGGACAATACACATTATATCCTTAGCCATATACACATGTTTACTCGCCCACAAAAGACAAAATTCCCCCACACCCCGACCCAACTGAAGTGACTAAGACGACCAGTGCCTGGGGCCTACAAGATGGCCACTACTGTCGGGCCGGATACGTGTCCTTGCCCACAATTTACCACCCAAAAACTAATTGGGTATATACATGTTTACTCAGATAAACACAAGCTTAATTAGAGCAAATAAAGATTTCATGGAGGGAATTGAAGGAGAAATGGAATCTCACCCTGGGACAATGGGGTACTTAGTGAAGCCCCATTCATTCTTGATCTGGTGGAGATCGGAGTGACAGATGCCGCAGTACAAAACCTTGAATTGCACATCCTTTTCGCCGGTAGCTCTGCACCGATCGATCAACGCCGTCATAATTGTTAGTAAATTAATCAACCAAATACCCTTCTTTCTTGAATTCAAACCAAGAAATGAAAGATGAAGATTTTGCATACCTTCTTGAGAAGTTGAACGGTGAAAGAACCCCAGAGGTGTCACTGGCTGCATATCCAAAGGCCTTAACTGGGTGCTCTTCTTCATGTGACGCTGCCATTTTACTAAAATCTCAGGCTAAGGCAATATTATCACAATGTGGGAGAAAGAGAATTGCAACAATCTTGAATGGTTATGCGTAGCGAGTTATGTGTACATTTATAGAGAACCAAAGTTTAGGGCTTCGGTAACCGCAACGTCTCCTTTCCTTTACAATTAGTTTCACTATTTTTTTTCTGGAAAATTCCCAGCATCCCATTTATTACGTTACCTGCCATCTATAAATTCAGCCAAACTTTTAAAGTGCAATAATAAGTCATCACATGCTGTATTTAGTAGACCCTTTTTCACATTTTTACTGTCATGCTAATACTTGTTGATTAAAAAAAAAAAGGGTAAAATAAATGGTTAAATGATTGAATTGATAAATTTTCGTTAAATCGTTATTTTATTTAAGTATTTCAGTTCACTTAATGCTAAATACCAGTAATTTTTAAGAATTTTAGTTAACAAATAATTTGGTTCCGAAGTATAGGTTACTTCATAAATAAATAAAAAATTAATTTGGTTAACGGTTAAAACAAATCTCAGATTCAAAAAATACAAAATATAGTGTTAGTATTATTACATATACTTGAGGAATTTTATAATTGTAAATAATAATGGAGTTGAATTTTTTTTTTTTAAAAGATTATTATATTTTTATATTAAATAATAAATTTATTTATAAAAGTATCATCTCACTTTTATTTATAATGTTAATGTTTATACTGTTTGATGTGGTAGAATATATATATATATATATATATATATATATATATATATATATATATATATAGGCGAGTTCAGGTGCGGCAGTGTCTTACGGTGCGACGATTTCTTACGGTGCGGCAACACCAATAGTTCAACAAATATGCACCATCAACGTTAGGAAAATGCATCACACAAAACAGAGTAAACAGAGCCTGCATCACCAAACACACACCATTAGGTGTGGGTAAAAATATCATACACTGTTCGGAAATACACCATTGGGGGTGGTGAGTTATATGGTGTATTTTTTTGAGTTTGTTGTGTATTTTGTGATGTTTTATTGCATTTCATTGTTGTGTGTTTTTATTACACTGTTAGTGCATATTGTTAACACTGTTGGTGTATTCTGGAATTTCGCCACACCGCGGCACGGTAAGACCCCGCCGCATATGAGCGCTCTTCTATATATATATATATATATATATATATATATATATATATATATATATATATATATATAATTTCATATTCAATTTTTTGTTGTTTTTTAGTGTAAAAAACGTAATGATAATAATTATAGATGCATGCCGGCCACGTCCAATAATGTGGTTTACGGTGGTGGTTCATCCGTGTTAAGGCAACCAACATCACTGTTCCATAGTGCAATAACAAGTGGCTACTGTTGAGCCAGAAAACCAACTGCTTTTTGGTTCACTATTTTGTCTAGTCAATGTTTTTGGAATATGAAAACTCATACTTTTTTCACACCAGATGTCACACTTTAATTTCATCAATCATTGTTGTGTGGACAATGATACGGTAACTGTGGATTATTCCATCAAATAATATACATTCAGTACACAATGTACTTTTAATATATCATAAATGTACATTATATTTTAAAAAAATTACATTATTTTGTATAATGTATATTTTATATCCAATACATGAATAATGTAGTTTTAATATATTAAAAAAAATATATTTTTTGTCATGATACATACATTACTGTTTAAACTAGGCCCACACAATAATTTGCCTCTAGAATATGATAACTCATACTTTTTCACACTATACATGGGTTACACATGTTATTTAAAAATATAAGTTCAAACAAGATGGAAAATGAGAGTTTCAAAAGATAATTTGGGAGCGTACGAAAAGAGTATTTTTTAAGATTTATTTTGCATCTCTACATGCGAGAAAGTCTTTTATGTTATACGATTTAAATTTCTTTTTTAAAGTAAATTGTATAATATTAATGCAAATTCACATTCATTTTTTAATATTGGACAAAGACTAATTATAAGTTTTCTCAATTCTAATTTTTTCAACATAAATGAGTATAATTTGAGAAATAATTTTCTCATATATATATACACATTATTCATTTTGTACATATAATATGTTAAGTTAAACCTCTCGAGAACTCAAATCCACTTTGACCAACTTAAATTAAAAGTGAACCCCACCGGAAATTATACTACAAAATTGTTAAACACATAGCTTGAATTAGTTTTTAGATGGTTTTGTTATTTACTTTTCTTTAGCCTTTAGTTATGCTTCTGTTGTAGCTTTTTCCGTAAAGCTAAATTATACCTCCCATGTAAGTCATAATTAATGCAACTCATTCTACTCCTCTACTGACAATTATACTACAAAATAATCATTTTAAATGACCCCTCAAAAAAAAAAAAAAAACACTTTAAATGACATTTAAGCACATTTTTTTTCCAACAACACATTTATCATTATTTGCTTCAATCTTAGTACCTCATTTTGCACGTGTAAAAAAGATGTTACATGTGTTTGTAAGAAGTATTTGTTTTTATCACGTATGTCTATGTCTATTTTGTTAAAGGAATAAAAGGCAAAAAAAAAAATTGTGAACTACTTTTTTTTTTTTTTTAAATGTTTTAATCAAAACATTTCCCAATCTTGTGATGAGGAAGCGCGGAGATAGAGGCTACCTTCCCTGGCAATTTATATCTTGGAACAAGTTCCACATAGCATTATGGATTATGAATTTAAATAATGAGGTACAAAATTTATATTCGTAAAGTACAGAATTTCATAACACAAAATACAAAAAATCATAACACAAGACACATAGCATAGCATTATGGACCCAGTTAGATTAAAAAGACGAGATACAAAATTCATATTTGTAAGGTACAGAATTTCATACACAAAACACATACACATGTTATATATTTTTCCTTGTCCCTGTCCTATCTCCTTCCAAACGGATGTAATCATACATAACTCCCATAAAGGAACTTCCATTCCTGGGTTGCTTCAAATATATCGTATTTTCTCCATTCACAAGTTGAGATCCAAAAAAAGTAAAGCTGTGCTCCGAATATAGTCCATGGATTCCATGTCTGGCTATTGCATTATCTGCCCCAAGCCAATTAATTATAAAGTCGGGTCGTCGTTTATCTCGATTGTTAATCCAAACCTAAGAATATATCATCGGATCACATAATTAATTAACATGTACAATAAGAGACAATCATAGATAAATACGAGTGGAAGTTGACATATGTTTTACGTACTAAAACATCGGCATACGTGGAAGCAGCCAACGCTATTCGCAGTGTATAAGTTCCTGTCTGGTTAACATTATGTACTGAAAACAAAATTCTCCACGTTGTTGATTCAAATACATTTTTCCTTCCAACTCTTCTGCAATGCACATGAGAGAAGTCACTACATGTCATCTGAGCATAAGGTGCTTGGGCATAACACTAATATATAGTAGTATCAGATATAATCATATATACTATTTTTTTTTTTATTGTGTACAAGTCTACCATACATAATTATATACGATATTATTAACACCACAAGAAAAAGAATTAATTCATAGACGGATATGATGCGAGGTAGATGTAAGATTCACCTATTTACATGAGCAAAGAACCAGTCTCTTGTGTAATTACTCTTGCCGACAGTGTAAACCAAATCTTGTTTAGGATAATAATGTGCGTATCGATTCCATAGTCCATATTGTCTGAACCTGTTTTCAATAATGTTGGTGTAAATAATGCACAAAAAAAAATGATTATTAATTTGGAATGTAAGCAAAATTATATTATTTTCAGTAGGTTGAGCTCACTTGTCAGCGGTACGGTTGATGAACACCTTATTGACTAGTCGGGGGTTGGGATCAGGGACGAAGAACTCTGAAGCCTTGCGATCAGGGATACCGATTTCCCATAATGTTGGACCGTTTCTTGGAGGATAAAATACGAGTCTAAGTTTAATATTGTCACCTGCATCCATTAATCTATTTGTAATTTCAAGAGATAAAAACATAATAAATGAAATGAAATGAATTTAAGGGGGAAAAAAAAAACCTGGTGTTATGTTAATGCTAGTGTTGTATTTATAGTCTCCAAGAATTCCAGGGACCCAGGCGTATAAGTTGTAGTTTCCAGGTCTAACAGCCAGGATTTTGAAGTCTCCTGTCTTGTTCGTTTGAGTCCAAAATTGATAGCCCTGAAAACAGTATTAGTCTAAGTAACGTAGTATAGGTATGAACATTTTTTAATTTGAATTAAGAGATTTTGAAATCAATTCTCATTTCTTTGAACTTGAAAAAAAAAAAAAATTGTTGCTTTCAGAATTTTCTCAAAATTAGACAAACCTTGACGTCTCTTTGCCATGATCCAGCCTTTCCTGGTGGAGCCAGTCCAACGTATGCAGATTTTGCAGCCATTATCTCTCTGCTTATGTACCTAAATAGGGCCTAAATTAATATAGTCCATTTACAGTTTCAAGAATTAACCGGTCGTTATATCCTGGACCGCGGTGCACGTGCATCGCAGTCAAAACGGCACCGTTTCTTTAAGTAAAGAAACTGTGCGCCGTTACTGTTAACGGAGCGCGCATTTTTTGGTGTGTTAATTACCAACTGAAACTAGAGTGTATCTAAATCAACATTGCCTCACGTATTATTTTATATATTATCAAATGAAACTGCAGCTATATCAAAATGATACTGTAGTTGTGGTGAAATGAAACTGCAGTATATATAAAATGAAACTGAATAACATTTCACATATTTGAGTGTATATTGCACAACGAAGCTGTAGTTATATCGAAATGATCATGTAGTTGTGTTTTAATGAAACTATAGTGTATATAAAATAAAATTAAATAATATTTTCACATATTTGAGTGTATAAATATCGAATGAAACTGTAGTTATATCGAAATGAAAGTGTAGTTGTGTTGAACTGAAACTGCAGTGTATACAAAATGAAACTAAATAACAGAGTTACTTTTTGCAGAACGGCATGAAACGGGTGCCGTTTCTTTTCATTAACAAAACGATATCGTTTTGAAGCTCGATGCATAATCGATTATGCGCTGCGATGCACGATATAATTTGCCAGAATTAACTCGTAAATAAAGCAAAAAGGCTGAAAACTTACCTGTCTGCATGAACTAGCAATCTGCCCACAATGCTACCCCGTTGATCACCTTTGAGATAATCTCGCGACATTGGGAAATTATAAGGCCAGCTTTTAGTTTCTAATAACATCTGATAAAAATGAAGAGAATTATTCTTAGCTAATACGAAGTAATCAAATAAGTAGCTCATATATATATATATATATATATATATATATATATATATATATATATATATATATATATATATATATATATATATATATATATAGAATGACCAATTATTTATTCAGATTTGACCAAGACAAATTAAAATTTACTGAGGATTACTGTTTCTTTAGCATTTTCCCAAAGGGATTGTGGCCTATGCCTATTCTTGCCTGAATGCGAGTTGAGGTATATAAAAACAGGACCGAAAACCTTTTTCCATGCCTCCCCATTTCGCAGTTTAACCGTATGAACTTTCCCTGCATAATGATTGCTGAAAAACATCTAAAATAGGAATCCATACACACAAGTTAGTATATGTATGTTTCACATTTTGTGTTAGTTTGCATTAAAATTATGATTAAATTGTGCAGAATGAAGCAAACTTCTAGTTGGAGGGGTTTTCCATATGGGAGCATAGAACATACCGATAAGGCGACTGGACCAACATGTGAAGTGAGATCTTGTTTTATAGGACCACCAGATCGAAATTCACTACTCCCCGTAATGACCCAAAACCCAATATGTGGGTGAGGACAAATCCATCCGTGCACCTTAATGTCTTTATTCTCTAATGAATATTGGTATTTATCATCCACCTAAATTAATAATAAGCACGCTTCATATTAGAAGAGCATGATAATTGTCAATGCTATGTATTGTGCATATATAAAGAATTATTGTAAATTGTGAAGTCTTGATGTTCATGGATTAGTACTATAAGTCTATCATTCTTTCCAAAAGGTTGAACCCCAACCCTAATGGCCCGACAGAGTATCTGGGAGGATGTAAATCATGGTAACTCAACTGAATATGAACCATAGAGGCTAGATCTTTGCTTACTAGTCCTGGTCATTCTTTCCAACTTTTACCTTTATGACTAGTTGAGCTGCCCATGCGGACATAAGTCTGTCATTAATAAGTCCTTGGTGGGTGTAATATGAGCTAATACTAGCTAGATGTATGCGAAAAAAAAAAAAAAAAAGAAGTGAAAGATATAGAGCACTACAAGACGTTAAAATCAAGCACTTACTACTACCCTAAAAAGTAACACATGGCCCTTCAGGCCTCCGCCCAACAATTCCCCTAACCATATGGTGCTAGACTTGATCCTTCACCGACCTCCACCCAATAATTCTCCCTCAATTGCACAATTTTTACTCTTGCTTAGACTCGAATCAATGACCTGGCTCTAATAATTAACCACTACGTAAAAAGTTATAACTTTAGGCACGGTGTTAAATTTGACCCTTCATGCGTCCACCCAACAATATGCTAAACTTCACCTTCACGGGCCTCCTCCCAACACAAGAAATGGAGGGAAGTGGGATACATGCATATATTGTTGTTATAATTACCTCTCCTTTGAAAGTGGGATTGGATGGGTGAGTTAGTAAGGCGGCTTCTTTGTAGGCAAGGGGTTGACTGCCATACACCCGATCAGCAGGTGTTGGCATCGGTCTTTGAATGTGATCTGATATAGCCATAAAATTGAACCTGAAGAGATAATATACGAAAGTTGAGGCCTTAATTAGCTTGCACAGAAGATAGTGGAGTCCAGGTTTAAGATCTTACAATCTGGCTTTTAGATTCAATGAAATCCTTGCTTGAACAATGTTGAGATCAGGCCATCCCTGTGGGTGATCGAATATTGCGTATGTGTAGAAACCAGAACGACCAGCCTGCAACACATACCTGCGCCCATATTTTTATTATTATTATTATTATTTTTAATGCAAAATCAGTGTAGTTTAAGTAGTGTACGTGCATGAATATAATGCATGCATATATGCACTGCTGAGCTTTTAATGTAATATAATAAAACCTTTTGTCAACGTTGAGGGGAAGACTATCGTCGTCGCGACCGTCGAAAGTTTTTGAAAAGGAAACCTCAATTTGGTTTTCGTCTGCTACTATAACATGGAAATCTGTCGCTAGAAGTCTGCACATCATTGTTATTGTCAAAAACATGTTCATCAGGTTAATAATGTAACGTTTATCCGTTACTATTATTATAACATTAGGATAAGTTATGATAATATTCAGTATTTGATATGTGGTGCAACACTAATAACCTAATAGCTAGACTACCATTATGATTAGGAGTCTGGTTAGGGTTTAGGAGACCTAAAGACAATCAACCACAATGATGGTCCGTGGTTATATAAGGTCACTAGTCCTCTCACTGCTCACATGACATACCTCATATACCATCTAGAGAGAGCTGAGTAAAGTGAGAGACAAAATACTCGTTATCTCTGCAGCAGTCCGAATCGCTCAACCGTAACAGAAACTATGGCGCGAGGTTAGTCGATCCTATGATCACATATTCTTTGATGCATGTGATATTTTAGTCTAACAATTGGTATCGGTCGCCATACATAATCTCTGCCTAGTTTTTTTTTTTTAATTGCATATATATTATATTTGAATATGTTGTATACATTGTATAGTTGAGATACATGTTTAAATATTTGTATGCAATTGTATATCTGGGCTGCTGTTGGAAATTAAGTTTTTATTCCGCATTAAGAAACAAACAAAAAAAAAAAATTAAGATTGGATAATATTTTCTGCTTCGCCGTCCTTTCGAAATTCCGGTCGCCGGTCTTCAGTACATCATCGGCCCTTTGTTCATGGTTGGAGTCGACGATTCATCAACGAACAAACAATAAATTTGGTTCTGGTCGTCCTCTCCTTTCAGTTGCCATCAAGAACAAGGTTCCGGTGATGGAGACGGACGGACGGACGGTGACGCAAAAGTCTGCTCCTCTACCCGTCGCTGGTGTCCACGGTCTGTGCTGCTACTGTTGCGTTAAAGAAGAAATGAATGAAGATGGATTTAGTTATTGGGCCAGGTTTGGCCCAATTGGGCTCATAATAAAAAAAATATTATTATTATTATTATTTTTTTTTGGGCCTGTTATGGTTTTGGGTCAAACCTGAATTGATATTTGGACTACATCAATTCATTCAGTTTAACATCTTCATCATATTTGGACTTCTTCTAATTAAATTATCCAATTGAATTTTTTTTTATTAAGTCTATTATTAAATTATTATTCAACTTTGAATAATTATTCAGTTTTAATTTTTCAGTTGAATTTTAATTTAATAATATTTTTCAGTTTAAATTGTATTAAGTGTTACAATTTAATTGTGGAGTATTTGTGAGTAATGTGCATAATCTGAGCATGCTATTTATGTCTTTATTGCAATAATTATTTGACTGTTATAATTATGCCTGTAGAAAAGCATGCTCATTAAGAAAAATTTAGAGCCTTTTAGGTCTGAATTATATGCTGATTATGCATGATTTAGTGCCTTTAGGTGAATTTGTGCCTTTCAGGTTAGATTATGCATATTATTACTCACTCTTCAGTTATTACTCCATTCGTGCTCTTATAAAGTTCCTAAAGCACATAAAGTACATAAACAATTCGTAGTTTACCCTATTCAAAGCTTTATCCATAGGTGAAACTACTCTTTAGATCTCTCAAACGATTTTACTTCAAAAAATGAGAACACATGAATTAGGGAAGTTTCTTGGGGAGGAATACTAGTTCTATGGCCCTGGCTTAAAAGCCTTGTTGCTACTAGTCCCCTTGCGATGCTACTCTGTCTAAGGAGTTGGTTTTTAACCAAGCTTCGTCTCGACCAACTTTCCTGGGAGTATACCTAAGGATTGTCTATCATATTTTGGTTTAATCTATTTGTTTATTATGTTTTCTTGCTAATGTGATTATGTTCTTTGGTTAATTAAAGAGTAGCCACAGCATCTTTAATTTTTCCAAAATTACATATTAAGTTTTACTCACATAAAGTTAATGCAAGAATATTGTAATTCACTCTGCGTGATATGGCAAAATTTAGCCCACAGGCAATTTTGTTATATTTGTAGGGTTAATTAGGATGAAATACCATACTATGATCATAATTTGCCCACAGGGATTATGTATTGGCATATAGTTTTGGTAGTTTTGTCATTAAGGGTGGAAAAATTAAAATCGCACCCATTCCGTTTCCACCATTCAGTTTTGGTAAATTCATTATGCGTAAAAATTTAGCCCACAAGCAATTTTTATGGCATCCGAATTTATCTTTCGCATAATTTTACATTGGTAATATTATGTACTTCAGTATCTCTCTCTAATTTTTTGTGCCTCGAAAATTCTAACCAAGCATTAATTATTATTCTTTACAGCAACTCATCCTGGCACCCAAACACAAATTAATGTTCCAATCCTTAATGAAGATAACCACAAAGAATGGAAAGATGCTATTCTCTTGCAATTAAGATTATTAGAGTTGGATTACGCTGTTCTCAATGAGGAACCCCCTGAGGTTACTGAAGAAAGCACTGGCGAAGCCAAGCAGCTTCGCGCACAATGGGAGAAATCCAATGGATTATGTGTGCTCTTCATTAAGTCAAGAATTTCTAGAAAAATTCGTTTTTGCTTTGAGGACATTAAGAAAGCGAAACCCTTGCTCAAAGCTATCGATGATAACTTCATTGAATCAAAGAAAGTTTTGGCAATGACTCTAATCATGAAGTTGAGAAATTTGCGTCTTTCCACTGTCAAGGGAACGCGTGAACACATTATGCAACTCAGGGATATTGTGGCTCAATTAAAGGAGTTGGAAATCATTCTACCAGATGATTATTTGGTGCTTTTTGCACTTGATACCCTCCCTCAGGAGTACAATCCTTTTAAGATTTCCTACATCACACATAAAGAGGACTGGTCTATCAATGAGTTGATAACCATGTGTGCAATGGAGGAACAAAGGCTTGTGGCTAAGCTTGGGTATGTTCCATCTTCTTTTGTTTGTTTCGAATATAATATGTCAGAAGTTAATACTAATTCTTGGTGGGTTGACTCTGGTTCAACAATCCACATTGCAAACTCTTTGCAGGATTTGACAAAATTGAGACAGCCAACGGGAACTGAGTGTAGCATCTTCTCTGGAAACAAGATTGCGTCACCAGTCGAAGCTGTCGAAGTTTGCAATTTAGTTTTGGACAATTGTTTTGTAATGACGTTAGAAAAGACTTTTTATGTTCCTAGTTTTTCTAGGAACTTAGTTTCAGTATCTAGACTTGTACCCTTCGGTTGTTCTTTTGAATTTAATACCAATAATATCAAGTTATTTCGTTATTTTACTTGTGTTGGTACTGGTACATTGTCTAATGGTCTTTTCCGTCTTAAATTAAAGAATGATTCAGTTTACAATTCTTTACATGTTCAAAACGGCACCAAATGGTGCAGTATTAACGACAATTCCTCAATGTTGTGGCATCGGAGATTAGGTCATATCTCCCTTGAGCGTATTAAAAGGTTGGTAAAGGATGGAGTACTTTCTACTCTAGACTATACTGACTTTGAGACTTGCGTTGACTGCATTAAGGGTAAGCAGACAAACAAGTCAAAGAAAGGTGCCAACAGAAGTTCAACGTTGTTGGAAATTATTCATACTGACATATGTTGTCCTGATATAACAATACCTGGTCAGAAATATTTCATCACCTTTATTGATGACTTCTCAAGATTTTCCTATGTGTATTTACTTCATCATAAACATGAAACATTGGATGCCTTTAACTCATTTAAAGCTGAAGTTGAAAACCAATGTAACAGGAAAATACACATAGTTAGGTCTGATAGGGGTGGTGAATACTATGGTAGATATACTGATAATGGACAAGCACCTAGTCCCTTAAGTTTCTTCAAGAACATGGGATTGTTGCCCAATACACCATGCCTGGTTCTCCGGACCAAAATGGTGTAGCTGAAAGAAGAAATCGGACCCTTCTGGATATGGTGCGGAGTATGCTTAGCAACTCTAAGCTTCCTAAGTCGTTGTGGGATGAAGCACTTAAGACGGCAACGTATATATTAAACCGTGTTCCAACCAAGGCTGTCCCTGAGACACCGTTTGAGTTATTCAAAGGTTGGAAACCGAGTTTGCAACATATGCGTGTTTAGGGATGTCCGTCTGAGGTGAGGATATATAACCCACACGAGAAGAAACTTGACCCAAGGACGATTAGTGCTTTCTTTATTGGATATGCACAATCTTCTAAGGGTTATAGATTCTATTGTCCATCTCATACTACTAGGATAGTGGAATCAAAGAATGCTAAATTTCTTGAAGATGACTTGATTAGTGGGAGTGATCGGTTTAAGGACCAGTTCCTTCCTTCGATCATATTGGCTCTCAACCTTCTACGTCATCTGGTGGGGTTGTACTTATCCGCAGTGCTCCTTTAGTTCCGCCTGCAGATATACCACCTACCGTCCAGATTCCACAAACTGTTGAGGATCAACCTTTGGAAGAACCAGTTCAGGACTTACAGCAACCGTCTGAACTAGATTTCGAACCAATGGTTGAACCAACTCAGGATATACAGCAAGATTCTGAGCCGATGCAGACTGAACCAATTCAAGAACTGCCACCAGTTCCTGAAGAGGTAGTTGACCTGCAGCCTGTGCAAGGCGGTGGAGGTCCAACCTTAAGACGGTCTACTCGGATAAGGCGATCAGCAGTTCCTAGTTATTATGTTTTGTATCTACAAGAATCTGACATAGGGGCAGAAAATGATCCCGAAACATTCTCTCGAGCCACAAATTGTGCACAGTCTGACTTATGGTTAGAAGCCATGAAGGATGAAATAAATTCCATAAAGGACAATGGAGTTTGGGATCTTGTTGAGTTGCCTAATGGGGCCAAGGCCGTTGGTTGGAAATGGGTCTTTAAGGCTAAAAGAAACTCATTAGGCAACATTGAGAGATACAAGGCCCGGCTTGTTGCCAAGGGATTTACTCAAAAAGAAGGAATCAATTACAAGGAGACCTTTTCTCCTGTATCAAAGAAAGATTCACTTCGGGTCATTCTGGCATTAGTTGCACATTTCAATCTTGAGTTGCAACAAATGGATGTGAAAACCGCTTTCCTAAATGGTGATCTAGAAGAGGAGGTTTATATGAAACAACCTGAAGGTTTCTCTTCTAGGGGTGGTGAGCATTTAGTATGTAAGCTTAAGAAATCCATATGCGGTTTAAAACAAGCCTCCCGTCAATGGTACATCAAATTCGATGGGGTAATTTCTTCATTTGATTTTGTTGAAAATCCCTCAGATAACTGTATATACTAGAAGGTGAGTGGGAGTGAAATTTGCTTCTTTGTTTTATATGTGGATGACATCTTACTTGCCACCAATGATAAGGGGATGCTTCGTGAAACAATTTATTTCTAAGAACTTTGATATGAAGGATATGGGTGATGCCTCTTATGTTATCGGCATTAAAATTCGTAGAGATAGGTCCCGGGGTATACTGGGTTTATCTCAAGAAACCTATATAAACAAAGTTTTAGAGAGATTTCATGTGTAAAATTGTTCATCTGACGTTGCTCCCATAGCTAAGGGGGATAAATTTAGTTTGGACCAGTGTCCGTAAAATGGTTTGGAGAAAGAATCCATGGAGAACATCCCTTGTTGGATGCCTTGGATATATTCGAGTCTGTACAAGTTTGGGTTTAGGCAGACGGACAATTTAGATCTTGTCGGTTATTCAGATGCGGACTTCGCTGGCTGTGTTGATTCTCGAAATCAACTTCAGGGTGCGTCTTTATTATGGCCAGTGGGGCTGTCTCATGGAGAAGTGTTAAACAGTCCTTAATAGCTACTTCTACTATGGAAGCCGAGTTCGTTTCCAGTTTCGAGGCAACTTCATAGGGTGTTTGGCTAAAGAATTTTATCTTTGGGCTTAGAATTATGGATTCTATATCTAAGCCATTGAAAGTCTACTGTGACAACTCAGCTACAGTCTTCCTAGCTAAGACCACAAAAGTGGGAGTCGAATTAAGCACATCGACATCAAGTTCTTAGCAATTAGGGAGCGTGTCAAAAATAAAGTTGTATTCTTTGAACACATTCATACTGAGTTGGTGTCAGCAGATCCCTTGACTAAATGCATGCCTTCAGTTAAATTCAAGGATCTGGTTCAGAAAATGAGACTTTTTCCCACTATGGAATTTGTATATACATTCAGTTTAAAATTCTTTGGCATTCAGACATTTTCTCAATTAAGTGTGTACACCTTCATTTGCTTCATATTGATGAGAAAAAGTACTTCAGGGACTTGGAATAAACATAAGGTTTATTTCGTTGGGTTTTGTTTCCTAATTAAGTGCTTAATGGCAGTTTGCATTTGATCATAATGGATACTACTCGTGCTAATGAGAACATATCATTATGGTTGGTGTTTTTCTGTTATTGAGTGGTAGTGCTTGCACCAAGTGGGAGAATGTAACGTTTATCCGTTACTATTATTATAACATTAGGATAAGTTATGATAATATTCAGTATTTGATATGTGGTGCAACACTAATAACCTAATAGCTAGACTACCATTATGATTAGGAGTCTGGTTAGGGTTTAGGAGACCTAAAGACAATCAACCACAATGATGGCCCGTGGTTATATAAGGTCACTAGTCCTCTCACTGCTCACATGACATACCTCATACACCATCTAGAGAGAGCTGAGTAAAGTGAGAGACAAAATACTCGTTATCTCTGCAGCAGTCCGGATCGCTCAACCGTAACAGAAACTATGGCGGGAGGTTAGTCGATCCTATGATCACATATTCTTTGATGCATGTGATATTTTAGTCTAACAAATAATTCATCTTATTTGCTTCAAACTCTTAGGGTTTATTCAGTTATGATTTTTGTAAACCCTACAGACCTTTATAAAGTCTAAGCATCCAGTTTGATAACGTACCTATCATAGACCCTTGAGCTTGTATTTGGTCTGTTCCACACAATATCCCATTGCCTGAATATATAAGAAAATAAACAAATTAGTGCAATTCTTTTATGTGACAAGAGAAACTGGTTGTCAATATTTAAGCGTGTACTACACTATTTTCTTATGTGATAGCCTGCAAATTAAACTATACATGATTGGTAAATCACACTAGGAAGACTTTGTACGACAAGTTCTGGTTAGACCAAAAAGGTATTAATAATAATTGAACTCGTGACCATCTAAGTACGAATATAATGCTCTATTTAAATTTATATTTTTTAGGCTTACCCTCTATGTGTTTCTCTTTTAGAATCATTCAGTAGGTTCTCAACTCCATTGAATTGAATTCCAGCAATTGATCCGCTTGGTTTGGTTAAGGTGACTGCGATGATGCCATTGTCCATCACTACCTGCAATATATATATACTTAAAATTACGTACGATATATCTCTAATATATCTAGTAGAATCAACAATAACCAATTTATAATATGTTAATTTCTAAAAATAGAGAACGAAAATTGAAATAAATTGGCATGCACTAAGGATTTTGTAGTATAGATACTAAAATCTACATAAATATGTTTGTATTTAATCTAAGAAGACCAATTTTTATGTTTTTTAAAGAAGAAATTAAATACTAGTAATGATATTTAATTTGACGGAATAAGGGTCAAATAGGCCACTGAACTACACACCAAGTTGCAATTAGGTCATCGAACTCAGAAAAATACAATTGAGTCCCTGAACTACACAAATTCATACAATTAGGTTTAAAATGACCTATTTACCTAATACTTTGTTGACGTGGAGGTTGTGGATTTTAAATTAATTTTTAAAATAATTTTAAACAAAAAATTAATTAAAATTAAAAAATTTTAAAAATTTTAATTTAAAAAAAAAAAAAAAAAAAAAACCAGAACCGGCCGAAGACGAAATCATCTCCGGCCGTTCTTCGTCTCCATGGTAGGAGATGAACTTCGTCTCCAGCCATGGAGACGATCTTCGTCTCCTGCCATGGAGACGAAGGACGGGCGGAGACGATCGTCCTCGTCTCCGGCCGTTATGTTTTTGTTTTTTTAATTAATTTTTTGTTTAAAATTATTTTTAAAATTCGCAACCTACATGGCAGGTAAACAGGTCATTTTAGACCTAATTGTATAAATTTGTGTAGTTCAAGGACCTAATTGCATCTTTTTTGAGTTTGATGATCTAATTGTAGTTTGGTGTGCAGTTGAGTGAGCTATTTGACCCTTATTCCTAATTTGACTGATATATATGCATGGGAGTTTATTACATTTTTACTCGTGACCTTCAGTTTCAATAGCGGGCTTGATTCCTCACCGTTGCTCTCTGAATGATTTGACCTACAAAGCCAGGAACATCATATCATATCCATTACAAACATCATATGAAAAACATCATCGTCTCATTCAAGATCGAGTCGTCACATATGTTTGTCGATACATACATCTATCTATCTGTAAGCAAATAATGGATTAAATCTGAAAGAATAACAAAATACCTTGTGGCTTGCACGATTGCAGAAGAAACAATAAGTAGGAACAACAACTGAAGAGCAATTCTGAAGCACTGCTGCGTAAATGAGCTCCCAGCTGACCCAACCCTCCACGACGACATCTATACATACACCACAAGAACAGAACTGAACTTTCTTGATAAATTATATTATATGACCAAAATGAAATGATAATCAAGAAGAAGAAGAAGAAGAAGCAAGAAGGGAGTGACCGAAAGAGAGATACGTTGAGGTGGAAGGGAAAAGAAATCAATTCAGGAAATATATAGTTATGATACTAAAAGTAATTACAGTGCTTTAGGCGTTATTTTGATTTATACTTAATTGGATGGTATAATGCGAAACAGTTGCATCTTTGGTTGAGATGCATTTAAATTACATCTATTTCTAATTGAGTTAATACCCAAAATCGTCCTCGACTATAGTGGTTTTTCTCAATTTCGTCCTAAACGACTTTGGTGACCTAATATCGTCCCAGACTTTTGTGTTTCGCTCAATTTAGTCCCAGACTTTTGTGTTTTTGCTCAATTTAGTCCCTCATTTGTTATTCTGTCCATTTGGTGTTAAATAAATAGACAATTCAGTAATTTTAATATTGGCATCTCTTACTCATAGACATATAAACTGCGAAATCCTTTTTTTTTTTTTACGAATTACTCACAGAATTACTCCTAAAACTGCGAATATAAAATTTGATTTGCAGGTCCGGGAGTAATTCTGGGTGTAATTCGTACAAGAAAGAGGAATTTCGTACTTCACAAGTTGAAAGTAAAGAGAGATCAATAATGACATTATTGAATTGTCCTTTTATTTAACACCAATTTGACGGAATAAAAAATGGAGGACTAAATTGAGCGAAACACAAAAGTCTGGGACGATATTAGGTCACCAAAGTCGTTTAAGACGAAATTGAGAAAAACCACTATAGTCGAGGACGATTTTGGGTATTAACTCATTTCTAATTAATACAATTAAACAGTTGCGTCTTTGATAATTCACTATTCAATAAATATGGATAACATATAATTTAATCATTTTTTTTTTGAAAATATATAATTTAATTATTTTTTTTTTGGAAGTTATTGGCTCTATTACATTGTAGTATCTGTTCATATACTTTAACGCTTACATTGAGGCTCAAACTCATAATCTTCCAAATGGAAGTCCAACCCGGGTACCATTAGACCACATAGTCCTGGTATATAATTTAATTATTTAATTAAAAGAGTTTACAAAAGTGAAAGAAATTACATGTTGAGACAAGAGACTGAATGTTAAAATTACATGGTAGTATTTTTTATTGAAAAATACTACTTGTACCCACAAGATGAAAATGCCATATATCCATGTTTATCACATCAGGGGGTATAACCGTATAATTGATGGAGTAGAATTTGAGAGTCCATACAACTCTTCTTTATTATTATATGGTATCATATGATTAGTTTATTTTCATTGCATGCAGTAGGTTGGGTTTATTTCTTGAATATTTATCAAAGCACAAGTAACCACACTCTTTCAAATTAATTATGCATGACAAACATGTAAATTGCTTCAAACCAAACCAAATGTTTTAATTTGATTACGAATTTAATTTGTTGAAAATTGCACCAAAGTTTTGAAATTTGTTACTAAAACTAACATAAAGTACCTTAAAAACAAAGTGGAATAATATATAAGACATTAAGATAAACTATATATATAACACTGCACATAAATCAGATCACTAGACCTAGAAATAAGCTACTTAAACGTAACTTTCCTACTAAAGTTTGATACATCTTCGTGTTGCGTTACGTTCCACATCACTTAGGGCCTTCCAAACGAATGTAATCATACATGACTCCAATGAAGGGACCTCCACCTCTTGCTTGCTTTAAAAAAATGGTGTTTCTGCCTTTCACAAGTAGAGATCCTGAAAAACTGTAACTGTGCTCTGAATACATCCCATGAATTCCATGCCTGGCAATTGCATTGTCTGCCCCAAGACCATTCACTATATGGTTGGCTCGTGTATGTGGATTGTTAATCCAAACCTAAGACCACATCATCATCATCATCATCATCATCGGATCACATATATACTTAATAATTAACATAATACAAACAACCATAATATATATATATATATATATATATATATATATATATATATATACTAAGTCATGTTTACATACTGATATAACGGCATAGGAAGAAGCAGCCAACGCTAAGTCATGTTTACATACTGATATAACGGCATAGGAAGAAGCAGCCAACGCTATTCGAAGTGTATAGGTTCCTCTCCGATTAACATTATTCAACCAAAATAAAACTCTCCATGTGGAGGGTACATATTTATGGTTCCTCCCAACTCTTCATGTGAAAATAATTAAAGTGTAAATGAAACTTATTAGAGAAAAATAAATTTATTACTTTAACTAATTATAATATGTAGTATAGATGTTGGTTTACCGATTTACATGAGCAAAGAACCAGTTTTTTCTGTAATCACTTTTGCCCACCGTATACACTAAATCTTGATGAGGATAATAATCTGTGTATCGATCCCATAATCCATATTGTCTATAGCTGATTTTGCGTGGAATAATATTTTACACAATTAATGCACAAAATTGCTTCAATTTTTAATATAATCAATGGATTTTTTTTATGGTCCCAATAGTAATAGTACTGAGTATAACTAATAAGAATACTCATAATTATACAACTTACTTGTTATCTTTATTATGGAAGAATAATCTGTTGGCCCGCCCAGGTTTGGGATCAGGAACGAAGAACTCTGAAGCCTTGCGATCGGGTATACCAATTTCCCATAATGTTGGACCGTTTCTTGGTGGATAAAACAAAAGGTTACTAACATCAATATTATCTCCTGCATCCATCAAAAACATATTTTCCAATTTAAAATCATACTCCAATTTCAAATAATTTTTAATGCAACATTATTTGTTGGGGTGCGGCAAATTATATCGTGGGCCTTGGTTCAATTCAGATTATATACATACAATTAACATATTATGTACAATAATTGAATGTGCATAATTTGAAGCAAGATCGATATAACGATGGTTGGGTAAGGAACCTGGTTTGAGGTAAATGTTTTTTTTGTATTTAAAGTCTCCAAGAATTCCAGGGATCCAAGCGTATAAATTGTAGACTCCAGCTCTAACAGCCAAGATTTTGAAGTATCCCTTGTCGTTAGTTCGTGTCCAAAACTGATAGCCCTGATAACATCAATTACAATTTCATTTATTCATTAAATATATATACATACATCTGTTGGGATATAGGATCAACTTTAATTTGGTCCACCATTTTACAAAAAATGCAAGTATTCAAATTTAGTCATTTCACACAATATATAATTAAACACTCAAAGTAGTAAAATTCCCATTTGTCAAGGGCCAAAATATCTACAATCTAACAAATTTAAGTTGATAATACAATAAACAAACCTTGGCGTCGTGTTGCCATGATCCAGGTTTCCCAGGTAGGGCCAGCCCAATGTATGCAAATTTGGCAGCCATAAACCCTTTGCTTATGAACCTTAGATATGGCAATAAATCTCCATCTTTATTTCTCAATGATCCACACACACACACACACACATATATATGCCAAAAATAAAATAAAATAAAATAATAAAGAGTCACCTATCACTGACTAGCAATCGACCTGCAACTGTACACCGTTGATTTCTCGAGGGATAGTCATGCGACCTTGGAAAATTATATGGCCATTTTCTATTTTCTATAATTGCCTGAAACAAAAAGATTATTGACTTTAAATAATTATCATTGTAATTTTTCAAAAAAAAAAAATAATTATCATTGCATTTAAAGAATACTATCATCCATTCATCCCTTACTATTTATAGTAATATGTATTATATTTTTTTTAATATTATCATTATATTATTAATAAAAAGTGGAGGATTACCATTTCTTTAGCATTTTCCCAAAGGGTTCGTGGATTGTTGCCTGAATCTGAATTGAGATATATAAAAACAGGACCGAAAACCTTTTTCCATCTCTCCCCATTTCGTATGCGAACTGAAAACCCTTTTCCTGCGTAATGATCACTAAGAAACACCTGAAATATAGAAAGTTATCAAATTTATATACACACATACATATTAGAGTTATAATTATGAAAAAATATTACTATTTTAGTATTTTATGAGGGGAAAAAAGAGTCATACTCTATATGTGTTTGTTACGGTTTTTTAATATAGAAATTTGCAAGCATTTACTTACCATTAAGGAAGTCGGGCCAACATGTGAAGTAAGGTCTTGTTTTATAGGACCGCCAGATAAGAATTCATTGCTACCTATGATAATCCAAAATCCAACATGTGGTTTAGGGCAAATCCACCCGTGTACCTTATTGTCTTTGTTTTCTAAGGTATATTGATATTTATCATCCACCTAAATTAATAATAAAAAATACGTGTATTAGTGATCATGATAACTATCAATATTTAATATATATCGTGCACAAAAACTTAATTAAATAGTATTTTTTCTGTCTCATTTTATTTGTCTTATTTATTATTCATTAGTCAAACAAACTCTTTCTTATTTGTTTATTTTTTTTTAATATTTTTACTTATTTTTAATTTTAATTTTTTTGTGTTTCTCTCCAAAAATTCAGGTACGTACTAATCACATTGTTATTATTATTTTTTTTCCATGTAACTCAAATATAGAAATAGAAATGACAACAACATTTTAGGGATTGATGTTACCTCCCCTTTCAAACTAGGATTCAATGGCTTGGTTAATAAAGCAGCTTCTCTGAAGCCAAGGGTCTGACCATTTTTCCGATCTTCTGCGGTTGGCATCACTCTTTGAATGTCATCTGATATAGCCATATAATTGAACCTGTACACGTTATAATATCGAAAATATCAGATTATGATGATATGTTTGGTATATATCATCAGACCTTGCTTCATTCCACCAAGAATTTACTCCTAATTACATGGCAGATCCTTGTTCAAATTGACTAATTTTATATTAAATGTTAATTAATGCATCATATATTTAATAACACTATTTTTAGTTAAGTACGGTAACATATTCGATCTTACAAACTCTTTCTTAGATTGAATGCAAGTCTTGCTTCACCAATGTCCAGATCGGGCCATCCTCGAGGATGATCGAATATTGCATATGTATAGAAACCGCTCATGCGTGGCAGCATCACGTACCTGCATTATATTTGTCAATATAATATTGCAACACATATAAAAGTTATTAGTATATTGCATACTTTTTTTTTTTTTTTTGAAATATGATAAAATTAAACCTTTTGTCAACGATGAGAGGAACACTTCCTCGATCATGAGAGTTTAAGTATTTCATAAATGAAACCTCAATTTGGTTTTGGTCAGCTACTATAACCTTGAAATGTGTCGCAAAAAGACTGCACACATACACACATGACACAACATTATATTGTCAACTCAATATATACATACATACCATATATCTGTAACTATCAATTTAAATTTTTAGTTCAGGTGAAACACGTATTTCAACTATACATTTAAATATTGCATTATTTAGAGCAACCCTAGCCAGATAATTTTCAGTAAGAGCGACATATTGACCTTTTTCTTGCTTTGAGTAGGGCTGCTATAAGCAACCTAATTAAACCGGTTTACTTTCATGTGATCCTTTGTCGGTTAGGTTTTTTTTTTTTGTGCACACCCTAAGATAATAGCTGCCGAGTTTCCTCGTAACTCAAAAATAAAATTTAAAAAATTGCCATTTTTTTATTAAACAATATAGACATGATATGAGTGCAAGAGTTTGAGAGCATACAGATCAAATCTGCCATAAACGTTCTTAGAACTCCAAACAATATCCCATTCCCTGAATATGAAAAAACTTAGCAAATTTGTTAGACGTACGGATTCAATTAACCTTTTGAAAACATTATTGTTTAACCTTTTTAGTTTTTACTTACCCTCTATCTGTTTCTTTCTTAGTATATTCCAGTACATTATCAATTCCATTGTACTGAATTCCTGCAACTGATCCAGATGGATTGGTTAAGGTAACTTTGACACGCCCATTGTCCATCACCACCTGCAAATTAATAATATCATATAATTACCTTAGCTTAGCTTACCTTGTAATAATTTAATATATATACAAATTAAACACATACTAATAATAAATTAAAGATTGAATTTGGTTATGATGGAGCTTATTATTACATGTTTTTTAGTGACAGTCAATTTCAATGGCTGTGCATACTTTTTCCCATAATTCGTCGAATTCGACCTGCAATTTCAAACCACAAACATATATTCATGAAAAAACATTTCTTTAACTAACCTTTGACTTTCATCTGAAAAAACAAAATACCAAGTTGTGGCGATGGCTGCTGGGAAGACAATGAGTAGATAAAAGAGGTGAAGAACAGTTGTGAAGCAGCTTAGAAACGAGCGCCGCCCTGCGCTCCCAGATCCGATCTTTGACATCTACACATGAATGAACGCCGACAAACAAGTTTCATTATGAATATTAAATTTATATTAAGGAGTGGTTTTTATTAAGGAGTTACAAAAAAAAAAAAAAATCAATATAATAATAAGACGTCCGGATAAATATTAAGGAGTGGTTTTTATAAGGGATATAACAATTTAAATTTATATGAAGTAATGCATTAGATTTGTTCCCATAGAAAAATGCCGGGAAGTATTGTATGAAAGAAGAATTGAAGAAGAAATGTGGATATCACAGACATATAGTTTAAATTGGGGTGAAAGCCAATATGGGTCTGATATGATGCTAATGATACTTCCAATGAATTAGGCTTTAATTAATTTATAATAATTGTGGATGTGAATTATTGTGAAGTGTGCGATTAGATGGTTTAATGTGAAACAGTTGCAAGCTCCTTAATTATTAATTACCACGTTGTAACTTTCAACATATAATTCATTAACCTCAGTTAGATTTTTATTTAAAGCATTCATTATTGGATATATTAATGTGCATCAATGAATAATAATCCATAAACTATCATTTTTATCAAATATATAATAATGCATTATCAATAATGATTCAATGATCACAATACTTCAAAAGAAATAAATGCTAAATATAACAGATCGATTTAAAAATATCTCAAAGAATTGCTATTTGTATAACCATTTATTTTGATATAATGTTAATCAAGTTTGTTAATACAATTATTTAAAATTAATACTTTTGGTGGAAAAGTATTTGCATAATTTTGTTTTGCTACACCGTACTTGTCTTGATCGAATTATTCAATGATGTTATTTAAAAATAAAAAAAAACTTACATAATAAAAAGAGATACCTAATATTATAAATTAGACTACACACTAAATGTCAAACACCTTGTGCTCAAATGACACTTTTGTGCTTCTCCTTGAGGGAATGTCATATGATCGAATCCCGGTAGTGGGGTATTGACTCTTTGTACTGCAATAGATAGAGAAAGTGTAAAACATATACTATCTAGTAATAGAGTCAATAGTACTCAAAGACTGAACAATTATTTCTATAACTCCATGACAAAAACTCGTGTGAACTGTCTCAAGGATGCAAATTTTTCTGTGGACCCAGGTACTCTTGTGAACTGTCTCAAGGATGCAAATTATTATGTGGACCCAGGTCCACCTTTGCAAGGTAGATCATCTGGGTCTAAAATTACACAATTTACATAATGAATGTTTACAATTTTTATATACTAAATATTTACAATTTATATACTGAATGTTCACAATTTTATATATTAAATGTTTACAATTTTTATATACTGAATGTTCACAATTCACATACTGAATGTTCACAATTTAAATTGTGAAAATCAGTATTAAATTGTAAACAATCAATATATAAATTGTATATTTTGATCCAAAATGGACCAGGATATATGGCATAACTGTTGCTCAAACTACCTATAGGCCATTTGATGGATATATATATTCCAATTGACCCAATATTGCCGTTCAAATATACCCAAATTGGCCCAAAGCCCCAATCTGATACTATGAGTAAATTTTGCTTCTTTTAGAAAACTCCACAATACCTTTAACAGGGCGTTTGGTTGGAGGGATTTTAAATTCTCTTCTCACTTAATTCCTACCTAATTCCAAAGGCCATTAAGTTCCGTAGTTTGGTTGGAGGGAATTGCAATTCCATGGAATTGCAATTCCCCCATTTTCATGGAATTAAAATCACATGTCCCCCCCTGGTATTTTAATTCCTGGGAAAAAAAGATAGTGATGAGTCAACATTACCCCTTCCTTTTTTAACTTAAAATTAATGTCTAACAACAATAATGGACATTTTTGACTTTATACTACTTATTCCCTTTCAATTCCATGTATACCAAACATTGGAATTGAAATTCCCAGTAATTCTATTCCTGTCAACCAAACACTGGAATTTAAATTCCCACTTTATTCCCAGTAATTCAACTCCCATGGAATTACAATTCCTTTCCCACATAATTCCCCCCCCCCCCCCCCCCCCCTCCAACCAAACGCCCTGTAAAAGTTGGATATTTTGATTTAAAAAAAAAAAAGTTGAGAAATCAAGATAAGAGTATCATTAGACAAAGAATGTCTTCTTATTTTCTTCTTTTTTTCTATCATGGGCTGTATGGTTCACGGAATAGGCCTGGAATGACATAGCATTCCCAGTAATAGGCATATTCCTCTTTTTGGTAACTACTTGGAACATTGTTCTCGGGACCTATTCCCCTTGTGTTCCCCTTACAAGGGGAATAGAGATTCCTTGGCCCCCCTGGTATTAGGCTATTCCTGAGTTCTCAGGAATATCCTTAAGTTTCTATTTCCTATTTTACCCCACAATTAAATTTATTTTCTATTTCACCACCGCCACCATTGCCACCGTCGTCGTCGTCGCCACCGCCGCTACCACCACCCTAGCACCACCACCACTATCACCACCGCCACCGCTACCATCGCCATCGTCACCGCCGCCACCACCGCCGCCGCTGCCACCACCACCGCAGCCGCCACCACCACCACCACCGCCACCACTGCCACCACTGCCACTACATATTTTTATAAAGGTATTTATGTCTTTTAAAACATATTTCATTTCTATTCCTTAAATCAACTAAACACTGTAATGTAATACTAAAGCCTATTCCTTCCGCGAACCAAACAATAGAATACATTCCTTATGAAATAACATTCCTATTACTTTAAAATTCATTTCGTGAACCAAACGCGCTGTAAACGACATTATAGTGTCACCTTTTTATGGATCAATAGGGTGCTATACAATATTAAATAAATTAAGAAATATAATGAACCAAAAAGTATTAGACAAAATATCTCCTTATTTTCTTTCTTTCTCTCTCAAAGACATTGTAGTTTCAAATTTACATGGATCAATAGGGTGTTATAGGATATGAGATGGATCTCAAAATATTCAATTGCTTTTAATGAAAATATAATATTTTTCAATGAGTTAACATGTAATATATATATATATATATATATATATATATATATATATATATATATATTAAAGTATTACCGGAGTACTTTTTTTTTTTTTTTTTTAATATTAGTAAAAATGCATGTAATATTTATTTACACATAAATAATATTACATTTTTGTTAAAAAAATATTATTGATCTCGCATGTTATACCGTAAATACGGGGATATTTGTACAGTATCGATGAGCTCGGGAAACTCGGATAGAGTTGTCAAAACGGACTCAACTTGCTGGGTTGGGCTTGTTTAACCCCCTTTTTAAAGGGATGGATTGGAAATTTTTTAAACCCGAGCCGACGTCTAACCCGTGAGGGTAGTGGGCCCATTTTTAGATGGGTTGGGGATGGCGGGTTATACTAAGTGGCCAGTGTAACCTGCGAGCCTACTCGTATAAATCACCACCAACACCTTTGATATGAATTTATTTAAATATATATATTTTGTATAATTATAATAGTTTGAATTAGTGTTTAAAAATGATGTTTATTACAAGAATCATACTCCTACATTTCGCCAAGACTTTGTGGTCTAATGACATCCAGGTTGAACTCCATTCAAAAAAAAAAAAAAGACTCCTACATTTCAATCAAACTAACAATATTGAAAAGAACTATGGTAAGATCACTTGTTGAAATTCTATTTATATATTTATTTAAGTCATTGCCAATTCCCAAACATTATATATTTCGTATACAAGACTTGCAGACAAATATAATAATATACAATGAACCTTAAAACAATGAGCCTTAAAGCGATATAATAATACGATGTCAAACACAACACATGCATACATAAAAAAAAAAAAATGGTAAACATGCAACTCATATTATTTTAGATTTGAGGTGGTCATTTCTTCTTTGGCGCTTCTAAACGGATGTAGTCATACATGATTCCATAGAAGGGATATCCAGCTTTTGACTGCCTTAAGTACAATTTGTTTTCTCCTTTCACAATAAGAGATCCTGGAATCTCAAAGCTCACCTCTGAATATAGCCCATGAATTCCATGTCTTGCTATTGCATTATCCTTCCCTCCCAATTTCGATGTGAACTTGGCTTTATCCTTTTTTGGATCACCATTTACCCAAATCTACACAAAACCAAGGTCATATTAGTACGTGACTGAAGGTTTCTCTAGTCACCCAAATTAAAATTCTATCGAAATCAATTTTGTGTGGGACAGATCGATCTATAAATACATACCAAAAGGGTGGCACGGGTAGAAGAAGCCACGGCTATTCGCAGTGTATAGCAGCCTTTAGCAACTGTTTCAATTGGAAACACAACCGTCCATATAGTTGCTTCATAAGAGCCCTTGGCATTTTTCCTGCAACGTTGTCCAAGGTAACATGTATCTCAAATAATTGACCAAAAAATGCACACATGTCACGAGATTTTACCTGGTAACTTGAGCAAAGAACCAATCTTTTGCAGGATCACTTTTGCCAACTGTGTAAACTAAGTCAGTTTTGTGGAGTTCTGAATAGCGATCCCATAATCCATATTGTCTAAACCTATTATATATTCGAATGGATAATTAATTAATACAAGAAAATGGGTTAAAAATATAATTCTCTAAATAAATATAGAGTAATTACTTTTCTGTGCGATCGCTTAGTAGGTAGTTCTTTAGATCAGGGGCGGGTTCAGGGATGAAGAACTCCGCAGCACTCCGATCCGGAATGCCAATTTCCCACACCGTTGTACCGTTTTTTAGAGGAGTAAACACAAGATCGCCAACCTTAATATCACATCCTGCATGCATTATTCTTTTAAATGTATGTTCTAATATAATAATAATGTTGGGGAAAATTAAAGCACCTGGTTTGATGGTAATATCAGCCTTGTGTTTAAAGTCTCCAAGATGTCCAGGAACCCATGCGTATAAGCTGTACTCTCCAGCTCTAACAGCACTGATCTCGAATTTCCCAGTGTCGTCTGTTCGAGTCCAGAACTGATAGCTCTGTTAAAAAAAAAACATCACTGCCAACTTAATTTCTTGCCTACAAATTAAAAGTGGCCCCCACACCTCGACCTGTCGAGATGATAAATTATGGTCATGACCGATACATTTGGCGTCTGTAACTGTCACACTAATTATGTGTCCTTACACACAGAATCATCTGTCACGCATGAACCAACTAAGTTATAATTAATTTCTAAGGTCATACCATGCTATCATTTTGCCATGATCCAGGCTCCCCAGGTTTAGCTAGCCCAACGTGTGCACACTTTGCCGGCGTATCAGTTTTACCCGCGCACCTAAAATCAGGGCGCAGTAAATATAAATTATTGCATTGAAAAAATATCTTAAATAAACAAAAATTAATTAGCTAGCATTAAGGAATATAATTGGTTTACGGGTCATGGATTAGCAATCGACCGCTAACTGCTCCTCGTTGAGCTGCTTTAGGATAGTCTTCTGATTTTGGGAAACTGTACGGCCAAAGCTTGGTTTCTTCTAACATCTGGAAAAAGGTATAATAATTAGCAGTAATAATTAAGAAGATGGAAAAAAAAAATAATAAAAAAAAAATTGTTGAGAAAATGCATGTTACTTGTTTCTTGGCTCCTTCCCAGAGGGTTTTATGGTCGGTGCCTTTATCTGAGTTGATATATATAAAAACAGGGCCAAAAACCATTTTCCAAGCCTCACCACCTCGCAACTTAATCCCCCAGTCATCCCCAGAATAATGAAGGCTAAGAAACATCTGAAATATTAATCATAAACATATCCTTATGGAAATGCATATATTATATAACAAGATCAGAGCTGAGGTGGAATTTATCTACATACCGATAAGGCAAAAGGACCGCAATGACAAGTGAGATCTTGCTTTAATGGTCCACCCAAACGGAACTCATTACTTGCCGTGATTATCCAGAACCCTAGATGTGGTTTAGGAGAAATCCATCCATATACACTCATATTTTGACTGTCTAATGCGTACTGATATTTATCGTCCACCTTAATTAATAATTTAATAAAATGAGTGATTTAATCCAACACAACATTTACTTGAAGAATGGTATATATATATGCTATATATGTTACCTTCCCTTTGAGCTTAGGATTCTCAGTTTTGGTTAGTTTAACAGCTTCTTTGTAGTTCAGTACCTCACCCTCCTCTCGCTCTTTATAAGATGGCATTTCTCCTTGAATTTCATCGGTTACAGCCAGATGGGTGAACCTAGTACCAACGAAGATTAAAAACAAAATCTTTAATTTCCAATAATTCTGCATTTAAATTTCAAATTTAAACTAAAAGTTTTAATTAGTTCTTACAAGCTCCGACTTAGCTTGAATACAACCCGTGTTTGATCAAGATCAACGTCTACGCCTCCTTTCGGGTGATCGTATATGGCATATGTGTAGAAACCAGAACTTCCCGGTAGCATAACAAACCTGCGTGCATGCATGTCACAAAATCCATGAATTTACGTGCATTCACTATTAAAAATTATAAAATTTCCGACCACCTGAAAGTGATCTTAAATCAAGTCAAAAGCCTTGTTCCGACCACTTTTTGGTATCAACTTTCATGTGGCCGGAAATTTTCAGTAGTGATTTTTATGTAATTTAATATACATATCATTACACCAATAATCACCTTTTGTCAATGTTGATGGGAATATCAGTTTTATCACCGCTCTTGTATGTTTTCTTGAAGGAAACCTCAACTTGACTTTCCTTTTCCATTATTACCTTGAAATCTGTTGCTAGAATCCTTCACAATAATTATGATTACAATAACTTAAACCGTTATAAGAAGGTGGTTCAATTCTAGGCATTTAATTAAATTGATGATTCAACTCACTTAAAAGATGTACTGGCTTTCTCCTTCGGTGTATTCCAATCGAGGTCCCAATATCTATGCATTGAAGAAAATAATGGTTTTTGAAAATCTTAAAACTGTTAAGTTAATTTTACAAAAAAAGATATATATATATATATATATATATATATATATATATATATATATATATATATATTTGCTTAATTATTTTCTTACCCCCTGTCTTTTATTTTATTAGAAAGTTCCAATAAATTATCATCAACTCCTTGGTATAGAATCCCTGCAACAGAACCTTCTGGATTGCTTAAGTTGACTTTGATTATACCATTGTCCATCAACACCTGGAAAATTATCAAAGAATATAATCAATATAAATATAATATTCCCTAAATAAAATATAAGAATTTGACATATTAATTAGTGCAGCAACATTATTAAAGAAATGTGGGCATGAGATTTACCATTTCTTTCGTGACTGTCAGTTTCACAGGCTTACACGCCCTGCAGGTTTAATCACGCGGTTAATTTGTAAACATAAAAATATATTTAACTAAGGTTGAATTTGAAATGTAAATACAATTATCTCGAGAAATATGAATACCACTTCAATATAAAAATAAAAATAAAATTTACAAGTCTGATAGTTTGATTATACATTTATAAGTCAACAGTACGTACCCTAGATGTCCTCCCGCTGCCGCCGCCCCTGGTCCCTCTGCCGCCGCCCCTGGTCCCGGTGCCGCAGCTGCTCCTGGTCCCGCTGCAGCTCCCCCTGGGGCTGCCGCTCCAGCTCCCCCTGGTGCTGCCGCTCGTGCTGACGCAGAAGAATAATGAACTAGAAAAAAGAGGTGGAAGGCTATTCCAAACCACCCTGCAACTGTACGGCTTTGCTTCACTGACACCATCTTTGCCGTCTATGATGATATTTTTTTCGAGATTTCTTCCCTGGAATTATATTTTTACTATTGCATGTAATAACTGTAAGAAATATTATTTCCAAAAAGGTAATTATTCGATGTTTTTTATAACAGCAATTTGCTTCATTCTGATATCATGCATGGTTGTATTATATATTTGTTAATGTATGAATCATCATTTAATAAGGATTTGATTATATAGGGTGTTGCAGTAGTGAGGATCGGAGACTGCATGCGATGCTCTGATCTGGTCTTGCGGCATCTAACGTCCTCAGATCCGTATGTAGGATTCTGTGGTTTCTAGCTTGTCCACTCGTTCACGGGTAAATAGGTTACCTTTTTGATAACCCAGTTTGCTTTTTTTTTTTTTTTTTTTTTTTTTTTTTTTTTGAGAATGATAACCCAGGTTTATATGCCAGCTGAAATTTTTATGTTTAAACTTTTTTTTTTTTTTTTTTTTTTTTTTTTTTTTGGTCTGTAGTCATATAAAAAGAAAAACAAATAAACAAAAAATGTTGGGCCAAAGCATTTTTTTTTTTAAAAAAAAACGAAATATTTTGCAATACAATTTCGTTTTAGTACAGTTATTTTGCTTTAGTAATACTACTATCTCTTTCCATTCCTATTAGGGCGGAGTTATACTATTTTCGGTCACTAATTAATATTTTGTTTGTTTTTATCCATGTTGATATATTTTTTGAGAATTTTAAAATTGATACCATTAAAATATATAGAATTTGATTTATATTAATTAAGCATAAAATACACACTTGGGTTTTATATATGTAGGGGAGGGTTCAGGTGAGAACACCTCCCCTTAAAAAATGTGGACATATTTACACTCTCCATCTTAAGAAATTAAAGGTTAGGATCTTAACTTGTAATTGATGTGGTAAATAGACCGAATTATACGAATAGGTACTAGTATTTGAGTTCAGGAAGGCAGGAAGCAATAACAGTGAGTCGGAGGTTCCTGAGCTCAATTATTTTATATTGGAAGACAAATGTAGATAATGGTGCTCGGCCCGGTCATGTCATCCTTAGACTAGTCAGACATCTCGTAGCACGTGGACGCCTCTGTGCGGCCTCCAAGACTACCGATTCTACGCCCCGGCTTACCCATATCAATCGATGCCAACTGTATACCTGCAACAAATGTATATGGCAGCCCTAGCCGGGCCCGAAGCGATGCCTACAGGGGGGCTTGGGCAAGGGTACCCGAACTCCTGTCGGATTTAGTGAGAACAGATACAGAGCTTGGCCTTGAACGGTCAGGAATACTAGCTAGTCCCTGGTTAATCATGTTCACGGCATCGACAGGAGCTACTCCTCCTATAGGAGTTTGGTTGAGGTCCATTCGGGGGTTCGAGATGATCGTGACCGAAGATCCTAACTGTTGTCCTCAAAATCTACTTCATTAGAGAAGTCTAGGTATGGATACATGATCGAGATCGGTAGAAGCATAATGGATAGCTTGTTAGAATTGGTCGCCACAAACGGCGCCAAAATGATGTGGTAAATACACTGGATTATACGAATTAGTACTAGTATTTGAGTTCAGGAAGTAATGATAGTGGGTCAGAGGTTCCCAAGCAAGTATAGGTTAGGTGAAAGTCCTCCAAAAATCCCCTCTTCTTAGCAATAAATGTGCTATTTATAGGGGCTAGGAGGGAGCACATGTTGAGGACTTGGCATGCATGCCACGTGTTTCTCATGCACTCGAGGGTCTTAGAGGCCGTGCAGAGGCGTCTACGTGTTATGAGATGCCTGGCTAGTCTAAGGATGACGTGACCGGGCCGAGCACCATTATCTGCATTTATTTGTCTTCCAGTATAAAACAATTGAGCTCAAGAAACCATCCCGAGATCTCTAAAGTCGAGACCGAGCCTAAGGTTCGTCGTACAAAAGCTCATATACTGAATTATGGGTTCGTATCCCAACTCGGATCGAGTCGGACCCGTATAATGGTGATTGTGGTCGGGAATGGGTCCTTGTGAAGTACTGGGTATATGCTGAGCAGGTATACGGTCACGTGCCTGAGGAATATTTCCCATCAGTAATCAATGAGGAGAAAAAAACACGAGGGTAATTTTATAATTTTCTCGACCATATATATATGTTTTGGTGGTGCATTAAGTGTCGGTGTATTGTGCTCTTATGAGTGCTCTATAGTGCATTACGTGATGCTCTGTGGTATACCTCCAAGTGGCTGAAAATCAATCAAAATGAAAAATACGCAATCACAATTAAGTAATTTTGTACCATGTATATTTCGATAGTGCACTAGGCGCTGAAGTGTGGTGCATTTTTTGGTGCTATGTGGTGCACCACCAAAAAGAGAAATACAATTTGAGTTCTCGTGTACACGTTGAGTAGTACCATTGGACCAACAGGTCTGTTGAACTCGTTAACGGGTCTATTGACACCCTCGTTGAGTGGTACAATATTAAGTAGACTACAAATCAAGGGCACCACATATTACTCAAAAGTATACCACACACTAGAAACTGCCGAAATATACATGATGCAGGAAATTACGTAATTATCACCGCATATTTTCTCTTCTTCATTAATTTCCATCCCTCGTATATATGTGCTATTTAATTACTTATTTTGTTTTAAATCCTTTCTTATTTACTACCAAAAAAAAAAATCTTTTACTTCATTACAATTATCAAACTAAGTAAATTTTTTTTTTTTGAGAGGATCAAACTAAGTATTTGATTCCAATGTTTAAATTAAACTCGTCTTTCCTGTGATTGACTTTTATTATGCATTTAATTTTTATAGGCAGATTTTGCATTTGCTGTTGAGTTTTAGTTACAAAAAAGAATATTAAATAAAATAAAATTGGCGCATATTAGATAGAATGACGTAAAACTATAAGGAGTTGTTTAGGATCTGTAGTATTTCAACATTTCAGTTGATCGAGGAAAAAAATATAAATATAATTTTAAATTGATTCTGATTTCTGACTATACAAAATTACAAATTTAAATTTTTTTAATATAGTGTTAATTAACTTCAAAGTTCCTAATTTTGACCAACTACCAACGTCAACAGATATAGTATTTAATTTTCTGATGTCTACTTATATTTCATTGGAAAGTTACCAAATTCTTTCCTAAGGTAGGATTATTATGCACTTACCGAAATCGACCTACGCATCCTGTACAAATTAGTGGGCGTTCAACAGTATTTGCCTATTTGGCTATTTGGCTCAACCACCAGAACCATTTCCAAATTTCAAAAGCAAATTTTGACTAACTAATAAACTCGTAGCTTTTCCTAATAATAATAATAATAATAATAATAATAATAATAATAATAATAATAATAAAACTTAATTATTCTTCCCCAAAAGGTTGAATCCTCAATTCTAAGTACCCCCACCCGACAAAGCATGTGAGAAGATGTAAATCACGTCAATGGCGGACCTACAATGGCCCCCACTGCCCCCACTGACCCCTCCCTAATTTAAGGTTTTATACAATATAAATATAAGATTTGCGAAAGGTTTTAGTAGCTTAGTTGGTAGAGACCTTGGATTGTTTATGATAGGTCATGGGATCAATTCCCACTAGTAGTGTAATTTTAGTTTGTTTGTTGGT
This sequence comes from Ipomoea nil, assembly GCF_001879475.1. Taxonomy (NCBI): domain Eukaryota; kingdom Viridiplantae; phylum Streptophyta; class Magnoliopsida; order Solanales; family Convolvulaceae; genus Ipomoea; species Ipomoea nil. Next base: position 1,356,986 of record NW_017616846.1, read on the forward strand.
TTTTTTCTTCTTCTTCTTTTTTTTTTTTTAATTTTATTTTATCCATTCCAATCCTATAGTATTTTTAATTTCTTTTATTTATTTTAACCCTTTCAATCCTTTAATAAATTAAATATTTTTTAAGTCTAATTTTTTGTGAATCATTTAGTTAATGTAGTCCGCAAGTTTATATTATACTTCATTGTATTCGAATTAATTTAGAAAAATTAAAAGTTGATATAACTACAAGAAAATTAAAATTAAATTATTTAGGAATATACTATCTTTTCTATTCAAACTATGTTATCTAATCAATTATCAATTATGTTTCATATATTTTATAGCATTTCAAAGTGTTTAAATATTTAACCCTACCCAAGTATAGTTTTGGCTCCGTCCTTAACTATCTTGTCGTCTATCATAAATATTATTGTATTATATTTATAATGTATTTGAACCATATTATAGATGTTTGATATTTTTTCATTGACAATTTTAAAGTCGTAGCGAATTCTTCAGATAAAATTGTGAAAGATGCAATTTTTTCTTAGAAGTGAGATCTAGAGTTAAGTATGCCCCCACTCACATTATTTTCTGGGTCCGCCACTGAATCACGTGACTCAATGGTTTAGTAGAAACTTAATTATTCTTAGGTTGACAAGTTGACAACCTTCGACTAGGAAGAGTCAAATTAGAAACTAGCTGGCGTGTCGTCATCTTCTTACTGGAAACATTAAATTAAAGTAGAAGTACAATAAGACTAAAAACATCCTACAATTCTCCCAATTACATCATGACATGGCATATTCACACTGATAATCTTTGTAGTTTTTTTTTTGCTAATTATTATTATTATTATTATTATTATTATTTTGACGAAAAAAATCACAACCATTATCTAAAAGTGTGCATTTTATTATTGTTGCTGTTGTTGAAAGTGAGTTGAAATTTTATATATATATATATAGAAAATAGTGAGTGAATTGTAAATACAGTAATATGACAATAAATTTACTTTTGAAAGTGAGAATATTTCATGGATAAATTTAATTTAAAATCAGTCTAATATTAACATTCGTTCTATTTGACGTATTACTATATTAAATTATTATTATAAAAAATTACAATTTTAGTTTTTGAGTTATAAGATATGTGTCCTTTTTGTCCCTAATTAAGGGTCCGTTTGGAAAGCAGGAAAATGACTTCTGAAAAATGTTTTCTGGAAACATTTTCATTTTCAGTGTTTGGTTGCATTCTGGAAAACTTTTTTTGTATGTTTCGTTCATTTTCTGGAAAATGAGTAGAATTGTATAATTAAACATTTTAATTATTTTATTTAGAATATTACAACATGTATAATAATATATAATAATATAATAATAATTTTAAATATAATAAAAAATAACTAATAATATATCAAAAATATTATGGTGGTGGTGGTGTTATTTGTTATATAATAATAATAATAATAATAATAATAATAATAATAATAATAATAACTGGTACGTGGTGGTATGACGGTGGTGGCAGTGGTGGTGATGTGGTGGCGGTGGTATGGTGGTGGTGGTGGTGGTGGCGGCGGTGGTTGCGGTGGTATGGGCGTGGTGGTGGTGGCGACGGTGGTGTGATGGTGGTGGCGGTGGTATGGTGGTGGTGGCGGCGACGATGGTTGCGGTGGTGTGGTGGTGGTAGTAGTTGCAGGGGTATGGTGTTGGTGGTGGTAGCGGTGGTGGTGTGATGGTGGTGTTGTGGTGTAAAAGTTGGAAAATGACTTCCCAAAAAAAGGGGAAGTCATTTTCCTCCAAAACAAGCCTATTTTCCAAAGTCAACGGAAAATAATTTCCGTTGACTTGATTTTCCAGGCACATCCAAATAATGGAAACTTGAAAAATAATTTCCAAAACTCATTTTTCAGGTTTACAAACACACCCTAATATAGAGTTATAATAGTATCTCTTAATTAGTCAATAATGTGGCATATTAAGTCCTTGTGTGGACGGATGTCATTACTTTAGATGAAAAATTCTACCTACACGTGTTTCTAGCTAGCATAGTTGTAATATATGGCAAACTAATATATTCTTGATACTTTAAGTATTTCTATCAACTATTAATAATTTTAATTTTTATATATTAACAATATAATTATAATCTTAATTACTATTGTATTAACATTCTATTTACCAAATCCGTAAGGGTGTAGATAAGATAACGTGAGTTTTTCTCATTTAATTAGAGGTTTCGAATTACATGACTAGTTTTGATATATGGGGTCCTAGTATCCTAGTCTACCATGTTGTATGTCCTTTAGAATACGTTTTTCTATAGACTTCTTTGTTGGTAAATGTTGTTGATATTTTTCCTCTTCCAATAGTCATCTATATAGGACAACGCTATCAACGGAAAAACTTTGTCAAAATGAATTTTTATTGAGGAAAAATATTATAAATAAGGGTCACACTTGTGTGAGATCGTTTCACGGATAAGGATTCGTGAGAGAGGATTGGGTTGAATCAGATCAAGATAAAAGGTAATATTTATACTAGCAAATGTAATACTAAATCATGAATAGAGTGTTACTTATAAGGAAAAATATAATACTTTTGATGGAAAAGGTAATATTTTTACATCAAAATGTAAAAGAATTAAATTTGTCTTCAAAAGTATTATGTTTTCCCTTATAAGTAACAAACAGTTTATTTATGATTTAGTGTTACATTTACTAGTATTACATTTCATTTTCCCAACTCGTCTCACGAATAAAGATCCATAAGACGATCTCATACAAATTTTTCCGGCACAAGTGTCAAATAGACCCATCTACTATTACGAAGTGCTTAATTCCCACTACAAACTAAATTAAGTGTCAAATAGGTATATCTACCAGCTAAATCTGTTCGATTGATATTTTTTACAGGTTGCTAGCAGGTTACCTATCTAATTATTAAAAAAATAGAATAAAAAAATTAAAAAAGAATTAAAAAAATTAAAAAAATAATAAAAAAAAAATCAGCCACCGGCTGTCCGGCGAGGACAGCCGGTGGCTAATATTCTTTTTTTTTTTTTAATTTAATTTTTTATTCTATTTATTTATTTATTTTTAATAATTAAATAAGCAACCTGCTAGTAACCTGTAAAAAATGTCAATTGAACAAATTTAGCTGGTAGATGGATCTATTTGACACTTAATTTAGTTCGTGGTGGGAATTGAGCACTTCGCAATAGTAGATGAGTCTATTTGACACTTGTGCCAATTTTTCCCTATAAATAATTGTTTTCCATAGGTACATATTATTTTCGTTTTTTTTTTCTTCTTAATTACAAACAATCTTGTTTGTAATTAAGAAAAACAAAACGAAAATAATATGATTTTGGCCTATAAATAACGAAAATATATTTTGACCCTAATTATTACCACATGCTAGCTTTTACATCAAAATTTTTAGCCATATATTACTTCTTCGATATTATTAATTTTTTTTTTTAAAATACTACCCGGTACTGAAATCATAACATAATATTCATTATTTAATGCGATTAAAAAACTATTTAATTTCATTAGTTAATTGAGCTCATCAATAATAATCAAATATGATAATAGATATTGTTGAGTGATTTTTTGTAAGGAAATACAACATTACTATTAATTTGTCAATAAATACTGCATAATTATATTATGTACAAAATATGTTCCGTTGGTACATTTCTTCTCTAATAACACATTTTTTATTTACGAGAAAGCTCCAGACTCCAGTCATTGTTCGAAGGTGCATTCAGGGTGAAACCTGCCTTGTGACTTTAGTCTAGCAAATTAATATTGGCACAAGTTTAGATAATGACTAGTAAAGAAAAAAGAACAGAATATATAATCTATGTAATAACAAATTAGAATACATACAAAGAATCACATTAAAACAATGATAGTAACAGTTGAATTCAATTGGTGATGCACACTTGTCCAGAAGAAAATGGGACTTCTCAAAGCATTGCAATATTTTCCAATAAATTATAAGAAAAAAAGGAGTCTGCAATCAAGAAAATTCTTCATGTTGTACATAAATATAATGGAGGAATATATATAGATAGACCAGTATGAGTCGGCGTCTTTACTGGCGTGTAAGAACAGCTATCCAGCTGCCATGCCTGCGTTTATACCTTAATCATATCCCTTCCAACTTCATCACTAAATATACCTAATTACGTACCTAATTAGTCTTGGATAATCCATGTTTTGAATATATTTATTGTTAATCTTCTTTTCATTTATTTAATGTATGTATCTGCACAATTCAACCCAGCATTGTTGAACCTATATATATATAAACCTCAACTAAACCACATATCGTTGCTATTATACTATTTCTCCCTCTGTACAGTTTTCTCTTCCTCCTTGCTTTTTTCTCTTCAGCCTCATCAAAGTATTCTTCTTCTTCTTCTTCTTCTTCTTCATGTTTTTCATATCCCATGCATATTCCTATTACAGTAACTGTTGTGTTTGTTTAACGTTGTATAGATGATGATGTCGGAGAGGCAAAGCCGTTCAGTTTTATGGTGGTTTGGAATAGCTTTTCAGCTTCTGGTGCTAGTAGATTATTGTTCTATAATGGCCGCAGCAAGGTATAGTACATCATATCATGTTTATCATATAGGCGGTGTTTGGTAAATGGCTGTTACTTGATTGGTTAATTAGAGGGCATAACTAATTGATAACATTAGCTGATTGTAGAAAGATGTTTGGTAAATTAGCTGAGTCCATAGTTGTTTGGTATAATTTCTTTTTTCAAAAAGCTAATTAAAAAAGTTGTTTTGAATAGCATTTTAAATTTTAACATTATATTTTAGAGTTACAAAAAACTAATTAACCAAACATGATTTTTTAACCAAGTCAAACAATTAATAGTAGTCAAATAAGTCAAAATTGGTTGATAAGCTAACTATTTTACCAAACATTACCATAAATGTACAATCCAATTATTACTTTAAACTCTTAGTTGAGATGGAACATATACTTAATTTGATATCAGACTTAATCCTTTGCAAAAGTATACAACTATGAACTATACACACATATAATATATATATAAATAAATGTACATCTCTTCCAAGCATGCATGCATTGGGTGGCTTATGGCTTTCTTTAAATTCATGATCACCATAAGCAATCAAAGAGACACAGTCACACAGAGACAAGGTTAGATACATAACGGAGTTAAAATTATATAGATCTTTATATTTATTAATTTTTATGCTTTCAAATCTAATCAAACAATAAAAATTAATATTAATAGTAAGAGAAAGTAAGAACGTTCTAAAATTATTACTATGTACTTCTGTGGAATTAAATTTGACTAAAATTCCTTAAATTCATAGGGAAAGTTTGGTAATTTAATTTGACAAAAGTTACTTAAAATGATGATAGATATTAAAATATTTTACAAAAATTCACCAATCAACCTCATAGAACTATTTTGTCAATCAAAATAATATATAAAACATAAATGAGGGAGTTAGATTAGTTGAACGCCCAAAGACAAAAACTTGCCGGTCTAGGTCCTCAACCATTGTCCATTAATATTATATGGAACTAGCTTAGCCACCCCACTATAGAAATCCATAATCTTCCTTGACCAACTCCAAAAAAATAAAATAAAATAAAATCATTAATTATTCTCTCTACATATTTTCATTTTCAAGTGGACGACTCTCCTGCCGTGACCGTTGGTTTATTGTTGTCCAAGTCTTCTTCAATTTTGGGGACAACCCTTACCCACGGTATAAGCAATGATTGTCGTCGATCTTGATTGGCCCGGTCTACCGAGCCACGCAAATTATGCTGTGAAAACGTGTTCACTATGCTTTGTGAACACGTTTTAAAACGGCGTCGTTTTTACCAAAAAAAAAAAAGAAAAGAATTTAGTTAATATGTTATTAACGGTGTTTTGCATTTTATGTTCAGATTATGAATTTACATTTATTAAATTATGAATTGTTATGAGATTATGAATTTACAGTTATGTAATTATGAATTTTCTGTAAATTCATGATCTCATAACAGAAAATTCATAATCTCATAAAAGAAAATTTATAATCTCATAAAAGAAAATTCATAACTGTACATTCATAAATCCATGCCTGCACATTCATAATTTATGAGTGTTGAAGAAGCTTGCGCGAAGAGGAAGTGAAACCGCGAAATGTGAAAATGAAGAAGAAAAGTCGCGTTGTTAATTAAAAAAAAAAAAAAAAAAGATTGGTGAAAGATATCGGTGCGACTTACGTGCACCGTTACCGTTTGGGACCGGGATGGTGAACACGGTCCATGACATAACGATTGACTGAGTCATTGAGCCACTGTAATTTATATCTTCATAAATATTTTGTTGAACCGGAGTGTAGGGCCCTTAGAGTTAGGAATTTAATATTTTAGGAAAGGAATGATCGTGCCAATAAGCAGCCTGCATTAAGCTGCATGTAACTAAACTTGTCCCATTACAAATACAGTAAAGATTAATTTTAACATATAAATTTATCTCCTTTGAATTTGCAGGTCAACATCTTCGCCATTGACACTGAAAATTACGAAAAAGCATGTAAATCTCTTACAATATTTTTTTAAATTATACATAGCCATTGTGTATTATCAAACTTTATTCTTATTATATGTAGATTATTTTCTTATTTATTGTATATTGATTATATGTATGGTTTATTTAATTTTCCAGGTGGTGATGGACAATGGCCTAATCAAAGTCACCTTAAGCAATCCAACCGGTGCAATTGCGGGAATTCAATACAACGGAATTGATAATGTACTGGAAAGCGGTTTTAGAGAAACAAATAGGGGGTAATAAGTAATAATATATCAAACTGTTAAAATATAATATTTGTTTACAGTTAAGCCGCTCGAACACAAAATATATAAATTATTATAAAACATATTTTTAAACTTTTGTTAAAATTTGTGGTTCTCTTTAATGATGATGCATAGGTATTGGGACATCGTATGGAGCAAGCCAGACATGCCTAGTAGTCTGTTTAATATGTGAGATATTCAACCTAAACCCCTATTACCGTTTTAATGTATGGTCTTATATATATGTCACATTCTTAAATATTATTTGGTCATATATCCATTTTAAATATTGTTAATTATTCAGGCTTCCAGCCACAAATTTCACAGTAATTGCGCAAGATGAAAGCCAAATCGAGGTTTCCTTCACAATAACATTCAACCCCGATGATGACACTAGTGTTCCCATGAACTTTGACAAAAGGTAGATTATATTCAACTTTGATGCACTATTCTTTATTAAATTTTATTACCTATACTTGTAAGATATAATACAAGATATATGAATTTTGTTACATATATATAGGTATGTAATGTTGCCGGGACGTTCTGGTTTCTACTCATACGCAATATACGATCACCCACAAGGATGGCTTGACGTCAACATTGACGAAACCAGGCTTGCAATCAAGCTAAGTCAGAATATGTAAGTATTGAACATATAATATTATAAAATGAAACAGTCATCATTTAATTGTAATAATAATTTTCGAGTTTTTCTTTTGGTGGAACTTGAATTCATGTTAGGTTCCACTATATGGCTATATCTGATGACATCCAAAGAGTGATGCCCAGTGCTAATGATCGATCATCAGGTCAGACTCTTGAGTACAAAGAAGCTGTGTTGTTAACTGACCCTACAAATCCTAAGCTCAAAGGCCAGGTAACAAATTTTACTTTGCCATATATTCAAGTAAAATATATAGTCCTTACTCCTTATGGTTAATGTTTTTTTTAAAAAAACTTTATAATTAATTATGTTGTATAATATTCGTTTAGGTAGACGACAAATACCAATACTCTTTAGAAAGTAAAGATATGGATGTACATGGATGGGTTTGCTTTAAACCACACGTGGGGTTTTGGGTAATCACCGGAAGTGATGAGTTCCGTTCTGGTGGACCTATAAAGCAAGACCTCACTTCACATGTTGGTCCGACTTCCTTATCGGTATGTACCTAATTGCTCGAGTCCTAGCTTGATATAATTTGCGTTATTTAAAAAAACAAAATTGATCACAAAGTTAAAATTCGCTATCCAATGACTTTTCATACAAACATACTATTTCAGACATTTTTCAGTGCTCATTATGCTGGGGATGATTTTGGGCTGAGGTTGAGAAATGGTGAGGCTTGGAAAAAGGTTTTTGGCCCTGTTTTTCTCTATCTCAACAGAGATTCAAGTGACAACCCTCGAGTCCTTTGGGAAGATGCTAAACAACAAGTAAAAGAATTATTTTTCAGTTTAATAACAAAATTGGTACTTATTATTATAATTACTTATAAGAAATTGTTTTAATTTTTTATAGATGTTAGCCGAAACTAAAAACTGGCCTTATAATTTTCCTAAGTCGAAAGACTACGTTACTAGAAATCTACGTGGTACGATTACTGGTCAATTAATTGTCCGTGAGAGGTGAGATGATCTATTAAATCTTCAATCAATATTTTCTTATTTATAATTAGTTAAAAAAAATTTACTATGTGGATTATTGAAAAGTTTATGGATTTATTGCCCTGATTTAGGTACATGAATAAAGAGGTTACGCCAGCAAAATCTGCACACATTGGGCTAGCCCCACCTGGAGAAGCTGGATCATGGCAACATGATGTCAAGGTTCATTTTTTTCTGAAAACATGAATCTAACATTTTCAGTTTTAGTATCAGATCAAACATTATTAATTAATTACTTTTATTTTCGACAACCAAAAAAATTGAAATTAAGTTGGCACTATTATTGTTTCCAGGGCTATCAATTTTGGACTCAGACAGACAACGATGGGAACTTCGAGATCAATGCTATTAGGCCTGGAAACTACAGCTTATACGCATGGATCCCTGGAATTCTTGGAGATTATAAATACAACGTTAACCTTAACATCAAACCAGGTACACCTACCTTATTTTTCTCGAACTTCTCGTTGTTTTTATTCAAGAATTGATTATAATGATTGGAATTTTTGGACGCAGGAGATAATATTAATGTTGGTGGTCTTGTTTATAATCCACCGAGAAACGGTCCAACAATATGGGAAATCGGCATTCCTGATAGGAAGGCCGCGGAGTTCTTCATCCCTAAGCCCGCCCCTGATCTAATGAACTATGCATTCAACAATCAAACACAAAAGTAAGATTTTGTCTCTGACAATATTTTAATTTTATTCTTCAGTACACTGAGAATTGAGACTTAATATATGAATCGTTATTCAGCTTTAGACAATACGGCCTATGGGATCGTTACACAGATTTATATCCCGATAAAGATTTAGTTTACAAAGTTGGCAAAAGTGATTATACAAAAGATTGGTTTTTTGCTCATGTGAACAGGTAACATCTGGCTAAATCTATCCCATTTTTTTAAGTGCAATTTTTTTTTCTACTGTTATGAAATGTTTTGCCTTCACATTGTAGGAGAGTTGGGAAGAAAACATACGTACCAACAACATGGAGAATTTCATTTCCACTTGAAAACGTTAACCGAACAGGAACATATACATTGCGAATAGCGTTGGCTTCTTCCAACTATGCCACCATTCAAGTACATTATATTCCTCTTTTATTTTCTTTTTAATTTTTTACTATACGATAACCACTTATAAAAACTCCATACAAGATATGAGACATTCAGAACTATATTGATCGGCCTTTTCAATAATTTTATAATTATGTAACGTTGTCGTGTGTTCTTCCAGGTTTGGATAAATAGTGAAAAAACTATACAACCAAGGTTCACAATAAATGGACTTGGAAGGGACAATGCAATAGCAAGGCATGGAATTCATGGGCTATATTCAGAGCACAGCTTTGATATTCCAGGATTCCAATTCCTGAAAGGAGAAAACACAATATATTTAAGGCAGCCAAAAGGTGGAAATCCCTTCATTGGGGTTATGTATGACTACATCCGTTTAGAAGGCCCAAATAATTGACTTGGAAAATGTATATACACATAACACAGTGCTTGTTATTATACATTTTTTGTATTCTATTTTTTGGTTTGGTCAGGAATGTAGAAAATATATTGTTTTGTATGTAGTTTCCAAAGGCTATTATTACTTTCGCATTTCTCAGTTGTACATAAATTGTAATTTATTCTATACAAATGAAGTGGACCATAATTTTTATTCCTCTAATAAAATTTGGGCATATCGCCATATTCCATTTAGAATATACTTATCATTTTCTCTTTCTTTACAAGAATTAAGTAAGTATAATGCCAAAAAAGGGTGAAATTTTTTCACCAAGAAAATAAAAGAAGAAACAAAGAAATGGAGAGAGAAAAAAGAGAGGGGAGAGAAGTGCATTTAAATGCAGCATCAGAAGGATCCCTATACTGATCAGGGCCTTCTAACCTAATATAGTCATACATGACACCTCTCCAAGGGCTGGTGGCTCCTGCCTGTGTAAGAAAGATTATGTTCCTTCCTTGAACTAGCCATGTTCCTGCTATTCTAACACTGAACAGCCAATACAACCCATGAATCCCGTGTCTCGCTATGGCGTTGTCGCTGCCTATGATCCCCGTTGTAAAATGCGGGGGTTGCGCTTCTCCGTCATTGAAACGCACCTTTCGGGTAGTTGAAAACGACATTAAGATAAGATAAGATCGCGCATGTAATATACACAGACATAGTAATAGCTAGTTTCAATGAGCTAGTCTTATCGAGAGGCAGATTCAGGCCTCTGCCCAACAATCTCCCTAGCCATCTAGTGCTGGACTTGGCCCTTCATCGGCCTCTGCCCAACAGGATAGTAAAAATATGTAAGAAATGGTAACAGAAAAGGGTGATGTGAGTCTCTTACTTGTAGCTCTGCTTCTTGAGCTGATGCCAGTGCCAATTGGAGTGTGTAATATGAAGCTCTATTCACGCTTTCAAGGTCAAACACAATACTCCAAGTGGTTGCTCCATATGTACCATTTTCAAAGCTCCTGGTAACATGAGCATAAAACCAGTCTCTAGCGTAATCACTTGTTCCAACAGTGTAGACAAGATCTCCGAGAGGATATAGATCTGTATAGCGTTTCCACAGGCCATATTCTCTAAACCTTCAAGTAAAAGTTACGAGTGAAACGCTATATATGGTGCTGATTAAATAGAGGTGATTAGTCTTAGGGAACTGACAATTTGATGGTATAACAATTTCAATAGGATTAATGAATGCCCTATAATTCTTATATGCAAGAAGAATTTTAATGAAGTTTGAGCTCACTTATTTGGCCCTTCATCTTCAAAATCATGAACTCTGAACATGGGGCTAGGAGTTGGGACATAAAATTCAGCAGCCGTACGGTCTGCCACACCTATTTCCCAAAGAGTAGCTCCGTTTCTTGGAGGCTTATAGACTAAATCCCCCAGTTCTACATCGGAACCTGAATCAAGTGAACAAAAAAGTAACTTAGAGAATTGCTTTTACATACCAAAGAAAATTAAGAAATTAAACTGAAATCGTGGTAAAACTAAGGACCTGGTATAACACTGATGTCTGTTACATATTTGTAGTCTCCAATCCTTCCCGGGACTGTCGCATACAGATTATAAGTGCCTGCTCTTACTCCTTTGATAAAGAAGTTCCCATCATTATCTGCTTGGGTCCAGAATTGATACCCCTGTAAAAAGAAAGAAGTAAAAGTGAGAAGCAAATTAATTACTATAACATATATTGTCCTTACATAATATTTAATCGTCTCTGTAAAACATCAAAATCCTACCTTGTTTTCTCTTTGCCATGATCCAGGAGCACCTGGCATCGCCAACCCCACATAGGCATATGATGCTGGAACAGATCGTTCATCAACGAACCTAAAGAGACACCATGAGAGCAATGTCTTTTTTTTTTTTTTCTCTCTTCATGTTGGTTCAATTACCGGGACAAATAATGTAATCAATCTAGAGAAAGAAAATTACCAGTCACGAACAAATAATCTACCCCTAACAATTCCTCTTTGATCTGATTTCATGTAGTCTATCGAATGCACAAAATCATACGGCCAGCTTGCAACTTCTTGATTCATCTGTACGTTGCAGACAGATGAATCAAGTAGTAATTCCTAAGAAAACAATTCAGTTGTACGAAATGAATCATAGAAAGAACAATCGAGTACCTTGTTCTTTGCGTCATTCCAGAGCACAGAAGGATCGTTCTCAGCAGCAGTATCGGTGTTGAGATACACAAACACGGGACCTAGAACCTTTGTCCACGGTTCTCCATCTTGGAATTTGACATCTAGATCCTCCCCGGCATAATGCCTACTAACAAATGTCTGCAGTTCAGTTAAATACAAGCGTGGAAAAAGGATTACGCAAATTCAATAGCAATGTCTACGTTATCTTATCATTGTGGTAAGAGAAACGTATATACTATATAGTATGTACTTACAGAAAGCATCGTAGGACCAACATGGGATGTTAGCTCTTGTTTGAAAGGTCCACCGATACGAAACTCACTGCTCGGAGTGATCATCCAAATTCCTACAGGGGGATCAGTGCATACCCACCCATGAACCTTATTGTCTTTGTTCTCACTAGAGTAGAAGTACTTATCATCCACCTGCAAGCACATGATTCTTCAGTTCTTCGATCAAATTGTTAAATATAAAGATAACTAGCAGAGTTATTAACAAAAGAGCGATTTTCATGAATTTAAGGGTCGGACGAACCTCTCCTCTGAGAGCTCGATTGCTTGGGCGTGTCAAGAGAACTGCTTCGGGGTAATCAAGTACCTGGCCACTAAGACGGTCCTCAGGCATTGGCATGAACCTCTGTCTATCATCCGAGACAGCCATGTAATGAAACCTGAGATTCATAGAAGAATAAAACTCTTTTTCAAGGATAATTTCATTCAGGCATTACCACAAACAGGAAGTGTGCAAGGTTTTTGAAATCTTACAAGTCTTGTCTAGGTTTGAATACAACCCTGCTTTCTTCCATACGCACCCCTGGAAATCCTTCTAAACGTTGAAATATAGCATACGTGTAGAACCCAGGCGTATCACGCAGCATTATAAATCTATAAAGTCAACAACAACAACAACAGCAATGATACAATGCTAGAATGCAGAAAAGAAGAAAAAATTCTCAAGTGTCCCAATCATTCATATTCATTAATTATTCATAAATTAGACCTTTAAAGTATACCTTTTGTCAATATGTACTGGAGCTACATTATTCTGAGAGGCATCCCATGTTCTTGTAAATGAAATCTCTACTTCACTTTCATCATTTGTTATGATCTCGAAACTCGTACCTTGCAATCTGCAACACATTCATTATTCAATCTCTCTAGCTTTATAAAATCATGATGCCAAAAGTAATTATAATTATAAATACAATTATAACAAATTCATTAAATAAGATGTATACTTGTCCAATTCTCCATCGATTCCTGGGCCGTGCCAAATTGCATCCCAATACCTGCAGGCAGAACTTATCATTGGCAATTATTAAGATATATATATAGGTAAAGTAATATCTACAGTCAAACTTTCTTTACCCTCTATCGTTTTCAGGGTTTTTTGTTTCCAGTAAATTTTTGATTCCTTGGTACGATATCCCTGTAACAAGACCATCTGGAACTGAGAGTGAAACACTGAGAATGCCATTATTCATCACTGCCTGAAAAAGAGCAAATGACATCAATCATTACATCACTGACATCCTAGGAATACACAAAATGTGTTTATTTGTAATTTTTTTTTTATGTTTGAAAACTGAAAAATTAAAGTAAAACACGAAAGAGTTGGGACAATTATTTACTTGGTGATCCTGTATGTCGAGTTGGACCCCAGCTCCCTTTAGCGATCTCCTGTTGTGTCAGAGCAAAGGACATTGCAGATTCGCAGAAAGCTGATTTCTTGGAACATTTTGTAAAACATCATAGATTTTCACTAACCTCTGCTGATGATGATGCCGACACTCCGCCGCCGGGGACAAGAACAGCAGCGCAATTATCATTTCCAGATGCCACCAATCAAGAAACCTCCGCCGTAGCAATCCACACCCCATATTTTCTGCAATCTTCAACTGTTCATCAATTTATCTTGTACAAAACTGAAACAAATTAAAGATGAAGCGAAATACAGATTAAACTACTCACCGGTTCACCGACATTATCCCTCAAAGTTAACAGAGATAGATGGAGAATATAAATCATCAATACCCTTTATTTTCGTTGGGAAATTAGAGCAGATAGATTCAATTATTTTTCCAGGACAGATTGATTAATGACTCCGCCATGTTCGTTGGTGTTGTATTTTAGTGATGGTGCTGACAGGGGAATTTGATTTGTCGGTTGGGTCTTGGGTGTCATAATGTCATTATCATCATAATCACTTCCCATTAATAGATTCTCTTTTTGACAATAAAGCCATGGAAATTTATTGGGGTACTGTAACTAACTTGAGTTGGGAACAGAAATCTTTCACTTAATTGGTCTGTTTATGTAGGGCCTAACAACAATATTAAGCCTAAAAAAAACACCATTGTTTTGTTCCAAGAATCTACCAAGTTAGACTTTTTGAATATGAAGAAACATAAAAGAATCATACCCGGCATGGAAGGTTAAGTTGCTGAAGAAGATGAGAACATCAAATGCAGAACATCATGGGAAAGTGGCATCAAGAAAGGGTTGAAGAAGAGATGCGGTTTGGCATTTGAACAACAGAGGGGAGGGGGGGAAGTGGGTTGAAGAAAGGCTTCCTTTCTTGTACTTTAAGCTTCGATGGTTGGGATTACGGAAAGTAAATTCCCAGCACCACCCAGAAAAAGGAAAAAGAATTATTAACAAAAACAAAGCAACCTTTTTTCTTCGCAGTTCTGAGAAAGGAATAAAGTTCAATTATTTACACATCTTTCCATTTGGATTCGCGCTTTGTGGTTTTCTTCGAAACTGCGTACATATACAAGTCTTCATCATCTACGCAGCGATGGGCGGAGGTACGCGGGAGGGTATGGGTCAAATTATACTGTGCAATATCGTCTATATAGTAAACTGAATTCATGATAAATGTTCATTGAAGATTCATTTTTTTAATGTATTACGATTACGATTCATGATAAAAAATAAAAAATAAAAATACTATTAAGGAAACTAAATACCCTTACTTAAAATAAAATTTTTCTTAAATATTTATAGGAAGAACCAAAAGTGTCTAAAATATGATAGTTTAGAGTATTAAATAGCAAAAACAATAGTTTAGTACTAAATTTGAAATTGCCAGACAAATTAAGGAACCTCCGCTGGAATTAATTAATTCCTTAAAATTACATCTTTTATATGAAATAACAAAATCATTGGAGACTATGTGGTCTAATGGTACCCAGAGTTCGAGCCTCAGTTCTTTGTGTTTCAATAGGTATGAACAGATATTACAATGTAATAGAGCCAGCAGCATTCAAAAAACAAAATTATTTTTTTATATTATTATATTATTTATCATATTTCTAATTTTAAAATACGTACCCTTAAATTTCAAAATTATTCATCTGTATCTTCAATATACTTAAAAATCTTTTCATCACACTCACACCACTAAAAGTGGACTATAATGGGGGAAACTTTAGGGATAACGTGAACATGTATTTTACACTTTTTGGAACTATATAAGGAACTAATCATGGGGAAAAAATTCATGCATTTTAACTAATACACACATGTTGTGTTGGATGTGATGCGACTTCTGAGGTGAATGATGGATGATGATAAAAAAAAAAAAAAAAAAAAAAATTAAAAGAGAATAGTAATATTAACCGAACAATATAATGTAATATAATCAACCAAAATGAATTTTATTTTATTAAAAAAAAAAAAAAAGATAAGATAAGGGTCAAATAGGTTAATTTACTTTCGTTTGCAAGAAAATCAACAATTACTGTCTAGAAGTGCACTATAGACGAAACTCACTTTGTGACTATAACCTATAGGCGATAAAGAACCATAATAAGGTAAACCAATTTAGATTGTTCAACTTATAATCGATCAGTTCAAACTAATTAAGAATGTTAATAGACAACTCCATGAAAAGTCAAACTTAGAATTTTGTGATTATTAATCTAACTATTTGACCAATTTCATTAGAGTTGTCCCTTCAATTGAATACTTTCACAGCACGTTTGGTTCACGGAATGGATTTTGAGGTAATATGAATGTTATTCTATAAGGAATGGAATAGGCAAGGAATTGCATTATATTGTTTGGTTCGCGGAATGAATAGACTTTAGGAATTATATTACAATGTTTGGTTGATTTAAAGAATAGAAATGAAATATGTTTTAAAAGACATAAATACCCTTATAAAAATATGTGATGGTGGTGATGGTAGCGTTGGTGGCGGTGGTGGTGGTGGCGATGGTGGTACTGGTGGTGGTGGCGGCGGCAGTGGTGAAATGTGAAATAAATTTGATTGGGTGGTAAAATAGGAAATAAAAACTTTAGACTATTCTTGAGAACTCAGGAATAGCCTAATACCAGGAGGGTCCCCTTAGGAATCTCTATTCCCCTTGCAAGGGGAATATACATGTCATTCCGGGAACAATGTTTCTGGGAATACAAGTTGTTACCAAACAAAGTAATAAGCCTATTATTGGTAATGTTAAGTCATTGCAAGCCTATTCCGTGAACCAATTAAACACCCCATCAAAGTTTTATGCTATCCCCACTTTTGGTAGGTTATGGTGAGCTAGCATCGATAAGCTAATGTGTAGCACATTTTTTTTCTTTATTTTTTTTTTTAACATGTGAAGGCTCTTCCTTTCTGAAATCCTTTACATGTTATTTGGTACATTAAAATTTCAATTCATTTCCTAATAACTTTTTAACTTCTAAAATTTCCTTATTTGTTTGGACGGAATTACAATTCCCTCACTTCATAGAATTCTAATAACAACCCCTCTCTTCAAGAATTTCTATTCCATACATGCCGAATGGAAAGAAAAAAGATAATGAATAAACATATTTATCCTTATTTTGCTTGCCAAATACATGTGTTTATTATTATTATTACTATTGTTACTATTATTATTACTATTAATAATATTATTATTACTATTATTATTACTATTACTATTATTAGCTTTGCTTCTTCCTATTACTACTACTAATTGTCCGAGAAAGCATGGTGCAACAATGCTTAATTTGGTGTGTTTTTTATTGTAGGAAGAAAAGATTGGGCAAAGGCATAAACAAGCATGGAAGAGAATAATTGTGGAGATAATGAGGCAATGATGAGGTGCAAAACGGAGAAGGGAGAGGAGCATCACAAGGATCAAGGGAGTGAAGACAGAAATATAAGGAGAATCATCCATCTTTTATTACTCATCGTTTATTCTAATATATACATTAACATCATGTATAGAGTTCTAGTTTAATTATAAGACTACAAAAGATGAAAATATATTATTATAGTATAATACATTTAATAATGTCCATATATATTTATTGACAACAAGGACAAAGTATTCAAGTAGAACTATTTTGATCTATGGTATTAAGTGAACAACCCTTCGATAGAGGGGCATATTTGATCTTAATTAAAAGAAAAATAAAAGAATAAAAAAACTTGTTTTGTTATACTCTCGATCCCACTGCAACAACTACTTGGGACAGTTGTCGACCACGAGCCGTGAGCTGTACCACCAATTACGCCGATCGAGAACCACATAGACCATATTGTAAACTGTCTTAAGTCAAATATTACTTAAATTAGTACCACGTAACGTATTAGTTACGAAGTCCGACATGTTTTTTTTTTTTTCATTCTAATTAAAGTTACAAAAATTAAAATGATTGGCTAAAATTAAAAAAAAAAATTTATAAAATTGTTTGAGTGAATCGTGTTATAAAATTAGCTTCGCTCAATAGACAATTTGACCCACATGTTTGGTATACTTGTCAATTACATGTATATGTACAATGTAAATTTAAGTATAAACATTGGAATAAGTTGTATATGATCGTTTTACGTGGTACATATAATATTTTATATTTTCATAAAAAAATATTATATTTTATTAAAAAAGTATTATACGAGAGAATGTGAGACCGTTACATACAAGACCTACTCAAAGCATATATATTAATTGATGGATTATTCAATATTAAAATTTACGGGAATGCTGCATTGCTGCGTGCAATAATAGAAATTACAGCTTATGTGTGTTATTTGTTAGTGTAGAATAGTTACTCGAACAACATATGAGATTAACACAAAATACATTATAGCACAATTAAAAAAAAATGCTACGAGGTTTCTTAAATTGGAGTATAAGAAAGAATTTGAAAGAAGTGTCTTGAAAGTTCATCAAATCAAAACTTATTTTTTTAACATAAACACATTAGAAGCTGAGGCCACCATGGAATAAAGGAGTAGATCAAAAGTATAAAAGTTGATTCCAAAAAAGTAACAACAACATACATATCAATGATGACAATATAGTAAGGCATACAATGATCTTTTAATCTAAGTAGTTGAAAACAAATATCCTCTAAATTACAAGTTTCACCATAATTAGGCACAATTAATGAGTATTTTACTTTTGTGGGCAATATTTTAAGGGTTTTTTTTAAAAAAAAATATTTTTAATATTTAGCGAGAAATTATTGAAATTGTATAAGAATATATGCAATATTAGTACTCGTTATATCAAGAAACAATGGAATATAAAAAAGTGACTTTGTTTTCATTGAGAAAGCTGGATAAGAAATAAGAAAAAGAAAAGCCAAAGGGAAGAAAATTAAAGAGTGTACTCCAGGGAATAAGTTAAAGAATTATTACGGAATTTGGTGTACGTACGTAAAAATATCCAACTACTTTTTGAATTAAATCAATATTTTTTTACAAATGGTAAAATTTATAGTACAAAATTATTATGAACATGTAATAAATTTCTTGCTACAGATTTATCACCATTGTATATGCGGAACATATAATATTGTTTAATGTGAGTGGTGGTTGAAGTCCCCATCAGTCCTAGCTGCCAAAATGGTACGATGTTGCTGATTTAGGTTGTTGTATGCAACATCATGCCCGGTGGTATAATTGTTACATATTACATAGAAACCTTAAACTGGTCAGGACCTTCGAACCTTATATAGTCATATAAGAGACCTCTCCAACGAGTGAAAGCTCCTCCATTAGTCATAAATATTGTGTTGTTTCCTGGGACAAGCCATGATCCCCTTACCCTGAAACTGAAGAGCCAATACAGCCCATGAATCCCATGTCTTGCTACGGCGTTGTCTGTGCCTATAATCCCCGTCGAGAAATGGGGAAGTTCTGCATCTTTGTCGTTGAAACGTAACTTGAAAACCAAGAAAAATATGTATAACTTTAGTGTCGGTTTATTTGGTGTCGATATAATATAATGTCAGAAATGTAGATGGAGACTGTAATTAAGTACTTGTATGTCTGCTTGATGGGCTGCTGCCAGTGCCAATTGGAGTGTGTAATATGAGGTTTTATTTACACTTTGAAGCTCAAATACAATTTGCCTTGTGGTGTCCCCAAACGTTCCATTTTCAAGTTCTCTGCATCAAGTTTAAAGCCAACCAATTTGAGCCCATTTCTAATATGATGCGAATTAGGTCTACCGGTCTACTGAACTAGTGATTTAAGTCTGGCACGTGCCTTTTTAATTTGTTAGTTGTCAATTAATATATATATATATACCTGGTGACATGAGCAAAAAACCAATCTTTAGAGTAGTCACTTTTTCCAACAATGAAGACAAGATCTCGATCAGGATACAAATCTGCGTAGCGCTTCCAAAGGCCATATTCTCTGAACCTTCAAGCAATTGGATCAATAATGGTAAGACAGATATTGAATCCCATAAAAAAATGTTTAGCTTGAAATAAGTTATAAGCTCTTACTTATTTTTCGGTTGATCTTTGAATTTGTGGACTTTGTACTTGGGATCGGGGTTTGGGATGTAAAATTCAGCAGCTGTACGCTCTGCAACACCTATATCCCAAAGTGTGGCTCCATTTCTTGGAGGTTTATACACTAAATCTCCCAGTTCAATATCAGAACCTGAAAAATTTATTATTAATGTTAATTAACAAATTAAATTGTTTAATTTCTGGGAAATTTGAAAACCTTTACGTTGGTGGCGGGGTGAAGAACATATATATATAGGCCAGGACCTGGTTTAATGTTGACATCAAAGCTATCATATTTGTAGTTCCCAATCCTCCCTGGAACTGTTGCATGTAGAGCATAAGTCCCCACTATTACACCTTTGATGATGAAGTTCCCATCTTTATCTGCTTCTGTCCAGAATTGATATCCCTATAATTAAAATGAAAGAAATCTTCAAAACATGTTACTTATACTTTTACTAGATACTTATAGTAACATTGAATTGTTTGATCTGTAAATTCAACACCTGAGACTATTGACTTGATGACCATAAGGTTACAAGTTTGACTCCCAACAAGACTGGTCTATTGGTCTTCTTAATTGGTTTTGATCGAGCCAATCAGCTATGGGTAACCTATTATGATTTATGATTTACCTAATTGTGGTCCTTTGTTGCCCACTAGGATCAAAAGACAGGATTTTACTCAGCACAAAAACACCCTCAAATAGTGATTGTGTGTTTCTCTTGTCACTCAAAAAGAAGAAAAATAAAATAAAATAAAAATTAAACACCTTGTTTTCTTTTTGCCACGATCCAGGTTCACCCGGCAGCGCCAATCCCACATAGGCATTTGATGCTGGAACTGGTTGTTCATCGGAAAACCTGAAGAGACACTAGACAGCTTCAACTAACACTTTAAGATCGAGACAGAACACGTCTTTCAATTTAGTTTAAGAGGTTTAGTGAAGAATATGTAAGCAATTAAGGTATAGTAGTTAGAGAAATTAAAGTTACCAATCATGAACAAGTAATCGACCTCTGACGGTTCCTCTTTGCTGAGATTTCATGTAGTCCTTGGAAAGTGGAAAATCATATGGCCAGTTTTCAACTTCTTGATTCATCTGTATGGTTAGATAGATCAATACTTATAATTAATTTCTTTAAGAAACACAGATCGAAAGATGAGAGTAGTGAAATCTAACAAGTACCCTTTTCCATGCATCATTCCAGAGTAGAGAAGGATCATTCTCAGCAGAAGAATCTGAGTTGAGATACACAAATTCAGGACCAAAAACCTTTTTCCATGGCTCTCCATTTTGAAACGTAATATCTAAGCCCCTCCCAGCATAATGCCTACCGCTAAACTTCTGCAATTTCGTCAAGAAATGGCATTCATACAATTCATGAATTCAAGCTAATTAAGGAAATATATATATATATATATATATATATATATATATATATATATATATATATATATATATATATATAGCTTCAATATAATTCTTCTTTTTCTCTACGTACTCACAGAGAGTAAAGTGGGGCCGACATGAGACGTTAAATCTTGCTTGAAAGGACCACCAATACGAAACTCCATGCTTGGACAGATCATCCAAAATCCCAGTGGGGGATCATTTTTAGTAGAAACCCACCCATGAACCTTAATGTCTTTACTATCTTTTGAATAGAAGTACTTGTCATCAACCTGCATATATGCATGCATACAATATTCAACAACATATATATATACATTCTCATACGTAAAAAAAAAAAAAAAAAAAAAAAAATCTGGACAGCACTTCGCCCCTTAATTGGGCCGACTCAGTGTAAATGAAAATTAGCCTGAGTACGATACGTGCTTAAAGGTGTCTGGTACAGTTATGGCCTACGCCGTCCGGGACACCTCGTGGTCTGTCTTATAATAATCACAATGATATATTATCCAGAAACAATCAAGAAAACATGCAGCTTCTGATCTGGGTAATCAACCTCTCCTTTGATAGATGGATCAATTGGATTTGTCAAGAGAACAGCTTCTGGGTACTCAAGTTGCTGCCCAGTTTTACGATCCTCTTCTGTTGGCATCATCCTCTGTCTCCCATTTGAGATAGCCATGTAATCAAACCTAATATATATATGTCAATTTTTTTAAGATTAGACCGAGGTCAACTCATAATAAACTTCATAAAAAAAAAAAAAAAAAAATTAACTGTACTAGTCAAGATATTTGTCAAAGTCTTACATATCTTGTCGAAGTTTGAACGCAAGCCTGTTCTCTCCTACATGCATGCCAGGCCATCCTTCTAATCGCTCATATATAGAGTACGTATAGAAACCCGACAACCCCCGCAACATTATAAGTCTGTTACATCATAAATTATTAAATTTTAACAATATTTAACATGTTACAAATCGAATATAAAATGGAAAACAACGTAATCAAATATTAACCGACTTATGCTGATTTACTTTCGTTCTTTTTCAGAGTCACAAAATATGATTTATCATGTGTACACTTTTTTCTTTCGTCACTTTAAAAAAAAAAAAAAAAAAAAAAAAAAAAAACACTGTTAGGTCATACCTGCGATCAACATGTAACGGCGGATGAGTTGCAGAACCATTCCACGTTCTCGTAAACGAAACCTCTACTTGATCTTCACTTTGTGCTATGACTTTGAAGCTTGTACCCTCTAACCTGGAAAGAATAAATTAACATTTTCTTTTCTGTCCTAGTAAACAAAGGTCAAAAGTAATATAATTGATCGAATGTTTTAATTTACTTGTCCATTATCTGTGTTTTATTCGTTAGATGGTTCCACGTAACACTCCAATATCCTCTATTGTTATGTGGGTTGTCTGTGCTGAGTAAATTATGAAGCGCTTGGTACGATATCCCTATGACAAAACCTCCTGGGACTGTCATATTGACTTTAAGGATGCCATTACTCATCACTGCCTGTAAAGGGGGTAGGAAAGCAAACATCATAAAATTCAACATAGTTAGTAGTATTAGGTTTGGTTTGGGATCACATGATGATACACCTCTCCAAATTTTAATAATGCACTAATAATAATATCCTTCAGCTACAAATTAAAGTCCATTTGGATAACGTGGTTTGGTGGATGGCCAAATTTTACTCTGAACCATACATCAAAATTCATCAAATAAATAGTGAACTTTATGCATACATGCATACAAATAGTGAATCTTATGCATACAAAAAGTGAAATACGACATTCAACAAATAATGAACACAGCAAAAATGACCCTAGTGAACATTACGCATATAAATAATGAACCCCCAAACTGTTTTCATACTATTTTATGAAATACTGTATCATAAAAATAATGTATCATGATCATTGGGAATGGTGGGGTTGGTAAAAAGTTAAATCGGGAATTATATTAACAACATAAAAGTAGAATTCAATAAATAAATAGATTAAAAAAAAAAAAGATTAGATTTACATAGCCTTGCTGTATATCCAATAGGACTGGAGAGGCTTCCCTTGACATCCCAAAACGGGCTGCCGGCAACAGGAAAAACTGAGCAAAAAAAATTATTAACATTCGCAAATACCATCCGACAAGCGTGTTCCATTGCCATCTACAACTTGTACGGTCTGCAGCAAGATAAGGGCAAATGGTAATAATAATGAAGGGAAATCAAAAAAAAAAAAAAAAAAAAAAACTATGATATTGAAAGTATATGATGCATACCTGCCATGGATGGCTTGTTCCTTCAATTCGATAGATAGATGTGTGTTTGCCGGAGAAAATCAGATGAAAAAAATATATATCCTGGGAATTATGTTGATGTTTATGTTTATCCTGGGAATTATGTTTATGTTTATGTTTGCGAGTTTTATGGTATTTGCAGATTTGATTCGTCAAATGTGGTCGTGAACAGATGGAAATTAAGTATACGGTAAGTAGAGAAGAAGGAAAGCTTGTAGGTTTGTGATCAATGACTAATTCTTACTAAACATTCCCTACTTCCCATTTTATATGGTATTAATACTAAATATTCTCTCCGCCCATTTTGTATGGTATTAATTAGGTTTCACTAAAATTGTTTATAATTTCATTTTTCATAATATTAAGTTTATTATTTTTCATAATATTATATTAAGCACGTTGCGATTTGCTTAGTTCTTTTATTTCTTGCTCTGTTATTTACATTCCTCGTACGTCTAACGTTTTAGCATATTCGTTAGCTTTAGCAGCCTACTCACTGGCAGACTCTATGGCATGGGAGAATGAGCCTCCTATGTTTGTTTCAGCTTTGATTGATTAATATATGCAGCAGTTTACTTTTAAAAAAAAGTTTATTATTAATATATAAAATCATATATTTACAAAATATTTTAAAAGTACTTTTAGATCTAAAAAAAATTAAAATTAAAATTATTTTAAAAACACTAATAAAATAAAAAAAGAATAATAAAAGATTTGTTACGTTTGTCAATAAATACTAAACATGACTGTAAAATGTGGTAGAAGAAATAGGATAAAAAATTTCATAAAAGTATCTAGTTTGTTTATTTTTTGAGTACAACTTACGACTCTACATTATTATAATATAGTATCTATCCATATATACTTTCTTAACCTACCAAAGCACAAAAAGTCAATACTATCATTGGAGTTCAAACTTGAAACTTTCCATTTAAGAGAGTCATAGATATGCCGCTTGACCACCTCGTTATAAAAAAAAATAAAAAAAAATGGTGAAATACGGATCAATGGTACGTATGAGTTCATAGTAACTAATAAGTCGAAATTTTTTATATAATTTTAAGGGTGAAAGAGAAATAAGATGATGAAAAATTTTCATTATCAGCTTTGGTTAACTATAAATTTTAAAGAGTAAACGTTAAGTTTAACATATGCGTTAATGAAATTAAAAGACCAAAAGCCCTGCTTTGTTACTTTCTTTATTTTGTTTTCTCTCATTTTCAGTTACCTTTTGAAAAAAGATAATTATTCAAACACCAAAACACGTCCTATAATTAATATCATTTCCATATATGGGCGGGGACGCACCTCATGCACGTTAAAAACTATTACCAAAAAAATTATTCTATTACCAAACACGTCCTTTAATTAATACATTTTCCATATATGCTGATAGATATATATAACTACTATTATTATTATTTTTAAATTTGTTTTTATTATATAACAAATAATATGTTCATTTTCAAAAAAAAATGGACCAAAAGAAAAAATGCAATTTATTAACTTTCAATAAAAAAATGATACTTTCTTACCTTTAACCAAACACTATACAATTAATGATCTCGAAGTTTCAAAACAACATTTAATACAATATTAAAGTATCGACTAATAGTTTCTCCTGACTTTTGAAAATTATTTTGAATGATCCTATTTTTTTACATGATGAGCAATAATATGTAAAAAGATTAAGGCCTTGTTTGGTAAAATGGCTATTAGCTAATAGCTGTTAGCTGTTAGATGATTGTGTTAATAAGAGATATAAATAGTTGATAATATTAGCTGATTGTATAAAAGTGTTTGGTAAATTAGCTATTAGCTTATACCTGTTTGGTATAATTTCTTTTCTCAAAAAGTTAATTGAAAAAGTTGTTTGAAGTAGCTTTTTGAATTTTAGCCTTTTGGATTTACAAAAAGCTAATTAACCAAACATTTATATTGATATTTTAACTAAATCAAACAATTAATAGTGGTCAAATAAGTCAAAATTGACCTATAGGCCAATTTTTTTTACCAAAATTGAGATATGCATTTTTCATCACTAGAATACACCGTCCGTAACATATATTCTTGAGACCATAAAATATTAATAATATAAGATTTCACTTGTTCTTTCTTAGAATACAAATTTTCAAAATAGACATTATCATTGTCAATAATAAACTCACAGAAGCGCACATATCCAACTACAGTACCACATACTCAAATTTAAAAATTACAATACTCAAGACAACAAGAATAAATCATATGATATATGAAAAACACAGATATATTCAAATACAAATTACAACAGAATATATATTACAACAATACATACAATAGCGCCACCAATTTTACATATAAATAAAATCATATACATATAAATAATTTCTAAAAAAAAATAGAAAAACACCTGAAGTTTGAACAAGAATTTCAATCTGAATCAAATGCAAATGGCGGAGGAATAGCGTGCAAAAATTTTAGGTTAAAGGAGGTAAAATAGAAAATAAAATACATGAATTATTTATGAGAACTTAAAATATCTTAATACGGAAAAAAGAAACAGTAATAAAAGTTCTTACCAAACAAATAAATATGTCTATTATTAGAAATGTTATGCTTATTTCATTCTAGGCCTATTTTGCAAATCAAACTTACTGTTATGGAATTTCAAATTCTTACTCTTACGATAAATTTGGTGGATTGTCTCTTGACTCTTCCCAATTTCTAAGCAAATTGCTTTCAAATGCTCTCTCTTCTTATTTTTGGCCAGATCCCCTTTAATGCACCATTAATTATCGTTAATAGTGTCTTGTTCTTTTGTTCATTGGAGTCATATCTTCTTCCTGACCAAAATTTTCACCACATGCTTCTTCAACTAAATGACCAACAATCACATACCAAAATTAATCATGTTTATATCGAATAAAAATCTTAAAAAATACAAAATAGTCTTTTATAAATTTTAAAGTAATTATATTTTTAAAGTTCAAATTCGAGACCTTTGAATGTTTGATTAAGTCAGACAATTTGACCTTCTGATGGGCCTCTTGGCCAAATTTTTGCCTTAAAGTCAGACAAACAATTCCTTCTGATGGGCCTGTTGGCCCAATGTTCATTACTATCATTTTAGCGCCCCAACAATATTATGTTAATTTTATTTAACAAATTATAGAATTAAAGCAAAAACTAGTGTGAGACTATTTCATGGGTCTCAATTCGTAATGTGAGTCAGATATTTGATTATTGAGGTTAAAGATGTGACCCATTAATCTAAGATCTAACCCTCTCTCACGAATTGAGACCTTGAGACGGTCTCACACAAGTGTTATCCTTGAATTAACACTTCATAAGCCAATTACCATGTAATATGATGCCGTCTCGATTACCATTTCAAATCAATAGTCATATGTTTGAATCCTGTTTGTGGAGGTTTAGATTTTTGAGCTGAAAATATTTGATAAAGTATAGAACAAATACTACTTTATAAAATTCATGAATATTATTTTTTAAAAAATACTTCATTTAATATTGTATTCATATTATATTAACTTCTTATATATATTTAGCACGTATGAGTAACTCAATTGGTCATATAGATAAAGTTTATGAAGACTTATTAAAGATCGAGTCTCACAAAAATTAGTGTCTTAAGTAACTTCTCAAAGTAAAAAAAAGCTCTTTGTGCACAATTAACACTGCGTTACCATGAGCCAACTTTTTTTGGG
Organism: Ipomoea nil; assembly: GCF_001879475.1. Classification (NCBI taxonomy): domain Eukaryota; kingdom Viridiplantae; phylum Streptophyta; class Magnoliopsida; order Solanales; family Convolvulaceae; genus Ipomoea; species Ipomoea nil. Next base: position 1,384,337 of record NW_017616846.1, read on the forward strand.
AAGAATTCTTATATATATTTAACGTGAGACGGTTATAAAAATATTATGAAAAAATGCTGTCGGTTGGGCATTAAATAAATTGGATAAAAGTTAAAGTGATCGCCGTGGGCCGTGGGCCATGTTCACGTGCTCTCCTTTGGGAAAAGTTTTTTTTTCTTTTTTTTAAACAATTATTAGAAAAAGAAAAAAAAAAACATTTCTTACTATTCAATGTTCACAAGCTAGTAGTTTTAGTATATAACACCAGTGACAAGTTTGAAAATTTTGGTTCTTTTTATATGTTAACGAAAATATTAATGATTTTAAATTACAGATTATAATTGTGTCATTATATTGATCAACAAGTTCCACACGTACAATGTGAAAGTGACGAATTTTAACAATTTATATTGGTGAGGAACCAAAATATTGTTTTACGAAAGAATGAATAATTAATAATGTTTAAATTACCAATTAAATACTAAAATCATTATTTCGTATAATAAATAGTTGAATAACACTATCCCTGTAAAGTTATTAAACAACTCAACTTTATAGCCTTAAAGAAAAGTGAACGGTCACAAGTTTTTGTTTTTATTTTTTTAATTCTTGTTTGAAATCAATATTTTGTCATTACTCTTGTCTTTCTTATTTCGCATCATCAAAAACTCATAAAAAAATCTCAAACAACAATATTAAGAGTGACTTCCTGTGAGACCATCTTATATGTAAGATGGATTAGGTTAATATGAAAATGTACTCCGTATTATTTATACGGAAAATGTAATACTAATCTCAATAAAGTATTTGTTAGGAATAATATAATACTTTTAAAAAATGTAATACTTTTAAATCAAAATGTAAAAGTATTACACTTTCACTTATAAGTAATAAATACTTTATTCATAATTAATATTACAATTTTCAATTTTCAGGTATAAGTATTTTCATTTTCATATTAACACGATTTATCACTTAAACAAATATATATGAGAAGGATTTACACATAAGTGTTGTTGCTCTTATACAGCTATACTCTGTAATAATACTTTAAGTCAATAAATTTAAAAGGAAAAAATTAAACCCAAAAAAAAAATAAAAAAGTAAAAATCTAGTTGGTGGTGCGTCGGAGCCGCGAGTTGAAACTTTAATGGACGTTAACTCGTAGTCATTTAAGAGTCTGCCCCTAATCATTGGATGTGTACTGTGAGATTTTTTATTTTTTTTTTTTTATTTTAGAAAAGAAAATCATATTTGAATTATTATTATTTTATATAAATTAGAAAATATATAAAAGTTAAGTAAATGTAAAGCACCCTTACTATGGGATGTAGGGGTGTAAACGAGCCGAGCTCGAGCCTGGGTAGTCATCCAGTCATGTCGAAACTATAGTGACCTATTATTATAAGTCATTAACCGGTTTTAGAACTTCAATACATAAAAATAGCATGTTCATGAATTTAATTACAACTTTTAAAAGTTCAAGGGGCTAATTGACTTCGTGTAAAATTTAGGAACTTGTTTGTGCAAAATTTAGGAACTTCTTTGACCCTTTTTCCTATAATTGATGTCATTTTATATTTGATCGTGAGCTTCTTCTTCTTCTTCTTTTTTTTTTTTTTAAATGTATTTTGCGCAATTGAATTATATATCATTCAATATATTCTCATAAGCTTCATAATTCATATATATAAGATATAACCAACCAGATCCAACCAACACGCCCTCCTCCCACCATTAATAGCTAACCATAATTGATGTGTTCAAGTGTTACGTTCAACATCAGATCACATGGAATACCAAGCAAGCATACCGAATCATGCATTAAAACTAAAGAAATATAGATTGTTCAGATCAGATCCAATAACATAAATACCCAAAACGTACAAGCCATTAAAATTGTTAGGACTCTATTATTGTATTGTATTAGAACTCTATTTCTATACTTGTATTTATGTACAACTCTGTGTTAATATTATTCTAGATTTTCAGGTTCTCCTATGACAATTGGGTCTGGCATTACAAGACAACTTTGTTGGAGTCTTCTCCGAACAAACTGTTTCAGAAACTGTTGATCAGGCTTTGTTACACTTAGATTTAAATTAAAATAAAATCAATGTAGTGTTTGGTGTGCCCTTTGGATTCTTTCCTTTGGCGTACCAAAAAAATAAATAAATAAATAAAAAAAGAGTAAGATGAAAATGTGTAAGTAATATTACAGAAATGGGTATACTTTTTTTAAGAAAAGCGAAAAAAATGAAGAAGTAACATGCATGGGGTGGGGCAACAAATTAAATTAGCACCACAACAGACACGCCGCTTTTAACGCATCCATCTATCGTGATGGCAATTAAGGACTTTTCCCGCCGTTCCCTCCCGTTTTCACGCCCCGAAATCCGCACTTTTTTCCTCTTTTGCTCCCCCTTTCATATCCCCGGCAACAAACTCTTATATATACCCCGGCCCCTTTCTCACTCTGCTCTTAGTATACTTAATTAAAGCTTCAATTCACAGTCAAATATATCCATATCCAGCTTCTAGAGAACGGAAATGGCGGCAGCACGAGTCCACTCAACCACTTCCTTTCTTCTCCTCTCACTCTTCTTAGTCTTGATTACTTTCTCCAGTTTCGCTCAAGTAATTATCAGATCAGATCAGATCACCTTTTATTATTTTATTTATTGGTTTGACATTAATTAACTGAGTTGAGTATTGATATTAACGTAAATTACGTACATTGATTTTCTGAACAGGGTTACAACAGGCTTCGGCCAAAAGGTACAAATTCGATCTGTCTTTAATTTCTACAGATAATTACAGTGTGTAGATTCATTATTATTGTATCTGATCGATGATCGAAAGCGTCTGAATATAATGATTTGAGTTTTTGTGGTGATGGATGAACAGATTGTAAGCCGAGATGCACTTACCGTTGCTCGGCGACGTCGCATAAGAAGCCGTGCATGTTCTTCTGCCAGAAATGCTGCGCCACCTGCCTCTGCGTTCCTCCGGGGACTTACGGCAACAAGCAGACCTGTCCTTGCTACAACAACTGGAAGACTCAGGAAGGCCGTCCAAAATGCCCTTAATTCAATCATCATCTATAATCTATTCAACCCTATCCTAGCTAATATACCCAGCCGCTGCTTATACTACTATACCTATTACTATATGTCTAGGCTTCCTCTGGATCGGATCGGATCGTTTGTTTCACTGTATCCGATCCATGTATGCTTGATTTAGTAGTTTTGTTCTATTGTGTCATGTTTTGTATGCTTGGGAGGAGTTCGTTGTTGCCACATTGCACTCGACTTTCCATGATTTCGAATTTGCTTTTCCATGAAGTTAAGGGAGAAAGGCAAAAGTTATATGCATAAATAGTTTTATTTGTTTGTTTTTCTAATAAAAACAAAAATATGAAGTTGCTTCATAATCTTAATTGGATTGTCGTAATTGCTAACGGTACGGTGTATAGTACATGAAGTGATATATTTATTGCTATAATCCACATGACGAAAAGTTAAGAATTGTGCAATCAATGGCATAATTTTGAAGACAAAATCTAACATTAGATTGTTTCAATGTATTCTTCTTGACCATTTGGTCTGTCATCTTGCCACTGCTGCAACAGTCGAAGTGTCAGGGACTTTTCTAATAGCAGTTTGTTATAAATTAAATTCTTCAAGAAGCTGTTATTCATTAGATGTCTTTTCTTATTTCAAGATTTCAAAGAATTTTAGAAATCAAATTCTTCAAGGTGTTATTTATTTAATGTCTTTCCGGAATCATTAACTCTACACGCCATTATATTCTTCCTACAATTTCTAATCTAATTAAGGCTCTGTTTGACAAACCTAGCTGAAAATATAAGCTAAGAGCTGAAAGTTGAAAAGCTGAGCTGTTGATAAAATTAGCTTTTTGATAAGCTGATAAATGTAAAAAAAAAACTAAAAAGGACATCTTCATAAAATTTAAATTAGTTTGTTTAATGTTAAATAACATTTTATCTTTAAAAAAATTAACATTTTGAAATAAAACTATTAGCATAATCCTGATCTAGCATCTTATAATGAAGTAGCAATATTGTTGCAAATAATAATAATAATAATAATAATAATAATAATAATTGCAGTGAAAGTTGCGAAGATAAAGAAAAAAAGGGTTTTAATTGAGAAGGGTAAATTAGGGTTTTAATTGAGAAGGGTAAATTATGTTACATAATGTAGCGTTTCAAAATAAGCTCTTATTTTAAGCTAGGAGCAAAGCTTATTTCGAGAACATTACCAAACAAGCGTTTCAAAATAAGCTCTTATTTTAAGCTAGGAGCAAAGCTTATTTCGAGAACATTACCAAACAAGCGTTTCAAAATAAGCGACATTACCAAAATAAGCGACATTACCAAACAAGCGTTTCAAAATAAACTCTAAGTTTATAGCTTATTAGTAGTTTAAAATAAACTATAAGCTCCTAAATAAGCTCGACATTATCAAACAAAGCTTATAGCTTAAATAAGCTCGGCCAAACAGAGCACTTGTAATAAAGTCAATAGTACTAAAAAAAAAAAAAAAAAAAGCCTAAACCCAATTGACCCCATTTCCAAAATGATATATTTGGTAGAAAACACAGTTCACAGATAGAGTTGAAGATGGTCTTACAATTATGATTGTTGCTGCTATTTTTCTTCAGTAATGAAGCCTAGAGATGGCAGGTCCAGATGAGGGAGATCGGGGATCTTAATGGCATCCACACCCTGCTCCTGTTTTCCGGTGGCCGGATTTTCGTCTTCCGTAACATTATTGATGAGAATGGGTTTATCCGGGCGTTTGAACATCCCGGCGATAAAACCGCCCAACGATCTGAATGGATTGTTCAATCCATCTTTTAGTTTGAGGATGAGGGACACCTCTGATAGCTGCCATGTTAGAGTGAGCACTATCATAGCTGATACCAGGCAGTGGGTCACAAAGTTTTGTCTCTGTATTTTCTTCAGCTCTTTAATCACCCTATCATCATCTTCTTCTTTTCCAGCTTCAGAACCACTGCTACCCTTGCCGGCCGTCTGCCCTTGATCAGATTCTAGTTCATCAGCAGCCGTGACATTGACGCCGCCGTCGGTGTTTCGATGGGGAGATTTTCCGGTCATTAATTCACAGTCCTCCATCATAATAATCTTGTTCATTCGTTTCAATTCCTGTAAGAATTCCAGTTTCGATCTCCAACTTAATTTGATTCCATACCCTTTTTGTGTTGTAATTTTCGATGCCGCTAGCGTCGAGTTTGAATCGACCACGCAAAAGAGCGGTTTGTGATAAGGAATGGGTCAATGGGCGATGTAAATATATCAGAATCAAAACAAAATGGGCAAATAGTGATGTGTCCATTTCGCATCAGACTGTAGGCTCACCCAACCAATCAAAGTGAGGCATGTAATATTCATTTTTTGTTTTATAACTAGATTAATTATATCCTGAATCTCATAAACCAGTTCTAAACTTATGAAGCGGTAAATCTAGGCATTTTTTGTTACTAAGCTATGCATTCTTCATCATTGTTTGATCTTCAACGTTAAGAGTTGTCCAAGCCACCAATTTGCCTTGAGAGAAGATCTCCAACCTTAAAATAGAAGGATTGGTGATTGTCTTTGGAAGACTATGATTCTTGAAGATTTGGAGAACATTTAATTAATGACTTTTGCTCATGAGTATAACTCAATAATTTTAGGTTAATCAACTTATTCCATCGCAATTTGCCTGTTGTCGATCACTGAGATGGTAGGTGTTCAAAAGTTGCTATTTTTGCTTTTAATTTTTATGCTACAGGTAATTGACTTTTGGACTTTTTAAAATGTCTTTTAGGTGAAAGGAATAATTATATATGTTCCAAAAATAGGTATGTGTTTTATATGAACATATTTGGGTGTTAGAGTCCCTTAGACCATCATTATCAGTTGGGAAGAATGTGGAGAGAATGTAAGAGTGATTGGGAAAGAGAAGGTGGGAGGTAGGAGAAAAAAAAAAATCAAAACTGAATTTTTTAAATTAAAAAAAGGTGTATGTCAGGCGCGCCGAACAGTGCGCCTGACGCACAACCGGGCCCGTGTTGTGCGCTAAACGCGCACAACGTTTCCTTTTTCCCTTTTTTTTTTTTTTTTTATAACTTTTATGACATTATTTTGTATGTTGCAGACCAATTCTTTTCCAAATCTTTCACTCCTACATCAACTTTGCTCTTCAACATGAGAGAATTCAATCTGAAATATCTTGACATTCTTCATTGGTGTGGATGCTCTTAAGAGATGTGTTCAATAGCCATTTTTCATAAAGGACAGACATATATTCCTTGTACTAACATATGTCAATGGTACTACTATTGAAAGCTCTTGAATCTATTGTCCTCTTCAGAAGATCTATTGTACTATGAATAAGCTAGTTCATGTATGTTCTAAGCTAAGTGTTATCAGATAATAGAATAATGTTTATTAGACGACCTTAATTCATGAATGATAGTGGTCTGCTATTGATAGCTTATAGCAAAGCTTGGATTTGTCGGACTAACAATCAAAATCTACTAAAATCCTTCTAAGTGATTTGCAAAATAACATCTTTCGATAATAGATTCTACCATACACTTTGATGTGTTGAACCATAATCTTCCGGGCAAAATTTGCATTAAAATAATGATTAATAAAAGAGTTAAGTCCTATTTTGGACTTCACAAGAAGTCTAATTAACAATGATAGATTATATACAATTAGAGAAGTTAAATTTCTTAACTTACGCGAGTACAGTTAACATAATCAAAATATAATAAAGAATAATTCCTAACAAAATGAGTTTTAATAAATAAAAAGAATACAAAATTTTTACATAAAATTGAACTAAGGAGTTCTAGTATATTGGTTGTGCTGCCACATATACATATACACGCTCTCTTAGAAGCCCATAATAGAAACTTATTTTGATAAAGAAGATGAAATAAAAAAAAAAATGGGAGAAAGGGTAGCTTTGGATGGTATGTAGTAGCTCTAGAAGAGAGAATCTGACTCTTAAATATTTGATAATTGTAATAGGTTTTGGTGAAAGTATTTTGCATGTTTGGTCATGTATGACCCTATAATGAGAATAAAAATTTTAAAAATAAAAAAATAAAAAATTAAAGGCAATTGATCCTAATATAATAAAATTCAAAGCACCAATATGAACAAAAATAAATTAAAATAAAAATCTAAAAACACTAATCCAAACTTAAAACTCATATTACCAATGAGGTGGAATGATAGCCTTTTTAAGTAAGGGATAAGATTTTTAATTGAAGGGATAATTAAATTATATAGTTGTGCTTTAAAAAGTTGTCAACCAAACACTAATTATGATTTTGATTATATTATCAATTCCTGGTGTGTAAACCCATGAACCAACACGCCATTATAATCTTTGAAACTTTTAATTTATAGTGTGCTAATTAAGTTGACTTAGCTTGGCATAATGTGCTTTCTTTTCCACTTGTTTGTACAAATTATTGGAAAACAATATGTAATCTTGTTTAGGATGTTTAATCTAATAATCTAATATAATTGCCATATCCCACATATTCATAGGTTAATAAGTCATCAAATATTCCTTTTATATTCACATTACAAAACATCGTTCTCTCTTTGTTTGTAGTACTACGTAGTCAGTGAAACATAGTACGTACTATGAATTAAAGCTTGGAGTAATTAAGAGAGTTACTGATGAAGGGAAGTTGGCCAACTGAAAGAAAGACCCATTGAAAGTCACAACTGCCAGAAAACATTACATTCATTGCATGCCCTGATACCTCACAAAATCTCAACAATTCTTCAAATCCTCACTCACCTACTATGTTAAAACTTGGAGAAAAGGGCATGACTATGAAACGGATGCAAGAAGATCACCATTACAAGCTAGCTCTGCTAGCTTCTGTTGATAGATTTATCTATAAAATCTGCACCTTTAAGGCTTTAACATAACAATCCAGAAAACAAAAAAAATGGCACTTTTAAGACCAGTAGTTGTAGCAGTTTTAAGTGTTGTTTCAGTACTGCTAATATTGCCGTCTTCTGCTGCTGCAGCATCATCAGCTGTGACGTATGTGTTCGGGGACTCGCTCACAGAAGTGGGAAACAACAACTTTCTGCAATCTCTCGCCAAATCGAACTTCCCTTTCTATGGAATTGACTATAAGGGAGGAGTTGCTACTGGGAGATTCACCAATGGAAGGACTATTGGTGATATAATATGTAATGAAAGTTAAATTATATTCTAATTTCTTTCTTTCTTTCTTTCTTTCTTCCCCATCTGATCTGCAGTACTAATTAATGTGCTTTTCTTTTTAATAGCTGAAAAGCTTGGGATTCCATCGCCCCCGCCATACTTGTCATTGGGGCCGAACGACGAGGCACACTTGAAGGGAGTGAACTATGCATCTGGTGGAGCTGGAATACTCAATGATACTGGACTTTATTTTGTAATTAATCTATCTGTCTCTGTTTTGCTTTATTTACTTCAACTTTTTTGTAGATTATGCTTCTTATGCTATATATATATATATAACAGATTCAGAGACTGACATTCGACGATCAGATAAAGTACTTCGAGAAAACTAAGGAAGTGATCAAGGCCAGACTGGGAAATGAGTCTGCAGAAAAGCATTGCAATGAAGCACTTTACTTCATCGGACTTGGCAGCAATGACTACGTTAACAACTTCTTGCAGCCGTTTCTAGCAGACGGCCAGCAATACACTCACGACGAATTCGTGGAGCTTTTGATGACAACCTTAGGCCAACAGCTCACTGTATATATGTTCATCATGAGACATTATATTATATATATTTCTTCATATATAGTGCAGTCCAACCAAATTAAAGTTTGTTGATTTTGTTGTAACAGAGGCTTCATGAACTGGGAGCGAGAAAAGTAATATTCCATGGTCTGGGGCCGCTGGGATGCATTCCATCCCAAAGGGTGAAATCAAGGAACAGAGAGTGTTTGAAGCAAGTAAATCTATGGGTTCAGAACTTTAACTCCAGAGTCCAACATCTTTTGGGCGATCTAAATAAGCGTCTCCCACATGCACAAATGACGTTTGCAGACACTTATAAAGACGTCTTGGATCTAATCGAGAACCCCTCCACCTATGGTAAACCATATATATATATATCGTTAGGATTATGCAACACAAATTTTGATTTTTTTTAGTCACAATGGAAATACACTTGTTGTCTATAGCTGACCAGCTCAGATTAAGAAGGCTGGTTGTCCATAACTGACAAAGCTTATATAAGAAGGCCAATTGGCCACTTCCATTGTAGTTTGGACTTGTAACTTTGTGATTACCAAGTCAATAGTCCGACCAACTTGGCTGGATGTTTGGTCCCATCTTTGAATTTATTATTATTGTTGTTGTTGTTTGAAGGTTTTAAGATATCGAATACGTCGTGCTGCAATGTGGACACGAGCGTGGGAGGGCTATGTCTGCCCAACTCAAGGCTGTGCAAGAATCGAACAGAATATGTGTTCTGGGATGCGTTTCATCCTTCAGATGCTGCAAACGCCGTGCTGGCGGCCAAGATATTTGCCTCCCTTCACACTAGTGACGCCAATGCTCCTTCCCCTGCCGCAGCTCCGGCGCCGGCGCCTTCTGCTGGCCGCCGTCGACTGCTTAAGGTTACATGACCGGTGGTGGAAAGTGTTCAAGAATATAATGTAAACTGAAGGTGTGATGAGTATAACTCAAAGAAACAAGGGGGGTGTGATTTTTGCATTTGTTAAAGGAAAGAAACTTAGATGGATTTACCTGTTTTTCTTTTCGATACATACGATGATCGGATGATGTGGGAACTGAGAATTTGAATGAAACATCATATAATTGTGCTGATTAAAATCATTTTCAGGACCAAATGTAATACAAATTAAATAGTCATGCATTTAATTTGAAAATGTTAATAATCAAGAATTAAATGTGATACAAATTGAATAGTGATGCATCTAATTTGAAAATTTTAATAGTCAATGACTAAAATTGATACATGTATTATAGTCTGAGAGACTAAAAATGACATTTTCTCTTAACTAAACAAAATTATTTGAATTACTAGGCGTATGAATATATATATATATATATATATATATATATATATATATAAAATGAATAAATTATAAAATAATATATATTGGTACAATAGCTCTCCTTTCGATTTTCCGCTAGCTTTTCAAATCAAGCCTGATGTGGAACTTGTTTCTTCTTGCTCTTCACCAACCAATTCAATCAAATTAAATTTCCATATCACAAAGAGAGATCAGGTAGTACTTTTCCATCTTGAAGGTAGGCCTTGTTGTGGATCAATCTACATTATATTTAGTTTTGTCAAAATAATTATTTTTTTATATTTATAAAAATGAAAGGAGAAGTAAGAATAAGATCGGAGAAAACATTTGACGTGTGTACATATAACTACCACATTTAATATCAACCAAACCCTTTATAAATATTCACCCAACATGTCATGTCTCATGCTAAGATAGTGCGCCATGTCATGAATAATATATAGATTACAAATTTACAATTATAATTATTCAGAGATGTACTACTCATGTACATTTAGATTATAATTTATAATAATTATAAAATACCATAATGATACTAATATAAACATTACTATAGCAAAATATATGGATATTTATTGTATTATATTTTAGAGAGGATGAGATGATGAACTAATAGTAATAGTAATAGTAATAATAATAATATACCTATGCTTGCGCTTCTCCAGAAATCTTGCCAAAGTTGCTTTGCGAGCCATAGCTATTGCTGCATATATATTATATATATATATTGATGTCTTTGTTAAAATTTCATAATTTTTAAATATTATTTTTGGAATGAAAAAAAAAAAAAACAATAAAATTAGAAGTAATATATGTATAGTTATGTATGTACCTCCTGGAGCAAAGTTTTGATAAAAACTCCCTGAAGACGAGGATGGCGCTGTGGTGGTTTCATCTGTGGCATAAACAAAACTTGGATTTTCATTCCATCTCTTTTCTTCAATTTCTTCACTTCCAGCCATGCCCAGAACTAGCTCTACCTATATATTTTTCAACATTATTTATATCATAGTTTCAGACCCAACAAAAAAATTTGTAAAATTTTTATTGTTGTAATCAAATTTTGTTACGTGGTTTAAAAAAATAAAATTGTTACGTATGTATGTCAAAGTTTAAGGTGGGTTTACTTTCTGAAAAATAGAAAACGGATCCAAATTAAATATGAAATACTCCTAACTATAACTTGGTTTAGTCATGGAATGACATCATCCCATGCCATAGTCATAATTGATTACTCATAATATCATCATAAACAATAAATAAAGGATAAATTTGTGACAATAATTATGCTCATACTTCATTAATTTAACAACTAATTGGTGAATCTAAGAGGTGAGAGAAAGGATTTTGGACCTTTTCTGGCGATATGTCGTGAAAAGCAGAAACACTACCGGAATAAAAAATGGTCATTGTTGAAGGGGCAAGCTGATGACTTGGGATCTCACACCTCTTCCTATATGTACATATATATATGAATTAATAAATAGATAAATAAATATATTTTAATCAAATTATATTACATATATCCTCAGATTCTTCAATTCCATTGGGATAGCATGCATTCTATGGGGTATTTCAATATCTAATTAATTATATCTAGGAAAATACCAATATTATATTGGTTGTGTTTCACAATTACATATATTCATTCATCACATGCAAATAAATTGATTTAACATGCATTATCATTTTATTTTTAATACTATATTTATCATTAGTAAAACATGAATGCTTAAACTTAGTTGACCACCACACACTTCACGTTTATGGGTCGATTACTTTTTGATGGGCTCCGAACAACACGTGAACCATAATAAACATGTGTTTTATTTCAACTACAAGGCTAAAGATGACAATTGGAGTGCACATTTATGTTTATATATTATATATTGTCAACAAAAACAATGTAAGAGAGTTAATTAAAGTTTTTAGATTAAAAATAATAATGTGCACAACTTCCTCTTTTTTATTTTATATGTTATATTTACTACTCAAATTGACTTCTCTTTTTTCTTTTCGAATATTTTCTTTAATACTAAATGTATTTAAAACAAATTTAAAGAATTAAATAAAACTTTTAAGCTAAGAAATGTCTACAATTATGTTTTTTTTTTTCCTGTAGGGTAACTATCAGTCTATCAGCATGTGATACAATACTTAGTACACCATACATTATTCTATCTAATATTTAAAAAAAAAAATTAATGAAACTTTTTCATATATAAATTTTTTATTAATATAAAATTAAATATTATAAAAATGTGAATAATAAATTATGAAACCAGACTTTTTTTTTTTTTTGAACATGAAACCAGACATATAAAGTACAGAAGAAGTCAGATTATTATTAATAATTAATACGTACCATGAAGAAGTTGGAAGAAGGGGAAGTGTTTCCAGGGCAGAATCGTCTCCATAATTTAGTGGAATCGCCGCACCAAAGCCACGCGGGAAGCAATTAACGTCATTGGTCGCCGGAGTTCCGTCTGAAGCGGTGGTCGGAGACGCTCCTCTGAACGGCTGTAAGTCCCCAAACACGAGATTCTTCGCCGGAACTGAGTATGTCGACGGTGGTGATAAAGGAGGAGGAAGCACACATGGAAATGGTCCAAATGGCTGCCATTTCTGCTTAGCGGAAACTGTGCAAAGAAACAGTCAAAATTTATTCAGAAATCTTTTCACAAAGAAGAAGAAGAAGAAGAAGAAGGTATGATATATATATATATATATATATATATATATATATATATATATATATATATACCTGCAGGAATAGGAATTTTGGGGTGAAATTCCTTGTTGAGGTCAATCTGCAATTTCTTGCACTTTTTAGAACGCTGTTTCTTCTCCATCTGGATCGATGGATGGACGTATATTTAATTTGTTTCAGAAGATTAGAGGTATTGAAGGAAGATGAGAAAGAAGAGTGAGCGAACTGAAGATCAGAGCTCATCCATCAACGCAGAATTATTGAATATCCACATTTCTGAAAACACCAGTAGACAAGATAATGCGCCGACAATTATTATTAGAAAGAGAAAATTTAAAATTAAAATAACCCTCGTGCAAAGACACGTTTCGTTACACGTGATTCAATTTCAAAAAAAAAATATAGTTTGTAGAACATTAATAACATCAGTTATAATATTGTGTATTCTGTAAAATTATAATGTACAAATTATATTATTCTCTCTTATGTGCATCTGCCAAAGTATAGTATGTAACTTTATAAAATATACAACATTTTAAGAATATTCAAAATTAATAGTGCATACCTTCTCAAGCTTGTCCCAAATATATTAACCATTTGACTTAATAAACAAATTTATGAAAGTCAAGCATCTTGTGCTCAGATGGCATGTAGTGACTTCTTTCATGTGGAAGGTCATGAGATTGAGCTTCTATGGAGGCCCTGGAAAATAAGGTTTAATATCATCCAGATCAGATTAAGGGTTCAGAATGAAGACAATTCTCTCATTAGTATTTTTATATCCATAGCAACTATGCATTATATGTGATTCTAATGCAATTAAAATAAAATATATGATTTTATCTAATACAAAATATGATGATACTGTTTAACACGGTAAAATTTTGCATGTAAGTACGTAAATGTTTTATGAAAAATATATGATAGACGTTGTATAAAGTATGGTTGGTTGGCAGATTGACAGGTATACAGAGCTTAGAGATGAGGAGAGATGGGGACCAAACGTTTAGGATAATCCAAAAGCCAACTGCAGAAAACTGTAAAATTGTAAGGTCTACAACTAACCCCACCATTGTGAAATGGTACAAAAGGATTTGAGCCCCATACTTCAATTCAATTTATAAACTATAAAATGGAAGATATGATCGATGATGCTTTATTTGGCAATGGGACCACCAATCCAACTCACATCTATCATTGCCACTTGCCACCCAACCAAATTCTTTTTAAATTAAATAAATATATTTTAGAATATGCAATCATGTTCAATGTGTTCAAATTAAATGGTACGGTAATTGATTAAATATGACATTATTATGATAATTGAATGATTAAAAGTTAAATTAAGATACCTAATACGATGGGGTCGGACTTGAAGAAACAGACAATTGTTGCAATTCCAGATCACATTCTGCCTACAAGCAATCCTCTACGCAATATTGTTCCCAACAGGTTGAATCTCTAACTTTAATTGACTAAAGTTAATGTTAAATTTCATATTATATTTTTTTAATACATTCTAGCTAACATATTCATAGTATATGGAATGAAATTCGAACTTAAGACTTTCCTTATGAAAATAAATAAGTTAAGAATAATAAATAGTTAACGAGATATTCTGTTTCTAAAGTTTACACTAACAGAATGCATGGATATTTAGGAAAAGTAAATGTTATAATAGAGGGTAAAATAGGAAAAAAAAACTAAAATCAAAATAATATAAAACATTCATTTCAACAAACAATTGAACCAATATTTTTTAATTTTTGTTATAGGCTTAATTTTATTGATTCTTATTAGAGTAGATAGATGTTACTTAAAAAGATTATGCATGTACCATGTTGGACACAAAACATTATTTTTACGTATTATGGTGATTGCGATCATTATAAAATAAATAAATAAATAAATAGATAGATAAATAAATAAAAGGTACAGTGCTTATATAATGTGTGAAAAGTAGTCGATTGAAGAAGAAAAAATTACATATTTTATGGAATTTCTATAAAGTGAATGGTCCCATAAATGGATTTGACAAGATATGTATATCATATTTTACTTATCAAAAACGCATGTGCTCATACTTAATTTAGAAGGTGAAAATGTATATATGGACATATGGTGCCAGGGGCCATCATATCATGTGGGCAAAGTAAATGTGTCGGCCACAGGGAAAGAAACGTCTCATCCGTTTCATTAATTATTACTTTGCTTGCTCAATTAATATTCTATAAAAACATCATCAAATTTTGCACTCTGGATCGTGCATATAATAAAATAATATTTTAATTTGATCATTTTGTACTTTGATGTATAAAATTCAAAAAATTTCTTTATCGATAGCCTTGCAACATGGATCACAGATAAATATTTATTTTTTAAAAGATATTTTAAATGTATTAAAAGTCTATTGTATAGTAATATACCTAAAAAGAGTCGTTCAATACATAAAAATGAATCTTCTACAAAAAAAAATATTCAATAATAAAAATAAACATTTAATATACTAATAATGAACCTTAACAAGCAATCATTATTGTATGGACCATGGTCCACACAAACTGTGGTAGATTTTGTATGTTATAAAATAATGTACTTTTAGTATATTAAATATTAATAATATACATTGTATTCAGGGAAATGACATTATTTAAGTATTGAAAGTACATTATTTTATATAATGTATATTCAATACACAAATAATGTACATCTGGTATATTAAAAATGTACTTTTTGTTATAGTCCACACAGCACTGAATTTGCCCTTAACAAGCCTGTCATCCACTCATCCAGCCCAACTTTCTTGAAATTTTGGGTTGATCTAACACCTTTCTAAGAGAGGCATTAAATTACACAAAGTGACAAACACATCAAGCCCAACTTGTTTGAAATTTTGGTTGATCTAACAACTTGCAAGAGACAAGGCATTAAACACAAAGTGACAAGCAGGAATCCGCCAGGATGATTATATATTAGGTTAAGAATTGAAGAAGATACAACAAGCAATAACAAGTAGTTTTAATGTAGGCTGCCACTGCATGATCCATATTAATGTCGGTCCATCTGATAGAACAAACATTTTCTATATAAGGAATCACACATTAAAGGAATCTAACTAATGCAAGAAAAAATAGCAATAATCTTCCCATATACCTTTAGCTTGTAGAAAAAGAACGAACACAACCATCATAGGTGAACTCTATTAGAAACTAGAATTCAATTCATTAAGGCAAGGAGAAATCAACATTTTGATTCCTTAATTGTTTTTCAACTGTCTTTTAGAGTTTTCGATTTCATCTAATTTGATCATTGAATTGTTTAAACTTTCGTCAATTAAACACTTTCAGGGATCAAATTGATGAAATTTTAAAAAAGTGAAAATCACCATTTGGTCCCTGAAAGGGTTTAATTGACGAAATTTTAAACAATTCAATGATTAAATTGGTTTAAATTAAAAACTAGAAACTACATTGACAATTAGAAAACATTTGAGGGATCAAATTGGTTATCAATGGGGTATTTCAATATCTAACTAATTATATTTTGAGTAAAGTACCAAAATGATCCCTTGACTATAGGGAAAGTACCAAAGTACCAAAGTATAACAATTGTTTGAAGGAATCCAAGATAATTATTAGGTTAAGAAGAAGATACAGCTTAACAAGCAATCGTTATATTGTGGACCAGGGTCCACATAATACAGATACACATAAACACAATATAATGAACATGAATTCTATGCATTATATAGCTGAGGTCACAAACACTTAACATAATGCACAGAATTCATGTTCATTATTATCGTGTTTATGTGTGTGTATTATGAACATGAATGATGTGCATTATGAACATAAATTCTATGCATTATGAAGTCAAATTCTGTGTATTGGATCAGGGTCCACAGTGCACTGTGAACCCTTGTCCACGATATAATTTGCCTATAACAAGTAGTTCTAATGTAGGCTGCACGATCCACATTAGTGTCGGCCCATGTCACAGAACAAACATTTTCTATACTAGTAATGATGGCAAATTATACCGTGGACCAAAGTCTACCTTGCATTGTAGACCCTAGTCCAAAATAACCTTCAAATTCTGTATCTAATTGACACATTATGTACATACCGTTGATAATTTACATGCGCAAAAATTGTTAACTGTAAGTACAAAATGTGTTAATGGAATGTATAGAATTTTTGTATCAGGATTCACAATGCAATATGAACCCTATTCCATGGTATAACAATTGAGTAATGACACATTAAAGGAGTTATAATGTAGGCTGCACGATCCACATTAGTTTAACCGACACATTAAAGGAATCTAACTAATGCAAGAAAAAGAGGCAATCTTCCCAGATACCTTAAGCTTGAAGAAAAAGAAGAAAACCATCTCATGTAACTGGTTTGCATACTCATAGAAACAGACATTTCAGACTATTGTTCTACCTGTTTGATCAATGAATGCACACAATTCATGCAAGATGTAAGAATCAACAAAGCAAATAAGAAACACTCAAGAGGCGCGACAAAAGTAGTTTACCATCAAGTCACAAATGTGTGATTATCAAACATTCTAAACCCAAAGACAAAAAAGAACAGACAGATCATTGAACACTCACATAAAACAGTATACATAGGTCAAATCTATTAGGAACTAGAATTCAATTGATCAAGGCAATAAGAAAAGAGCATGTCTGCATGTGTGCCCAAAATACACATTTTCTTTTATAAACCATAGCAAAAACTCAACAGTTAACGTTAAAGAAGGCGAAACAAAGTTTATTGCAAAATCATATAGTTCCAAAAACCAACAAGGACAACTGACAATATCAAATACACATTCTGGCACTTTCACTATTTCACATCATAACTTACTAATGTATATAAAAGATCACACCATTGTTGTCTGCAACATTTCTATACACCTGAATCAGTGACACCATTTAATTTATCATCATATTCATCAAATCATGGATTCCATGCTCAAGAGACTCCTATTTGAACATGATTTAACAAATGCTACACTACCAACTGTTACTACAAAGTATCCTAGACAAAGCAAGTGGCAGCTTCAGAATGAGCAATGCCAGAACACGAATTTTCTTCTTATGGGAAATGCATGCCAATTCTAGTTCATTATAGCATTAATTAAGGCACATAAGGTTAACAGCTGGATTTAGCCAATTCACAGTTTCTCAATTCTAACTGCATGTATCTTTCAAGCTTAACAACCAACTTAACATATGGCCAGTGAGAACCACAGAAAAAATATCATTCTGTTTTCAATTTTTCCTGCCACAACAAACCTTGAATCTAAAGGTAAGCTTAGCAAATTGAAAGCTATGCTTATGCTTAGCAATCATTCCCAATTTAGCATTTAGCAGCAATCAGCAATGCCATCAGAAACAACCATCAGAAACAATCCATAGGAAAAACATAAGGCCAAAAACAAAATATTAACATAGAAAACTAAGCTCGTTATACTATCATATTGTGGACATCATTGTAATTGACAAAATAAAAGAGTTCCAAAATTGGACAAGCAGCAATGGAAAGTAAGCCAAGTCAGTACACTTATCATATTCCATATAGCAAACAGGAACCAAAAGAGGGGCCAATCCGATCTGAAAATTGACCGATCCAACCATCAGATGTATCAATCAATCAATCAGTCGCGGTTCTTCAACTTCTCGATGCGATTGTTAAGCTGATCGATGCGGACGACGAGGCTGGTGACGGAGTATAGGAGCCAGTAGAAGATGAGAGCGGAGGCGATGAGGAGGGCGTTGCGCTGGGACTTCATGATGGATTTCTGGTGGCGGAGGTGCTCCGAGGGGGAGCAGGAATCGGATTCACAGGTTGGACGGTTCTCGTACTTCCAGTATATGTCCATCAACAGGAAGAGGCAAAAGGGGACGATCGACATGAAAGGCTTGAGCAGGTTCCGAGTAACGGTGATAAGACCCTTGCGTAGCGCATCGAGGCCCGGGAAGGTAAGCAGGAGCAGCATGACAGCCTCTGCTCCGGCAGCATAGCCTAGCACCACCCACTCCAACGCCATTGATAAATCTCCGATTTGACGTACAATCGCGTTTTCTCAGTAAAGTTGAAGACGAAGAAGGTATCGGAGACTGAGAGGCATATGTATTTATGTAGGGATTTCAGATTTAACAGACTGGCACCTCTTTTAACTTCCCTTTCTTTTCCCCCATTTTTATTTTATTTTTCTCTATAAACATAAATATTACATTATTACTCCATACTTGTATAAATACACAATTTTAGTACGTGTTGACATGGAAACCACAATATTACAAGTTTGATTAAGCCTTCTTAATTTAAATCGATTAACTATTGGCAACTTAAATTGCTTTACCTCTTTGTGATGGTATCGTCATTGTTCTATAACTAACAGTTAATCAGATTTAATGACGACTATAGGCAACCTAGTCTTGAAACCTGGAGTGTTTATTTCAAGCTAGTGGTTGATGTGAATAGCTATATATATATATGCAATGCAACATTCAATGTAGTGTATGGATAGAGAGCAAATTAAGGAGTTTAATTAATTAGTTCATGGCAGTTGTACTGAAAAGAAATTGTTTCCAATTCCAAAACACATTGGCAGCTCTTAGCTCTAAGTTGCAGTAATATAGGACATGGCTCGGCGGCTCCAATTATCAGAGAATGGAAGAAAAACTAGGGGGGTTTACCCCTACTACTCTCTACAAACTCCCATTTTCTTCAAGTTGGACTCCTTTTGAGCTCAATGCTGCTTCACTTACCTAACCTTCATACCTTTAAACATTTTGCCATTTAAATTACACATTACTTTACCTCATCTTCCTAGCTTAGATACACAAACTTCTACCCTTCTCTCATCAATCCGAGAAGACTGACTATGCTTCTTCTGCAGAAGTTGGTGGCGGAGGAGGTAGTATTTGTCCCCCACACCTCAACCGCATAAGCATCCCTTGGCTACGCTCCACGCCTGAAAATATGCCCGTTTTGCTCTGCCTGTTTTGCCTTGTTAGCCGGCTCGCTAGTGATTCCAAGGCCTCTACCATCCATCCCTGCTCGCAAACTTCCCTAGCTTCACTGATGCTTATCTGCAAAATTCGATTTATTTATTCATCAATTATTGGTTGTACAAGTTATGTGTGCACTTTACACCAAGTGACTATGCGTACCCAGTGTCTTTGACGGATTTTCTTCTCAGGCCAACAATCGAGTTGCTCTTTGACTAGCATGGGAAACATGTGCCCTTCACAGGCAATGCCACTTCTCTTGCTTCCAAAGCTCCATGTTCCCAGTTTACACTGCAATCCAATTCCCAGAAAGTAACATGGTTTATACTTTTTCAACACAAACACAAAGAACCGCTATCCAAGTTTGGCTAGAGAGATACACTCTCATTCTTCTTTGACAGATGCAATCTCATATAAAGGTTAAACAATAACGTTTTAATCTGATTTATAAAGTTGGGTTGAAAGCTAAGAAGCACAAAGAGATCATGGAATATACAAGGAAAAGGGAGATTAACCTCAATATCACCTAGCACCCCAGCTTCCTCGATAGTCTCTCGCAGTGCTGCAGCTTCAATTGTTTCATCTGCTTCCCAGCCTCCCTGGCATAACACACCCAGATTTTTAAGTAAACAGTGAAATTCCCCACATTGTTGCACAATATTCAGCGTTTTTGTTTTATATTAAGCACAACCATACATTGAGTTTACATTATTGATTACCTTGGGAAACAACATCCCTTTGCCTTTTCTCTGCGGACTAATGACAAGAACTTCAAAGGCATCCTCGTTCAACGGGGATGTGTCAATCCTATCCTTGTATCTGTAAGGGATACATCTGCACAGTCAGAAACAGAAGCTTAGAAACCCACAATATGATTTACAATAGATCGAATACTCTAAAACAATCAGTTAGAAAGGCTTAACTCCCAACCAAAATTACAATCAAGAAGATGAATATATCACATCTCTACCTTTTGATCTTCAACCCAGATCTTTTTTTTTTTTCTCTCAAGTTTCTAATTTGAATTGCAATTATTTCTAAAAGTACTCCAAAGTCAACGGTGCAGCTAAAAATTAAGTAAAAATGATGCTGCTAAAATCACAACTGTGAGACGTACCACTTGACAGCGATGCTCTATCTAATACCAATCTTTCATCTGGTTGTGCTAACGTCCACGCAATTTCTCCAATTATGAATCCAAGAAACTATCCTAATTTACTTATCTTTAAAATACGCCATGGAAAGTTAAGGTGATGATAAGTACACAAAGGCTTAAGAAGAGTAATTAATCTTTTCTTCCCATAAATCTTTGAAGATGACAAAGCTATACTGCATACAAGTATTCAATCAGAAATCTTCTAAGCCATACCAGTAACCAGAACATTATGAGGACGAAAATGAGCAGAAATACTCTCAACTATGGCATTAATCTGGAACTGGGAAGTAAAAATTAGACCCCAATGTTCAATCACAAGTCAACCCTTCTTACGCGAGAAATAAAAACAGATAAAAGAAAACAGAAAATCTCTACATGGCTGTTTACATTCATAATCACCCAAACAGCATAATTACAAACCAACAAATTTCTAGTTTTGTTTATGGGGAACGAAGAGAAGAAATACCCGACGACTTGACGGCGACCGTTGTCGTAACGCTGCAAATGCCGGCCGGTACGTGAAACCAAAGCGACCATGTTTTCCAATTCCATGTGACTCTGTCTGAGTTGTCTGACAAACTGCGAAAATTAAATAAATAAAAGAAGAGGAATTTACAGAAAGAAGGAAAACAGAGGGGAATGTGAACTGCGAAAAACCCTCTCAAAAACGAAAGGAGAAAGCGAAAATTGGAGGGGAAAGAGAGAACCACGGGCTTTGGGTTCTCTGCTTTCTTCTTATCAGAATGGAAGAAACCGTTAAAGGCAATTTTTCAATTTTGTAACCGACGTTAATGAAGGTGCCTAACCAGTAACCACGTGCGTTACGGTGTTTTATCCTTTTACATTTTTATTTAGTGGTGGGTCAAGTGGTTTATTTAGTCTATCCCAATGATAATAAACGTTATTACTTTTTTTTTTTAATGCTATTGACTCTATTACATTGTAATATCTGTTCAAATATATTTTTTCAACTTAATGAAGTACAAAGAGTCAACAACGCTTCTATTGAGTCAATAAGTTTGTAATCAATATAACTTTAAAAGTGGGAATGATGATTAATCTTGATACGGACTTAAAAGGCGACTTCTACCGTTAAGGTCTACTCAGACACATCGACACATCTGACAAAAAGAAAAAAAAGAAAAAGAAAAAAAAAAGAAACTAAAATGACAAATAAGGGAATAATCTGGATTCGGCTTCTACGAGTGACAATTCCCCTTAGATGAGACACCTTTGTGTTAAACTTGGATCTTGTGTAAGCATTCTTGCCAAAGTCTTCTATTCCACTTTGGTTTCTTCTTTCTTGTTTATGTGGACCTTGTCATTTCACACATTACAAATTAGAATAATTCTAGAAAAAAGAATTACAAATTTAATTTCTACCCATAACTTTATTTTAAGAATACGAGGTGGAACATAATTTTAAAATATTATACCAGGTGAATTGAATATCAAAACTAAAATGGTATACATACGGAGGATTTGTAAACAATGTAAAAGAAAAGGTGAAAATCATGTCTCAAATGTGCAGTGCGTACTGTATGTCTGTATGTAGCAAACCTTTCCATGAACAGGACTTCTTTTAATAGATTATTAATTATGACCTTCTCTTGCTAGGAACTAAAATAATTGTGTGGGGGCAGGACTAATTGATTGGAGCAACTATGATTGCGCTTAATTCAATTCAACTAAAATAATTATTATTATTTTTTTCAAAGGTATCCCTCCTGCCGATAGTCAGAAGACTAATCCTCCATACTAACGGTCAGCATACTAAGTGGTAGAGGATTGATCAAATGGTTTGCTTCATTCACATTGGAGCCCCAACCTCATGCTTAAGGGACGAGGTGCTGAACCACCATGCCAACTATGTTGGTTAAAATAATTATGTTTTTTAAGTGTACAAATAAATGCATGATCTTTATTTAGTTTTCTAATAGCATAAATTAGACCATGAATGGGGGTTTGAAGTTACACTACCTAACAAAGATTATGAGATGATAATGTATTATTAAGTGGACTACAAGTCTTGTAAATGTTATACTTTTTATTTAGGTTATTGTTGGTTTAATTATTGGCAAAAATATAGTCTATAAGAAGTGTTATATCTTAAATTAGGTGTTTGTACTTGGTTGTGGTATTACATAGCTAGAATAAAAGGTTTTGTGAGTATTGGTTGCAATAGGAAACTCAAGGTACAGATGTTGTGACAAAGACACTGTTAAGATTCAAATACGAAGGAATTAGGAATTCGTTGAAGATCGAGAATATTCTAAAAGGTGTTCTAATAACAAAATTCTGTCGTTACATGATTAATATCCTATTTAGTCTGGAATTTAGGAGAAAAAATGTAGAGTGCCTAGTTATCATAAACACGTCTCTAACGTTTTCTCTCTCTAAGTTAATAGAGATCACAATTCACAAGTCTCATATGAAACTTTGAGTCTAAATTTGCAAAAGACTTGTGGTGATTATTGTCTTGGTTCAAGACGTATTTGGGTGTTGCAATGACTCGCATGGAGGGACACTTCGTGGCGGCATTGTTGGAGGGGGGTCTTAAGTCGACGGTGGAGTTGATTGACATCAATCCACGAGCTAGTCAAGGTTCATGATGCTCTTACATGAATCTGATGGATTCTTGGTATTGTCTTTACCTCACCATTTTGTAATTTGTACTTGAAAAAGTGATAGTGGTTCAGGCCTTTACCGAGTTGGGAGCCTTGTAGATGTAGAAGTGGTTACTTCGAACTGCATAAACACATGTGCTCTTTATATATATATATATATATATATATATATATATATATATATATATATATTAGACTATATGATTCTACTTCTAGATCAACAGTTCAACACTAACTAGTACTGAGCACTTGGAACTCTCTAAATAACTACAACAAGAGTACATGTGGATTAGTGTGTGGAAGATAATAGGCAAAGGCACACTTCCCTCTACTCTCTAGGCTTGTTCTATTGGGTATTACTCTGTAGATTATTGTGTCAATTAAACTTTATTATTTTTTTTTCAACTTTTATTTTTGAAAAAAAAAAAAATTTAAAAATTCCCAAAGAAAGTACTTGATACAATAAAAATTAAATCAATTTAACATGTTTGGGATGACGGTAGTCGTGGAATTGTGGAAAGTAACTTTTTATGCAAATAATTTCTACTAAAATGGTGAAAAATAATTCACCCTCAAAATGAAATGCGGGGCCTATTAAAACATTCTAAATAAAATCCCTTCTTCATAAGGAAAATGAGCGGAAAAGTAGTTGCCTTGAATTCCCCGTCCTACAATATGGCCATATTTTCCCTTGGTTTTCCTATTTTATCCATTGTATATATTTTACTTGGTCATATGATCATATCCACTTTTGTAACCTTGTGATTGGTATCAACTATTCATGCATGTTAATAAGAAAATTAAAAATCATGTAATATTGTCCGATCTTAATTGCCTCTTTACTGTCCATAAAGTAGAGGCAAACGTTACAATTGCTCCATAACTTAGGGACAAAAATTACAATTTTCTCTAATAATAATAATAATAATAATAATAATAATAATAATAATGTTCAAATAGACCACTAAACTATATACAAATAAACAATTAGCTATCGAACTACAAAAAACTACAATTGAATCCATGAACTACCTAAAATTATGCAATTAAACCTGATGTAGATAATTGCATGGAGTGTATGTATGTATAAAGCAAGTATGAGAATTGTAGAATAATCACAAGGGGAAAACCCCATAAATGTCTTTTATTCAATGTAGTTCTTGAATCTCTAGAGAGAGTAGTATAAAGAGAGAGAGATAGTATAGAGGGAGGAGAGAGGAGCAACCCCAAAATGAAGGGTCAAGGCCCCTTTTATAGGCCCAAGTATGGGCGGGTTTAACTTTGACCCGTGCACCAGAACTCGAACTGTTTGATCCAAACCCAAACAAGAGCACGGAGCGTACGGAGAGCCTGAACCCGGGGTATATTCCCCATCAAAACTAAAATTAACTTGTTTTACCGGTCATTACTGAAGTAACAATTAATTTATTAAAATTTTAGTTTTTAACATTATAACAATAATTTTAAACTTAAATTTTTTTATAAAAAAAATCAATAAATGTTTTTTTTTAATATCAAATTTAAAATTATTTTAAAAAATTATATAAATTAACAAAAATAACTGGTCGAACATGTCAATTTCAATTTAATTTAATTGCATAACTTTAAGGGGGCATTTGGTTCACATAATGTTAGATTACCTTAGGGCATGTTAGATTCCTGTGTTTGATTTAAAACTAAGGTATGTACACAATGGAATGTGAGATCACTTAAGAAATTGGAGGGTATCTCACATTCCCTTTCAATAGCTAAAAACTTAATGTGGAGATTATGTGATATTCTCTGAGAAAATTACATAACCTGAACCAAACATGAGAATCTTATATTCCCAAGTAAATATAACCTAGTTATCGTATATAACTTGAACCAAACACCCCTCTAAATGGTTCAGAGATGTAGTTATAATTTTTTTAATTAGATGACCCGGTTGTACATTTTTGTATAAGAATAACCCCATTAAGGAAATTTTGCACAGGTTTTGATGTTACAATGCTTTGTTGGAAGAGAGAGAAGGGAGGAGAGAGAGTGTTTGGGGGTGGTCTTGCAAGCATTCAAGATTTTGCAGTGGTGTGGATCCCACGGTGGGAAGAAAAAGTTGAGCTTCATGCATGTGAGGGCAACTCTTGCTCCGACGGCGTGTAAATATGCTTTTTTTTTTGTTTTTTATAATTTAATTTTTCTTTTCTTTTTTTTTTTTCTCATATCTTATTTTCTATTTCCTAATCACACTTACAAAAACTCACTCAAAAACTATACCAAAGCCCCATAATTGAGAATGCCCTAACTAAGGAGACACGCGTACTGTTATGATTGGTTAGGGGGCAGATTCGTCGGGTATTTAAAATACGCCAAATCTTGCGCTTCCGGTTCCAACGGCCTGCTGCACTAATTTAAGAACATTAATTAATTAATCCTTAAAATTTTGGTCTGAATATATAAAAAATGCCATCTGGCTCCCGGTGCATGCACAAGAGCAATAACGACCCGACAAACTAAAATTGTATTTGAAAATTTTAGCGGCGTAAGACTTAAAATACTTGTCTATTTGTACTTTGTAGCCAGAATTCAGTTAGTTAATTGAACTGAAAATCATGTAATCGAGCCATTGGAATTAGGGGAAAAAATCGCCCAAATATGACACTTTGTAATGATTGCATCATTATATTTACTACCAAATTATTTTCCGAATCACGATTCACATTGTAATATGAACACCATTTTTAGTATATTGAAATTTTATTTTAATGTACAACATGTTCATTTTTAGATAGTATATTAAAAAACAAACGTTTAGTACATACATGTTGTGAAATAATAGAACAATAGAGAGGATATGGAGAGAAAGGAGATGATCTTTTATTGATAATTTCAAATATGTACATCATGTTATTAATTACAAATGAAAGATATGATCCTATATATAAGAAATAAACTCAACTTTTCATATCTACAACATAAATGAAGAAGATGAAGAGGTGGCAATAGAGAGGTCATGCAATAATGACCATCAATATATATATATATATATATAACATTCCCCTTGGCCATTATCTTACTGCACTCATGTCTCATTAAAAATATCGTTAGAAAAAATTTGTGGGAAAACTTAGTCGAGGAAAAAAGAATATATACTAATCTTCGTTTAAGTCGAACTGGTCCAATTTAGAGGTAAAACACTGATTATATTGATTTTTTTCATGCCAGAGTTATTTTATAAATAGAATGATTGAGATAATAAAGAATTGTTAATCCATTCTTCAATCACTTCTCTTACGTGGATTATAATGTGTTTGAATTGTTAGATTCTAATACCAAAATTTCTATTACTAATAAATATATATAATTCTAGACAACTAATTTAATAAGATTCCTAATTCATTATATCAATATCATTGACATATCATAACCTTAAGTATATTTTCTTAATGATGATTTTGTAAAACTGATATGGAAATAGTTAAAGTTAAAGTGAAAAAAAAAAAATAAAAATCCATTCCTAACTAGATAACCACTATTAAAAACAAAACAAAAACCTATCGTTATATTTGAAGATCACCATGGCTATTTTTTGAAGCCACAATTAGACAAAGGCAATCATGGTAACCATTGTCTAGACATAAATGAAGATGATAGTTATATGTGGTTGTTTATCTAGATTAGAAGTATATGTGGTTGTTTTAATTCAAAGCTATTTAAAGATAATTGTGATTAGAATGTGTCATTTCAGTGATAAGGAATATTGATAAAGTTACGGTGGTATCATGTCAATGTAGCAAATAATGAAAGTTACTTAGACTATCTTTATCCCTGCAATTTACTTTAATAAATAAATCTTACTATTATATCTTAATATTTACAATTCAAAACTATGCTATTTTCTCTACATTGTTAAATTTGAACTCATCTACAAAATATAATAATAATAACATCTAAAATTATTATAAAGTATGTAATAAGTATGGAAAAAAGTCAAAAAAGTAACACCCAAAAACTGTTTGCACAATAGTTGCAACCTGAAAATAATGAAAGGCTTGCATTCCACTTCAACAAATAACATTTTTTAAAAAAAATTTGTGTGACTATATTGCAAGCCCATGCCATAGTAAGTATTTCCAGGCAAATTATTATGTGGACCCAGGTTTACCTTGCAATGTGAACCAGAGATCAAAATATACAATTTACATATTGAATGTTCATAATTTTGTAAAAACATTAAATGGTGAGCATTTAGTATGTAAATTGAGAACATTAAGTATGTAAATTGTGAAAGTTCAGTATGTAAATTGTGTATTTTGTACCCGAGTCTATCTTAAAAATTGAAAATGAATTTGAAGTGTAATAGAACAACACAAATAACACAAAGATTAAATACTTGATACAACTTAAATTACTAACACAATTTTGATTCTAGTTAATGACTAACATTATTGATTTTTATTAAATTTTAGAGATTAGAGATAGAGATAAGGTACTCACAATGCAAGAAAATTTGTGCCCAATATTAAAATAATAATCATACTAAAATTATTTAAACTTTTAAATTCTAATTATCTTTTGCAATTTATTAAAATGATAAAATTTGACTATCAAATTTGAACAATATCAAGAAATATTTATATTATTTTATAATAATAATAATAATAATAATAATAATAATAATAATAATATAATAATAATTTCATTTTTAAAAATTTAATATTTATATTTTTGAAAATAACTAACAAAACCGTATATAAGAAACAATAATTAAAATCTAAATGAAATCAAATTTATGTACTCGGTATTATATTACTCTAATATAATGTCGACACATATATATAATATTATTATCATCGAAGAATATAAGAAACGATATGGCCGTAGATGTACGTGGATGTAACAGTAATGAAAAAAGATAACATAAATAATAACGCTAGGGTATTTTTGTTGAAAAAAAACGTATAATACAACTCTTATGGTATGATATATCAACCAAAATAACGAAAACGCATACATAAATGAAAGATATCAATCTTCATTCGCTCTTAATAGATTTTTAGATATCATGCACGAGCGATATATAACAGTACTGATTGAAATTTTCAACTCCACAAACCTTTTATTATCTTAGCCAACTCCATGTTATTCATAGATATTTTGACTCAACAAGAAAATTAAAAGTATTTATACAACTTATAATCGATCTCTAACTTTCAAACCACACTAAGAATATTATGTGTATCAAGAATCATGTTTCACTTTTTTAGCTATCCCTTCTAGAGCATAATTTTTTTTTTTTTTTTTAACTTTAAGATTACAATACCTCCCTCCTACAATTAAACAATGAGATTACTTGTGATCGTAATTAATATCATACACAAATAATAAAAGAGAGTAATCCAATAATCAAACTATTTAAGATAATATTTGCTAATTTGTTTATCTTCATCAAAAAAAGAATCAAAAAAAAAAAAAAAAAAAGAGCTAGTGCCTTTGCCAAACATTGCATAATAATTTTGAGATCGGGCTTGATAATTAATTACATAAATAAAATATATCAATTAATAATAACGTACGACTGGTCAAGTATAATCTAATGCACTAATGATTATGATTTATATGAATTTATGATGCTCGGTTGATGTTAATTATTGCTCATAATTGGAAACATGTCACGCCTTGATGTGATTAAGGAATAGAATTCATTTTATATAAAATCATTATTTATTTATTTAATTTTATGAACGAAGTTATTGCAAATACATGGGAGAAAATAAAGACAGATGAGATAAAGATTTGATTATCAAAGAAAAAAAAAATCGAATCCTCATCAGTAATATACTTTTTTCACAAATATTACATTTTTCTTTATAAGTATTGCAATTTTTTGATCGAATAACGGAATCTCTAATAGCTTGAGATTATTTGTCACACCCTCATCTCCTTGTGTTTAATCTGCTACCTCATATAATCTTTAAATTTGCCACAAATTAATAAATGACCGAATAACATATAGTTCATACTGCACCCACATTTTCTTTAAATGTTGACATTGATTCATAATTTTATAAGTACATTATATTTGATACTCTGTACTTAATTTCTTTTTCTCCCAAAGATTAAATTCTTAACCCTAAAGGTCTCTACACCTCGCCATGCAAAAATAATTAATTTTTATTTCGTCCATTAATCATGTGAAACATACAAATATATGAAATTCAATTACTCACTTAAGATAATACAATTTTAAATCTATTCTTAGTCATGCAAATTGAAATCACTAATGGACCCTGTCTAAAATAATGTTTCAAAATAACTACTCACATAGTCACATGTCATTTTAGTCATTTCCTTTCAATATAAAAAATATCAGTATCACAACTTTATAATATGTAGAAAAAATCTAAGAAAATAAGCTAGCTAGGTATACCTGTACACATCTTTATAATTTTAGCAAGAAGATATAAATGCATAGCTCGAAATAAAATTAAAAAATAAATTTTATATATTTAAAGTATGGTAGCTCAGTTGGTTTCAGCTAGGTGAAAGATTGCACCCAAGAATTAAAGGATGTATGATTGA
Source organism: Ipomoea nil (assembly GCF_001879475.1). Taxonomy (NCBI): domain Eukaryota; kingdom Viridiplantae; phylum Streptophyta; class Magnoliopsida; order Solanales; family Convolvulaceae; genus Ipomoea; species Ipomoea nil. The sequence goes on from NW_017616846.1 coordinate 1,414,529, forward strand.
ATCATGACAGTCGCAGTGTGAGAGTTTTATCCTCTTGTAGGGTGACTCCTTGTGATCGAACATCAATTACTGATCTTCCCACTTAAAAGACTGTGAAATCACCATCATTTAACTCCTTCATATTTCTATGGGGTGAGAGGTTTTGTCTTTTATCTATTATACTATCATCTCTATCACATAACTTGGACTACTGTACCCCATAAGTTTTCATCCTTATCTAACATGAGGTGGGATACAAAACCAATGAAATATACCTTAAAATATATGTCCAAAAAATTGTCACCATTAAATTGTCCTACTCCAAGAGGAACCACAGGTCTCAAAAGTCAATATGTCCTAATTAACTATATAGAATGGGACAACAAACATAAATAAAACAATAAAAACAAAATATTTACTTTTTGCATCATTTGAACAAGTCTCCCTGAAAGCTCAGTTGTATTAATTTTTCATTATTTGTATTTTTTTTCAAGTTGGATCACTTAATGAATTAGCTAGTTGAGCCATATTTTCCCAGAGACAGCAATCATTGAGCTTGTATAATAATTAACTTGAAACTTCAAAATCAATGGCTGAATGGAGACATAATCAAGATGTCATCAGGCCGGTTTCGATCTGCAATGTATTATTTATAGAGGATAGGCAAATAAAAATATAGCAAGAATATAATGTTGAGAAAAAAGAAAGAAAGAATTTGTGGGAAGTTGAAATGAGAAATGATGAAAGGTTTCCTTGTGATTCAAGCAAGGAACAAAAGGTTTTGATGATTTCCTTCTTCTTTGGGAGGGAAGAGACATGGTCCCAGTGTTGTCGAAGTTTGAACCTTGGTTTCGACTCTTAGATACTGCCTACTGAACTAATGAGTTAAGTTTGTGCGGGCATTTTTAATGATTTTCTTTTTATATGTGTTGGTGCTTTGTTATTAATGGGAGAATTGAATTTAGGTATAGAAGATAATTGGACCAAAGGCCTAATGCAAGAATAGAGGTTCAGACAAAAGATTAGGCTAAAAGCCCAAGGGCAAGGGTTGCGACCAAATGTTGGGGCAAGAGGTCCAAGGGCAATGTTACACCACTATAATTTTGTGGTGCGTCTATACCAAAAGAAAGAAAGAAAAATTAATGATACACGAAAATCGTTAGGAAATGTTTGGTTCACAGAATGTTATATATATTACTTTAAGAAATGTTAGATTGTTGGGAATGTTAAATTCTTGTATTTGGTTTAATATTGAGGTATGTAATATAAATTTGTGTGGTTGAAGAGTTTTTTTTTTTTTTTTTTTTTTTTGAAAAATGGTCAAATAGGCCATTGAACTTTACCATAAAAGTAAGTTAGGCCCCTACATATTTCAAAGGTATAATTAAACTCATCAACATGTTATTTTAGTGCATTGAAGCTCAAAACTAATTAATTATTAGGATTTCGGTAACCCTTCAGCGATCCTCCAGCAAACTATGACACTATTTCTGATAACAAAACAATCAGCGATCGGTGAATGGTCGCCGGTCGCCTTCAAATCAATAGAGAAGGCGACCCAGTGATCTAATCACCTTCTCCCGTCGCCGGTCGTATTGTCACAGGGAATAGTGCAGGAGGTAGTAAGAGGATCACTAGAGGGTCGTTGGAACTCTAGTGACGTAACCGAGCTTCTAAATTTTCAATCATTAATAGTCCACACAACTATGTGGACCATACTATCAAATAACGTACATTCAGTACACAAATAACGTATTTTTAATATATTAAAATTTATATTGCATTCAAAGAAAGTATATTAATTGAATACTAAAAATACATTATTTTATATAATGTATATTCAATACACGAATAATATACTTCTAATATATTAAAAATGTACTTTTTGTCATAGCTCACGCCATAATTTGTCCTAAATTTTGTTTGCCTTATTCAATGTCTTGTTGCTTTTTTGGAGCATAATTACTCAAGAAGTTCAAGCCCAAACGCAAAAACTGAATGAAAGACCTATAAACTCGTTGAAATAATTTGCGCCTTGATTGCATACGAAATTAGCCTATTATTTGGTTGTCCAAAGCCCACTGGATGTCAATGCACTGTGTTTTTTGATGTTTTCCTTAAATGCTCACGGCCTTCTACAATGAACTAAATTCCATGGCAAATTATCGGTAAACACAACTGTGTGGACCACGATAAAAAACAACGTTATTTTTTATGTCTAAAACAAAATTCATGTTTTGTGTGCGTGTTAAAATAATCAACATTTTAGGATAAGATAATGTATGTTATGAGTTAGAATAATATATTTTATGTGTTAGAATAATGTATTTTATATGTCAAAATAATAAAATTTTTGAGGTAAAATAATATATTCTATGAGTTAGAATAATGCACTTTATGTGTTAGAATAATGTATTTAATGAGTTAGAATAATGTAAAATGTACTTTATGTGTTAGAATAATGGAATTTCTGGAATAAGATAATGTATTTTATGAGTTAGAATAATATACTTTATGTGTTTTTGGATTGTAGTCTACACAGCTATATGGACCACGATTCTTGCAATAATGATTGAAATTCCATCTTCTTTACATTTAAACCAAATATTAGAATAGAAATGCATAAGAATTTTATATTCACCAATATAATCAAACAATAGAATTTGAATTTTTTATGTTTTACTTTATTCTTTCATTACACATTTGCACCCAAAAGCTTTATTAATTAGTGTATGTATTATCTCAAATTTGATCATGGGTTATTTGCTGAACTCAATTTGCGGATTATTGTATACAATCAATACAGATAGGGCAATACCTACCTCTCCTAGAATCATCATTATCTGCATACGAACGAATTGAAGTTATCCATTGAATTAGAATTTGATCGAACGAATTGAAGAATCCATCGAAAATGTCTCTGCTTACGGATCTCGTCAACCTTAACCTCAAAGACGCCACTAATAAGATCATCGCTGAGTACATATGGCGAGTTTCGATCTCTTTAATTCGATTCTCTCATTACTTTCTTCCTATTTATGTTCTTCAATTCATTTTTCTTTTTGTTTATCTTCTCATTGTCTCCTTCTAATAATTATTATTAACAAAACTATGATTTCATGCTGGGGACTACTTAGGATTATTAGTCTGGGATAAGTTAATTAGGAAATCTATCATTTACATCTTATTATGTATTGCCTTTTTGAACAGGATAGGTGGATCTGGTAAGGATCTCAGAAGCAAAGCAAGGGTATTACATTCTTCCAATTCTTTTTTTTTTTTTTCTTTTTTCTTTACGGTTACCAAGTCAACAACCTGTTCAACTTAGCTAGAGTTGAGGTTTTAACGTACAGACTCTTGATGGACCTGTGACTGATCCTTCAAAGCTCCCAAAATGGAACTACGATGGCTCTAGCACTGGCCAAGCCCCTGGAGTTGACAGTGAAGTGATTCTATAGTAAGTAGTTACGTTTTTGTTTTTAAAGAATGTAATCACACTTTTCTATTTGATTTTGATGGTATATATGTATCTGTAACGTAACGTAACAGTCCCCAGGCAATTTTCAAGGATCCTTTCAGGGGAGGCAACAATATCTTGGTGAGTTTAACTGCAGGATTATTGTATTGATGAGTATTTCAAGGCATGCAATATAATGCACACTGGATTTGATTCGCGTTTAGTATTGTATAGGTGATGTGTGATTCCTACACTCCCGCTGGTGAGGCTATCCCCACAAACAAACGCCATGGCGCCGCCAAGGTTTTCAGCCACCCTGATGTTGTTAAGGAGGAGCCCTGGTAATTCTTCAGGCTGCATGCATTATATATATTGTGTTTTCGATTCGATCTAGCTAGGCTGCAGCATGCATGTGTTGTGTATGTTATATATAACTACTTAATTATAATTTTTGGTTGAATTGGTTTAAATCATATTAGGTATGGAATTGAGCAGGAGTATACCCTCCTGCAAAAGGATGTGAAGTGGCCTATTGGATGGCCTGTTGGGGGTTTTCCAGGGCCTCAGGGACCATACTACTGTGGAACTGGCGCTGAAAAAGCTTATGGGCGTGACATTGTGGACTCACACTACAAGGCCTGCCTTTATGCAGGGATTAACATCAGTGGCATTAATGCAGAAGTGATGCCTGGCCAGGTATAGACCCTGTTTGATAAATGGTTGTTAGCTGATAAGATTAATCAGATGGTATAACTAGTTGATAACATTAGCTGATTGTAGAAAGATGATTGGTAAATTAGCTTTTAGTGGCTAATTGAAAAAGTTGCTTTGAATAGCTTTTAAAATTTTAGCATTTTGGAGTACAAAAAGTTAATTAATCAAACACTTATGATTTTTAAACCACGTCAAACAACTAATAGTGGTCAAATAAGCCAAAACTGACCTATAGGCTAACTATTTTACCAAACCAGGCCATAGTATTTACCGCGTGGGTGATTCCTGAGTAATAAATTGTGAGCATAGAGTCTCTTTTGGTAGTAATAATGTGGGAGGTGAGTTACATTATTGGCGGGCATTTAGTAACCAAAAAAGTTTGAACTTTTCAGGAAATTTAGGTCAATAGGAATTGCATTAAATCCCACCAAATGGGATGCGATTTTTTTTCCGATAAAGTTATTCTCATCAAATATATTCTTTGATAAAAACGTTTTTCTTGAAAATTTAATAAATGAGAAAATACCAAACCACCTCTCATTTCCTTAGCTTACATATTTTCTGTATTGATACGTTATATATGCAGTGGGAGTTCCAAGTTGGACCTGCTGTTGGCATCTCCGCCGCCGATGAAGTATGGGTAGCTCGCTATATTCTTGAGGTAATACAATTACACTATATTATATTATATTATATTATATTATATTATATTCTCCATATATGTTAAAGAGAATCATATCGCAGCTAGGCTTACTGTGTAGTATTTTTGGTGTGGTGCAGAGGATCAGTGAGATCGCCAGCGTTGTAGTCTCGTTTGACCCCAAACCTGTTCAGGTGAGCTCGATCGCTTGCAGTTTTCTGGTTCAGATATGATTCTTGAATATTACAGTACATGTTTTTGGTTAGACTGGAAAGGGAAATTTGAGTCTTTGAATATGAATTTCTTTATTTTATCTGCAGGGTGATTGGAATGGTGCTGGAGCTCACACAAACTACAGGTACAATGAACAAAATGCATACATTCATATACTCTGCCATAGAAATACAACTAACTGGAGATGAGATGAGACAATGATTTTTTTTGTTTTTGCAGCACCAAGTCAATGAGGAATGATGGTGGACTAGAAGTGATCAAGCAGGCCATTGAGAAACTTAAACTCAGACACGAAGATCACATTGCCGCATATGGTGAGGGAAACGACCGCCGCCTTACCGGAAAACATGAGACCGCCGACATCAACACCTTCTCATGGGTACGTTTATTTTACTCATCATCATCGTCTTCTATGTATCGTTACCCAATTTTATGAAATGTATTGTCGTACCTTTTCTAGGGTGTGGCGAAACGCGGGGCCTCTGTTCGGATTGGGCGAGACACAGAGAAAAATGGCAAAGGGTATTTCGAGGACAGGAGGCCTGCTTCGAACATGGATCCCTATGTTGTTACCTCCATGATTGCAGAGACCACCATTCTCTGGAAACCTTAGCTTGAGCATGCATGCATGTTAATTATGTGGTTGCTGTTCGATCTTAGGTAACAGTGATCGAGCATTATATTGCATTTCAGAAATTAATTAAGGTAGATAGTTTAATTTGTCTTGTTAAAAACTGTTTCCCAGGTTTGAGTTTCATTCTTGTGTAATTTATAGCAGCAAGGCTGAGAATTCATTGAATTAATTAGCCTCATTTTGGTCCAAATTAAAATGTATTAGCCTCCAGCATATCAAATTGTTACACCATACCAGTTACTTATACTATATAAACCATAATTTTAAGCATTATATTATATTATAGTATTTGATTTAATACAGAGTAATAAAGAAGACGATCACTAATTCATAAAAAGTATTATAGCACTAAATAGTAAAAATTCTAATTATTATAGACAATTTTTTTAAATATTTATAAAAAATAAAAATAAAAATATTATTCTATATATTGACAAAAATATCATTTCACAAGGTTGGGTTATAAAATCTCTCCAAATTTTGAATTAAATAATTGAAGACAAGGGTACTTGGCATTATTGAAATTTCAAATTTGAGTTGGCAATCGTCCGGGCCATGCATTCTGTAGTTATGAGTTACGACAGCACGTGATGGTGTTGTGATAGGAAACCACTCAAAGGAAGCACCCATGTTCTTTTGTGGGTGTGTTCCTTGAAGGCACTTCATTATACACGCGACCATGCATGTATATATATGTCCTGACCATTATTATTTGAAATTGATCGTTATGCAGATTATGAGGGTATTTGGTCAGTAGCTTTTAGTTGATTGGGTTAGTGAGTTTGACTAGCTAATAACAATAACTGATTACATACAAAATGTTGATCGAAAAAGTTGCTTTGAACAACTTTTCGAATTTTAGCTGATGGATGATTACATACAAAATGACTTTCTCAAAATGTTTATCAAAAAACTGTTTTGAACAGCTTTTTGAATTTTAGTGTTTTAGAACAATAAACTATTACAAAAGTTAATTAATCAAACACTTATATTGGTTCTTTAATCAAGTCAAACAATTAATAATGATCAAACACTCCAAAATTAATTGATAGGCTAACTATTTTGTCAAACAGAGTCTATAATCTATATCATATATAGTTGTACTTATATATTAGACACTACAAAAATTTGTATTATTATTATTATTATTATTATTATTATTATTATTATTATTATTATTATTATTGTTATTATTTGGCATATTTGCCCAATAGGTGAAAGATGATGACGACTGGAAGCCCATTGTAGAGATGATAAGAGTGAAGATAATTGGAAAACGAAACTCCCAGGGACGAGGATTATTATTGGCTAAGTATATTAGTGGTGGGATTTGGAAGAAGAATAAACTATGATGACATGAACCGCATTTTATTTGCTGTCAAACACCATTTTTTTTCCTTTTTAAACCTCATTCCATGCACACAACATGCAGACCATCCTAGTTAATTACATAAATTTAGGACATATATCCCAACACAGCCTTATACGGACAGAGAAAGACCCCGAACACGTTGTGGTTACACCAAAAATTCATTCTCCCAATACAACCTTATACCAAAATATATAGCCAATAGTTCCTTAACCAAATTGTGCACTACATTTAAGAATATGACTATATGAGTTACGTTACATCGATCCGGCCTCTTTATTCAGAATACGTACGATTACTTTTGTTATTATTGTACTTTGTCGTCCTATAACACAAGTCTTCGCCAATTGACTTTCTGAACATCATACTAAATTTGTTGTAATCGACACATTCGTTGGTATATGTTGAGCCCATTAAACCCACATGCTAGTCTGCTTACTTTCCTCACCTATTTGTTAGTTTCCAGAGTCTAAGAAGACTATATATGTCAAATTGGCTTACAGCACTGATATAGTTATTTGATGAGCTTTCCCAATCACCTAATATTGTAGTGGACCAACAATTTTATTTTTATGAAAATATTAACACAATAATACAAACAATATAATTCAATTCCAATAACAATACATTACTCGATGTGTGCCACATGCTTTATAAAAAATTGTTACACCATTCTTGTGAAAGAAAGAGAGGAAAAATTACTCTTCCCCGACAACAGGTACTGAATTCATTTTCATTGATTGAAAAGTAAGAAATGGTGGGAGGAAAATAATTTTCATCAAAAGAATTGATGAAGATAAAGTAAAAGTAATAGAGAGATTCTCGATCTCCTATATATCTTTTTGATTATATAACAACATTTGTAGCTAGATCTACAAAAATAGGCTGAAGCTAAGAGTGATGATATGATTGTATAAATATAATTCAGTATAATAACTACTTGATTTGTGAAAAATATAATGATTTATATAAATATAAATGAAATGAAATTTGAGTATATAAGTAGTTGTCACCCCAGCCTTGTCATTGGAATGTCTTTTCGTGAAGTTATCAAATATTTAATAGTATGATATATCGGGTCCATATATTAGGTACATGCACCAATATATGGTGTAGTATTAGGTTATATGTGTTCTAGTGCTAGCTGCATAACACTACAAACATCATATCATATCACAATGAATGAAAGAGTGGGTGAGCAACATATATAACATTAATATTGGGACTACATACTACGTAGAGGCATTAATTAATGAAATGTGAAGTGGATTAGAGAGTAGCAAACAGCCACTGGTTTACGATTTGAGCAGATGAAGTGGGACTGAACACCGGCAGGGCCATTAAAGAATGGAGCTTTGAGGTTGACGGTTTTTGAGGAATAATGGGGAGTTAGTGGTTTGTGCCTCCCAGGATTTCCATTTTCACTTTGTCTTTTGTGATTCAATTTCTATACTTATTGTACGTTCTATTTTATTATCTCAATTTTGCGGCTTAAAAAAATTCACACCCAAATGAATATGTAATAGTGCTATTAATGTGATCCACTAAATGCCTTATTGCCTTATACGTGGTGGGTCAAGCCAAGTAGTACTTAGATTAATGTGGTGTTAATTGAAATAGTGCGCAGAACAATTGGAATATATATATAGGGAAGGGATCAGGTGCATTTGAGGCTTCCCGTGCGGTTGTGCGGGTGAACGCACGTTAAGCATCAATCTGACGCACTTAAAGTACACAACACACGCACATTAAGCACACAAACCTCACACATGTTAAACACAAGCCTCACGCATGTTAAGCACATGCCTCAAGCATGTTAATCACAAAAACGCACGCGCCTTAAGTTTTAAAAACAACTCACATTAAGTACACATTCACACACATTAAGTACAAAACTCACGCATCTTAAGCACACGACTCACGCACATTAAGCACAAAACTCACGCACATTACGCACAAGACTCACGCACATTAAGTACAAAACTCACGCACATTAAGTACAAAACTCGCGCACATTAATCACTCGCACAACCGCACGGGAAGCATTCACCCGCACTGGAACTTTAACCTATATATATATATATCACATAACCTTTTACAATAAAATGTAATGATCAAACACTTATCACTATATCAAAAGGTATAATTAGTAGTTAGTACTGAATGTACACATTTATTTCTTTATACTTACGTAGTAGTCAACATTACGTTTCGATGATACGATACTGAACTCGGCCCTCAATGCCAGTATGTAACATAAAATTTTGTCTAAAATCATGAATATGCCAGTATGTAACATAAAATTTTGTCTAAAATCATGAATATCAATTGAATTTGAATTGATCTTAAACGTGTAATACCACAACATCAATCTAAAATATGAATCACATTGTGATTTCAAAAAAGTATATTAGAAAATTAATATTAATTTTCTTTTCTCCACCATATCTATTACAAGTTCAAATCTAAGTATTTTCCATACACGCATGAAGTACTGTAAGGATATCATATCAAATTATTTACTTTTCATTTATGATCTTATATTATGTTAGGAACCTTGTATTAGGATTTTGATGATACCAATGTAATATAGAAAAGTAGACCCCTAACTATTAGCTTTTTCGATCGCTGCTTTCGTCCTAGACGAGAGTTGCCATAACTCCTCTGTAATTCGTGTTAAGCTAGACAAACACACGAAAATGAGTTATGACTAATTGTTAGGGTCTCCAAGACGAAAGAAGACACAAAGCATGATGAACAACAACGAAAGTCAAGCAGGAGTTGTCAACTATCACGAAAGGACAGTTTTGTTAAAGACGATTCTTACCAAGCATTACTTCTCTCCAACAACGAGAAGAATGTTCTATCTGTCTTATTTGACAACATCCTAGGACAATAAGGACCTCATCTTATTATGGGACACACTAATCAAGGAGCATTAAATGAAGGTGTACCATCTCCTGGAGCTAAAGGACAAAACCCTAATGCTTTCCATACCTTCAACGGCTACATGGTACAACCTCATTAATAGAGCATTTAATGCATGAAGCTCCCCGGTCCTTGCCCACTGGTTAAAAGATTCGAAAATCTCATCTCCCTCCAATGGATGAATTTTCATCACCTATATAAACCCACCTTCATCAACTAAGAAGGTGCTGGTTTCTTTTACTCGACTCATTCACTTGCAAAAGCTCTTGAACACTCTCAAATCTCTAAAAGCTTTTGTGAACCAGTGCTAAGGTGTTAAGTTACAAAAGAAGGTTATTGATCATTTTCTTACACCTTAAAGAAGTCTTGCCATTTGTTCGAAGCAATCATCTCTCACTGTCAAGACTTCATCACGTTAGAGAAATCAAGAAATCATTTTCTACCAACCTCAACTCTGAAGAAGAAGTTGATAGAGGCGGAGTAAACTCGAGGAGTTGAAAAACCTACGAAGGCTGTCCGGCTTAGTGATCAAGGAGGTCTTTGTGTAATTGTACTAAAGAGTGATAGTGCAATCCTTCCATCAGTTGTGGAAGAAGAGTGGAGTAGGCAACGTTAGCCGAACCACTATAAAATCTCTTGTCTCCTCTATCTCTTTACTTACGCTTTTTCTTTTTGCATTCATATCATCCTCATTATCACTTTTACCGAAAGTTTTCCTTATATCGCAAACTCGTGCAAAGCAATTAAACGAATCTAACTTTTCCGCTGCGCCAAAACAACGAAAGGTGACTTTTAGGGCTTTTCTCGAAAAGTCTATTCACCCCCCCCCCCCCCCCCCCCGCGCTCTAGACTCTCGCTACACTCTATCGGGACCAACATATTACACATCTCAATTTTTATTCCTTGATTGAAAGAGATAGGGATATATAAAATAATCATAATTTATAATTTACTTGTATTGACCTTTTATTTTTATTGGCGTAATAAGTAAAAACTAAAAAGCAGAGAATAAAAAAAAAATTAGAGTAAGTCTTGGTTTATTAAAACTTAATAGATTTGTATTTTGCAAATTTATATTCTTTGTAATCTAGTTGAAAAGCGGACTGTTAATACAACTGTAAAATTAAAGATTGGGTCAAACTCTGCAAGTGCGTTTTAAGCTGAATTCGAATTAGTCTTGTAACAATGAAAATATTGAATCTTGTATGAAAAAAAATTAAATATTTTGTTATATTAAACCCGAAATCTTAATTTGCACCCAAAAAATAAATAAAAAATCAATGATAATTCAACCGTAAGTGCGTTAGGCAAACCAATACAACTAGTGTAACTTTTTTTCCAATCAACGAGCTGCCGTTAGAATGGTTTGCTTGTAACCAGTCGACATTAATTGTATATATTAACACTAAACTAATTATTAAAAAAATTTAAATGTTATTGAGTCAAGGTCGTTAATTTAATCAAACTAGGCAACTAGCTAACACGTATAATAAAATGGAGCGAGTATCTTTTTATGTGAATTTACCAATCTACATAATCAAAAATTGATTAATGAATTGTAACATTTGATCTAACAATATCAAATATTCAATCCATGTACCAATTTTCATTATAATAATAAAGCATTGGATCTACCTAACCGATCCACCAACAACATGCTTAGCTTAATTGGTGTGTTGTTTTCATTTTCAAGGCCACAGTTATTTACGAAGCCAAGTATGTAATTTAATCTTAGTCAGCAGTCGATCAAGTCGATCTATTTAGAATTTTCATCACTTGCTCAAGTTTACTACATGCTACATACTCAATAGCACAACAATATTTATGATTTATAAGGTACATTGGAGAAACCCACAACAACATAAAATTAATCATCACTCTAAACTATATGTGTGTGCCGATCGAGTATATATGAATAATAATCGTCTCTTACTTTCCCCATAACACTTCAAGCACAATGGACAGAGAAGGCAACGCTAAAGAGAACATCCACGACCTTTACAGTACACTTGTAATAATGATATTAACTTAATTTTATGAACCGTCTTAAAGTTAATAGATTGAGTTTATTTGTTACGTGGTTATTTAACTCACTAATAGTACCCATCTTGATCATGTCAGATTTCACTCGAACTACTCGCACGGACTTAGCTCAATGGTTTAGTGGACAGTATTTGGGGTAAGATTTCACTCGAACATAATCCTTATCAAGTTGTTTAATCCAATTATATTTACTTGCATATTTCAAAAAAGAAAAAAGAAAAAAGTAAACGTAACCTTAATTTTTAAAAAATATATATTTTACTCTATATATATGAATTTCCCCGTATAAGATAAGGTATCAAGAAGTAATTAAATTAATGAAGCAATCGTATTATTATTGAAGTATGATAGAGGCTAAGGCATTTCAATTGCTTATAAATACTTGTGTTATCGAATTGAAGGCATTTCACATTTCATTTTCCCTCTCTTTCCTCTCTCTAGAGTCTAGAAGTAGCGTAGATACGCCTACAGCCATATATTATCCCCGCCGGTCCTTTTTCATTATCGTTGCTTTCTCGTGATCGCTTCCACGGCCAAATCTTTCTCTCAAATAAAAACAAATTTCATTTAATCCTCAAAAACAATCACCACAATTATATTATATATATATATTGCAATTTCACTGTTTAAATAATCAATATACTCCGATCGCATTCCATCTCTGATCTATTGCAGCAAGCAAGCTACATACCACCGCCATTTTTGTTTGAACGTTGAAGTTCGATTTCACTTTTCCGGCGATAAAACTTAGTAGCGGCGCCGTAAGATGGGGAAGAGGAGAGGAGAGGCGCCGGAGGAGATGAACGGCGTCGGCGAGGCGGAGTACGAGGTGGCGGACTTGAGAGAAGAGATAAAGTCCACCCGGGGGAGCCGTTTCAAGTTGATGGAGGACGAGTTAGGACTGGAGTTGGCTCTGCGAAAATTTAGCAGGCAGACAGTCATCAATGGCCTCAAGGACCTATCGCAATGTCTCGTCATTCATCCAGATAACTGGTAACAAACTTCCATCCACATTAGTTTAGTTTTTTTTTTTTACGGTTTTTGATTATCCAAGTAAGAGAGAGGAAGAAAAAGAGGAAAAAAAAAAAAAAAAAAAAACTATGCATCTGTCACTCAAAAAAAAAAGAGTAAAAGTTTAACCCCAGCTAGGCGTTTGTTGTGCGCGTTTCGCGCATAGCAGCTCTCTTTCTCCATTTATTTCTCTCTTCCTCTACTTCATTATGAGTCTTACAAATAATTAAAAAAAATTCACTAGTGTGGATGCTCTCTTTCTGTCTCCAAACATGTGCCTGCAACTGGAAGTTACCATAACTGTATCTATATAACTAGAGTAGTCAAGAAGAGTTTAAATCATTACAATTTACACATGATTATTCTAAATATGTGCAGAGTAAATAACGGTAAGTGAGTATTAAATAAGAAGAATATGGTAATTTAATTTTCAGGTTGTCCAAAATGTCTTAAATAAAAATAAAAAGTTGTAATTAGTATTTTTCTTAAATTAATTAATTAATAGTAGCAATAATGTTGTGGTTACTGACAAATTATTCCGTGGACCCTGGTTTACCTTGCAAGATAGATCCAGGTCTAAAATACACTATTTATATAGTGAATGTTTACAATTTATATACTGAATGCTCACAATTTTGTAAAAGATAATTGTGAACATTAAGTATATAAATTATGAACATTCAATAGGTAAATTATAAATATTCAGTATGCAAATTGTGTATTTTGAATTCGGGTCTACCTTAGTATAACAATTTGTGTTTACACTCTCAAAAAAAAAAAAAAAACAAAAAAAAAAAAAACAAAACAATTGGTGTTTACTATAAATCAGTAAATTTTCGTGCTCTAATCTGAAATCGCGGATAAGCGTTATTCCCGCCAAAGGTGATACGTGGCATCCTGGGCCCACATGAATTTGAGGATAACGATTTTTTGACTTCTGTGATGCGTAGGTGATGATAATCTGATTAGGAAAGGCTCAAAATTTTAAACTCTAGTATTACAGAACGTACTACAGATTAATTGACCATGGCAAAATTATAGCCATTAATTTTATTTGTTTATATTTTAATTTTAACTTTACAAATGTCTATAATTTGTGAATGATCAAATTAAGAGTAATGAATGATAAATTTAAGAACAATAGGAAATACAGGATGGATAACTTTTTAATCGTTATATTAATTTGTGCAAAAAAGCATTATTTCAAATCTTATTGATTCGTCAATTCGAAGTTGGAACATTTTAAATAATAACAAATATAGCATCAAGTAAATGGAATAGATAAATACAATATAGATAAGAAGTCACAAGACCCACAACTGTGAAGAGTATTACTTGTTTCCATTTAGTAAAAGTTTGGATTATGACCATGCATTGCCTAATATTGTCTAGCCTAGCTTACATTTTGAATTATTTGTTTCAATGAGTAAAATGATTTTATAATCCACAATCAAAATATGTTTTGTATGATTTCAGTATTTTAATTAAATATGACCCTTAAACAAATGAAATAGTAGTTGTGTTGTGTATATGTTTGCGTGTGAACATGAATAGTGAAGATTGATTAAATGCACAGGTGGTACCGCACGTGGGAAAAGTTCATCTTGGTATGGGCAATTTACTCATCTTTCTTTACACCATTTGAGTTTGGGTTCTTCAGAGGATTGCCGGAAAAACTCTTCTTCTTGGACATTTGTGGTCAAATAGTTTTCCTTGTTGATATTGTGGTGCAATTTTGTGTTGCCTATAGAGATAGACAGACATACCGGATGGTTTATAAGCGTTCTTCAATTGCCCTTCGGTCAGTTCTCATTTCACTCCCATACTGCACATTAAAGTGAACCCAGAGAAAACTACTTACTTAACTAATCTTTCTATGTTTTTGTTATTGCAGCTATTTGAAGTCTCATTTTGTCCTTGACTTTCTCAGTTGTATGCCTTGGGATATAATCTATAGGGTACTATTCATTCATCAAAGCCCCTCCCTAGTCATAACTTTCTATTTACATTTCCAAACAAATAATGTGGTATGAGCTATTTTGTCTAATATGAAGGTAGTGTCTCTAATTGTTTGTCCATGTAAACTTGATGGTATATAAAAATATACTATCAGGGAAGTTAGTCAGACTGTTGACTTGGTAATTATAAGGTTACAAGTTTAACTCCTATGAGAGTGGCCTATTGGCCTTCTTCGTTTGAGCCGATCAGGGTTTACTTTCTTGTGGTATTTTGCTGGCTAGAGTCACAAGTCGAGGTTTACCGAGTGCACACCCTCTGGTAGTGCTCGCGAGTTTCCGTTGTCACTCTCTCTCTATATATATTATACACACACACACACTAGGATAACAAACACAAGTTGTTTGGCTATTAGAGACAATAGATGAAAACTAACAATCTGTCTGATCATCAACTGTTGAAACAAACTTCATTTGCTGGATTGGAAACTAATAATAGATCATTAGAGACAATAGATATCTTCTTTAACATCCTGCAAGTACAAAATCAGTTCATGTTTGGAGACCAATATATTGTGCTGTTAGCATTAGCATTCTCTCTTAAGATCTATAGTCATCTTAAATATTACCAAGTAAATGTTTTGCAATTGTGCAAGTAAAGAAAAATGGAAAACTTTAGCTCAAACAGGTGTTGCAGTAGCAATTGTTTCATTGCCTTGATTTTTCTCACATAGTTCAATTTGGAATAACCAGGCTGTTGGAGAGAAAGAGGAAGTCAGATGCCTTTTATGGATTAGGTTGAGCCGGGCACGAAAAGTCACTGCTTTCTTCCAGAAGCTCGAGAAAGATATTCGGATCAATTATCTCTTTACTAGGATTGTAAAACTCATCACTGTAGAACTCTACTGCACACATACAGCAGCCTGCATCTTTTACTATTTAGCTACTACTCTGCCTGAACAGAAGGAAGGCTATACATGGATTGGGAGTTTGAAATTGGGGGACTACAGTTACTCACACTTTAGAGAGATTGACCTCTGGACACGTTATACCAGTTCTATGTATTTTGCCATTGTCACTATGGCAACAGTTGGTAAGTCCATTTTTTGCAAATCTATCATATTTTATCTTTGAAGTCTTGTTTGCTTAGTTGTTTTATATGAACTCTCATGATAGTTGTTTTTTCCTTATGCAGGTTATGGAGATGTACATGCAGTCAATAATAGAGAAATGATATTTGTTATGATTTATGTTTCTTTTGACATGATCCTTGGTGCTTATTTGATTGGTAATATGACAGCACTGATTGTTAAAGGATCCAAAACTGAAAGATATCGGGATAAGATGACTGATGTCCTGAAGTATATGAACAGAAATAGGCTTGGAAAGGGTCTACGTAGTCAAATCAAAGGTCACTTGCGGTTACAGTATGAAAGTAGTTACACTGATTCAGCTATTCTTCAAGATATCCCCATATCCATTCGTGCTAAGGTATCAAGATAGAAACAATTTCTTGCAACTTGCTTTTGGCTTATATACTATTGTTGGCATAATATTAATTTGGGAAAGTTATGAGCTTTATGAAATGATAAAACTGATTTTAACGGAGTACAAAGCCCACTGTTCTCACTTCTCCTCACATGTATCTTAACTCCTGCCTTGTCATGTACTTTTTTTTTTTTTTTTTACATAGTTTTTTCTTTGTATTTGACACAAATTAGTAACGGTTTTTTGCAATTTTTCTAATTATCCTAACATTTACTATCATTTCCTTATTGTGAATATTCCCCACCTTTTTGCAGATTTCTCAATCACTGTATCAGTCTTACATTGAAAATGTTCCTCTCCTCAAGGGGTGCTCTGCAGAATTTATTGGTCAAATTGTAAGTTGTTATATTGGTAATTGACTCTTTCTTTTAGCCATGGTGTGTTACTTCTACATAGCATAAATCAACCACATTAACACCATGGCACGTATAAGGAAACAGTTGCAAATATTTATTCTGAGAAAGATTAACTATGCTCTCAACTGTTAATTTTGGACAATTGCCATGTTTTACAGGTAATTAAAGTCTGCGAAGAATTTTTCCTCCCAGGAGAAGTAATTATGGAACAAGGGAATGCAACTGACCAACTTTATTTTATCTGTGATGGTGTGCTGGTAAAGTGTTTCTCCTATCTCTATACTTGCTTCTTAATTAGTATCTATCCCTTTATTTTTATGCTTTCTCATAGTCCTTTTGTCTTCCGAGGTCTAGCAATGAACTTTTCAGACAACATAGGCATTATGGATTTAGCACGTGGAAAGTTTTATGGGGCATCATGCATGCAGATCTATTATGACTACTGATTTGTTTGGTTCAGAATTTAGACTTGTGAAAATCTTGTTAATAATGCTTGCCATTTTGGTACAGGAGGAAGTTATCATTGGGAAAGATGGAACAGAAGAGACAGTGGCCCTTTTGGAGCCTAGCAGCTCATTTGGAGAAGTTTCCATCCTTTGCAACATCCCTCAACCGTATACTATTCGTGTTTGTGAACTATGCAGACTCCTTCGGATTGATAAACAGTCCTTCTCCAATATTGTTGACATCTATTTTCATGATGGGAGAAGAATCTTGACTAACTTACTAGAGGTAATCTAACTCTGATCTGCTGAAAATAACCACAAATGTTAATTCCTGGAGCTTTTTTTTGGCATCAGTTGTATGTGCGTATGTGTATATACATATATCCATACATATAAATGTGTGTGCATGTATATGTGTATATACATACACATGAGAATGCAGGTGTGTGTGTGTGTGTGTGTTTGTGTGCAAGCACAAGTGCCACATTATTCCAACAATTCTAAAAATATTTTACACATTTCTCTTAGATGACTATGTGTTCTAGACATGACTTTTGTGGGATAGATGAAAGACAATTTTGAACTGCAGGTAAAAGAATCTAAAATCAGTTTGAAGCAATTGGAATCAGATATCACATTCCATATAGAGAAGCAAGAGGCTGAACTTGCACTGAAAATTAATTGTGCTGCTTATCACGGTGATCTGAATCAGCTTAAAACTCTTATTCGAGCTGAAGCTGATCCTAAACAGAAAGATTATGATGGAAGATCACCTCTGGTATGAATTTATACATCAAAACAAGCTTCAGTTCTCCCCCTTCATATTTATTCTTTCTTTCGGTTAGTTTTTCTTAGCAAATTGGCTAAAACTTTCCTAACATATCTGTTTGCAACTTACCAATTATGAAATTTATTTCAAGTGTGTAAAGATAAGAAACAGTGTAATAATTTTGCCTAATTAGATCCTCATTTTTCTCCATCCCAGCACCTTGCTGCATCTAGAGGATATGAAGATATTACTCTTTACCTTATACGAGAAGGTGTTGATCTCGATGCTCAAGGTAGATTTCTTTGGTGGCTACTGCTCAAAACGTGTGAGAAGCCTTTATGCTACATAAAGTAACTGTTTGTATATTTATAGATAACTTTGGAAATGCGCCCCTATTCGAAGCCATCAAGAATGGACATGACAGGGTTGCTTCGTTACTTGTTAAAGAAGGGGCCTCGTTGAATATCGACAATGCTGGTAGCTTCATGTGTAGTGTTGTCACAAGGGGTGATTCTGATCTTCTGCGAAGATTATTATCTAATGGTGTTGATCCAAACTCAAAAGACTATAACCACCAGACACCACTTCATGTTGCTGCTTCTCAAGGTTCACATTTAATGGCAAAGTTGCTTTTGGAAGCTCATGCTTCAGTTCTCCTAAAAGACAGGTGCAAATCATTCTTTACTGCTTATAATGAGATCTCACAATTAATATTTACAATGAGCATTATATCAATGAATACAATCTTCGAGGCTAACCATGCTTTAGAAGCTTTAGGTTCTTGATATAACTTCTCATTATCTAATATAAATAGTCATCAGCAGCTGAAACTTTAATTTCTGTAACATTTTATGGCTTACAGATGGGGAAATACTGCAGTTGATGAAGCAATAAAAACCGGAAACAAACAGCTGATTGAACTTTTGAACGAGGCAAAATCCGCCCAACTATCTAAACTCCCACCTGGATGCTTGGAAGATCTCAAAGGTATTGTTAAAACATACAATGAGACCATATGAGCCATACTCAAAACTTGTGGAGAAGAAACATATCGTAAAGTATCTAACTATCTATACAATGTTATCACATTACACAAAGCTTGCTAAAAGCAGTTTGTTTGATAACAGACAACAAGATGACACGCAAAAAGTGCACGGTGTTTCCATTTCACCCAGAGTCCAAGGATGTCAAAAAGCCCGGTGTTGTCCTGTGGGTTCCTGGCTGTGTTGAAGAGCTTGTCAAAACAGCTTCAGAGCAACTCAGCCTCCGTTCGGGCTCTTTTATATTAACCGAAGATGGAGGTAAAATTATTGATGTAGATATGATCAGTGATGGTCAAAAGTTGTATTTGATCAGTACGTGAAACGCATTGAGAAGACTTCACTCATTCCTCGTGTATAGAAGTTATCAATTGTAACCTATGCCTGTTCCGAGCTGAAGATGCATGGCGTTAATAGTGTCTTTAGTTTTGTTTGTCGACCTTGATTTAATTTGTTCACACATTTGAAATTGTAATAGGTTTGTGAGTTTCATGTTCTAGATAGTGTTCTAGGTTGTTTCTATGTCTGATCTTGGGGAGTGACTGAGTGGTATACCACTCTTCCTACTTTTGTATTGGACATTTTTTTGTCAGATTTAATGCATTAAGTTTTGTAAATCAATCCCCTAATCTAAATACAAAAGAATATGGGAAGGGTTTTTGTTTGGGCGGTCAATATGACTTTTTGAGATACTTGAAGCCTGATGAATTGTGCAAGCATTGCACCCTATCTTGGTAAAGATTCATCAATTTCAGCAACTCCGTAGCCCTTTCCTTTGTATTTTCCCCACATCCAACTTGAAGAACAACCAGAAGCTTCTGGAAACCTCCCAGTTCCAATGCTTCAACCACTTGATTTTCATCTTCTCCCTTGCACAGAAGCTTCCACATAATTGACACGCAAAGCTCTGTGCCCATCTCAGAAAGTCTCATAATCTTCTTCACTAACAACGCCATGGTCAACGGGTGGCTGCAAATGTTGTCCCTCCCTTCTTGACTTTCACAGATACCATCAAGAACTGCTAATGCCTTCTCTGCAACACCCTTTTCTGCATCCACGAGAATTTCAAGAACCAAAGATGGCAACCCCATTTTTACGAATTTGCCATTGGCTTCTGGGGATGATGCCACCATGCGGTATATGACCTCGAGTGGAGCCTTTCTAGCTGAGGGGCAAGTCGGGGATTTCACCATCTCGAATAGAGCCTGGGGGACATCCTCGTCAACCTGTGCTAGGATGTTTGCGTAGGTGTGATCCAAAGACAGCAGCTTTTTGAGAACTATGACGACGTTCCTTTTGGCGGATGAATCCTGGCCCTTCAAAATCCATGCCATGCAACGTAACGACGGCTTGGATCCCAGCATTGACTTGCTCTCTTCCCCCACCGGGAACATCCACTTCAACGCCGACAACACTTCCTTCACCAAATCCTCAACCTCGTACTTGTTCTCCGTCGAGAATGCCTGGAAACACGCCGACAAAACCCGACCCGCCCCACTCTCCGCTATGCATTTCTTGTCCCGCTCGCTCTCCTTCGCCAAACCCTTCATCTTCCCCAGCAACTCCAGGCACTCCTGGTGGTCCCCGCGCCCGGTCGCCGCCTCCAGCCGCGCACACATCTCCGACACCTCGGAGCTGCTCACCGGAATCCTCGGCGTCGGAATCCTCTCAATGCCGTGGGACCTATTGTCCACGCACCACTCTTGGATCATCCTTCTTATGGCGTGGTTTGGGATGAGATCATAGGACGTCAACTCTTGATTCGTCACCGGGCATGTCCGGTTCCCTTCCCCCAGCCACTTCTCGATGTTCTCTCGGTCGTACGAGATTCCGGTGGACAATGTGACCGGATCTTTCATCAAGTCCAGAGAAATCGGACACAGAAAATGAGTGGGCGTTATCATCTCCCTCCTCGAACCTATCCTCAGAACCTTCTTTTTCCGACCACCACGCCCAACTCTTCCAAGTATTCTCCTAGAGAAAAACATTCTATTCAATTCTATTCTATTCAACAAAAACTATATATATCTCACAAAAGCTTAATGTTTCTGGCCTGGTACAATTAATGTAATAGCTCTGATCAATCTGGGTATATCTGCTATGTGTATATGTAAAAGGTTTGAGAATATATACAGATATATATACACTCCATTAATCTTTACCTCAGCTCGGGGTGGAGGAAGAGGTCAAAGATGGGATTCAAGGGGTAAAACGGGGAAATAGAGGAAGATCGGAGAAAAGTTTCAAAATCTTAAGATGAAAGTAGTAGTAAGTAGAATGGAAGGGGAGAAGGAATTCGTACGTTGTAGTATTTGAACGTTGAACGTTGAATGTCTGAACAAAAGAAATATTGAAGTCTCGAGTCATTGTGTTCATAATTTTATTTCATATTTCCATTTAATTTTGTTCAAAATATCGGAATGGACGGAGTTTTGACTCGACCCGGTCTGTGGCTGACCCGTCAATTCCTCGGACGTGGCTATTTTACTCGGTCCCTTCAACATTTCTTTCAATTCCTTTTCCCCATATTTTAATTTCTTATATTCTTTTCCCTACCTCAAATTTAAACCAACACATTATAACCTAGCTTGCTTCCTAACCCTTCTCCCAAAAGGGGAGGATGTAATGTAAATCACGGTGACTCACAGCCGGTGCGCTGGACATAATCTCCGCACTGTTGCTGTCGAGGTTCAAATCTTGATCTCTTTTTCTAAATACTATCCACTGAACCATTGAGCTAAACTCGTGCGGGCACTTGCTTCCTAACCCTATATCCACAATGTATTGAGATTAATATTATCTATCCACCTCTACCGCTAATAAAGCATTGGCTTGAGCTCGAGACAACTGCAAGTAAAGATTAACTCAAAGACGTGTGGAGTATATATACTACATAAGGTCAGCGTGTCTAACCTATCTTTACTCGGAACACCCTAACTGCCTACTAGACAGTTTTAAGGATGCGTGTAATTGGTTACAAATTGCCTTATATATTCACATTGTTCACCCGCCTAATTATGAGGGAAATTACCATTAGACGTTATATATATTCACATTGTCCTCCCTAATTATGAGAGAAATTACAGTTAGATGTTTATAACGTACACAACGATAAGTCAATAATACACATGTTGTTTTAATTAATTATTTATAGAACTTTTTTAAGGGTTGTTGAATCGCCAATAATAATTGTAAATGGCGATTAAATAGTTAATTAACTAGTGTAAAAATTATACTTTATAATTAAAAAAAAAAAATATTGAGATAACATATATTATAAAGGTTTGGGCACTAAAAATGGGGAAATGATGCAAATGAGCTGTGAATGGTGGACTCGAAGCTTGAGGTGTTGAGTCAGTCCTCGCTCAGAAATTAATGTGAATAAATGAGTGCATTTTACCCTCTGCATGCTCGCAGTACTACAGATTGTCACTGAATTTCAACAATAATGTACAACTGGCATGCAGCCTGTTGGAAAATAAGATCTTAAAAAATGACAAAATTTAGGAAAATGCTTCCACAAATGTTCTGAAAATATCTAGGATAAATGACTGAAATGAGAAGAAATGAAAAGGCAATGATAAAAATATGAAGGTTTTAAAAAATGTATAATTTTGAAAAAAAATTCATTTGGGACATGCATTTTTTGTCAGAAACGCATCTCCTAAATGAGTTTAAGAAAAATCGTAAAAAAAAAAATCTAAAAAATACGCCAAACGCAAGTGACAACTGCATCTCTCGTACAATACGAGAAACACAATTGCCATTTGTGTTTGAAGGAAGCAAGGGAGAGAATAATACAGCATTTTGTTGTTGAGAGACTATGGATCGGAGATTAAAGAGAGCCACCACCGCTATTAAGTAAATATAAGATTTTAGACTTAGGTTATCGGCATCCATTACAAAGTGAGAATATATTATGATTACAAATAGCCTTAGTCTTCAAGCTAAGTTAACTTGAGTTGATTGGACCAAATACACTTGGGCCAAGATATGGACCTTATGCCACACCTTACATAATAATAGTATAATATCTCATCAACTTCGATTGAGGTTAAAACCTTTATAATTTAGTTACATCAACGTATGAAATGTGTACTAATTTGAATTGAGCAATGGCAGTGAAAATTGTGTTTATCAAAAAATTAATTTAAAAGTACTTTTTTATTTTTAAAATAAAAAGTTCAAAGAATAGAAGCAAGGGGTGGTCCAATGAGTTACCGGGTACATGCACATGCACATGCACTTGCGCATACGCGTGCGCCTTGGACCAGTTCTACCTACTCGGAATACGGTATTGTAAATCAGGAATTCAACCATGCAATTTCCATTAAAAATATGAGTTAATTTCTGATATTTTCATATTTAATTTATTTTTTAAAGAAAAAAAAAAAAAAGAAATCTTTGATGATAAGTTTTAGAAGCTACGAAACAATGTTGGGAAAGACAAACCAAATTGCAGAATGTGATGTATGTTGTTCCATCTCTGCCAACTATAAATGCATGTGATATTTGAAACCTATCATCATCATACGGCAAAAATTTACGTGAGACTATCTTCAGATCTTTATTTGTGAAACAGGTCGGTTCGAGATGGAAATATAATACTTACACTGACAAAATGTAATAATATTCAAGAATAAACTGTAATACTTTAATTTTGAGGATACGAGACATTTATATGTTCATATTAACTCAAATCATTTCACGAATAAGGATCACGATCTCATAGGAAAGTCACTCATTTTTCAAGAATTACAAAATCTTGAAGAATTGCGAGCTAGCTTCAAGTAAAGGGCATGCGATCATTCTACCAAATAGAGAGTATATATCATCATCTTCTACCTACTTAGCTTCAATTCGTTCATTTCATATGCAGATGACGAATGCTCCCAAATTTCTCCAGCCTGCACTTGAACATGATGATGACACCTTCATGTGCAACCATGTGGAGAAAACGACATCGTCTGATGCAACTCCCAAAACCAATTCAACCACAATCCTTATCCTTCCTGCCAAATTTTGTGACCTACCAAAAAATGCCTAATACATCATTTTTTCGTTGCCAGTCCCTGTACACAAGGGATCCATCTCTACACTTTCACCAACTAAGAGTAGAGTCCGAGAGTCAATCCATCTCCACACTTCCATTAACTTAGAGAACTCAACAGCTGAGGAGTCGAAACCCTACCCTACTGGTAAAGTAGTGACTTTAGGTCAGATGGTCTACCATTTAAGCTAGCCCGGTTGGGCATCACTATACTTCCTTTTAAAAGTAAAGGAGTGGGCTCAAATGCTATTCTGAATGCTGTGTTTAGGTAAGCCTACTACCACTGCTTTTATCACCACAGCAAAGCATAAAAGGGGTTCTGTGGTCCAGTGGAAATGATGTCCAGTCCCATCATTTTCCAAGTTTCATTCATCATCTTGTTGAATTGAGAGGTGTAATGGGTCACCATTCTTAACCGCAGATAGATTAAAAGAAGTAAGCATATTGAGTGGCCATTCTTAACTCTTAAGAAACATTACATTACAAGGCTCACTGAACTTCAAGACTGAGCTAAGTTCTTGATTCTCAGAAAACATAGACAGACCAGAAAAGAACAAAATAATCACATAAACTTACAGAGATCGAGCTACAAAGCTTATGCATGTTGTGGCAGCATTGATCCTCGATCGATCACCTGCCATCAGCAGAGGTGAACGATTCTGCAAATCCATACGGGCGGACTGGTATGCTCGTCTGTGTGTTATCCAAACTTGGAACGTAGGACGAAGATGTCGAGTCCATGTGGCTTCCACCTTCATATGCCTGCCATTTCTTAAGAGCCTGAGGCAAAGACATGTCTAGGTCAATGCCATATATATCCTCCGAGTTCTGCTCCGATGGCTTCCAAAGCTCTACCAACGAAGAAAGAACATTGACAGCGTGCCCCATGTCAGGCCTTTGGAACGGCTCCCTTGCACAGCAGTGCCCAGCAAGTTCAGCAACAGTGCTTATGCTCGAAAGCACTTCTTCGTTGAAATCAATAGCGGGGTCAATTGTCTCCCGGAAGGTGTCCTTGTTTAGGTGCATTCTCCTGAACCACGTCACGAGGTGCATGCTCTCCTCGGGTTGCCTCTCGTCCAGAGCCTTCCTCCCCGTGATCACCTCCATCAAGATCACACCAAAACTATACACATCAACCTTCGTAGTTACCCTCCCAGTTACTGGCAAACGAATAGAGATGTCACTAGCAGATATTGGTTCTTTGTGTTTCAGTAGGTTGAGAAAGTATATGAACAGATACTCATTGTAATAGAGCCAGTAGCATTCAAAAAAAAAGAAAAAAAAAGCATAACCTATGGTTTGAAGTTCAGGCTAAGTTATTGAGGCATAATTAAAGTTAAAATCATATATACCTGCATACTCTGGAGCCAGATATCCGAAAGTTCCAGCAATCCTGGTCTCGATGGAGCCTTTCCCTTCAGGAGCAAGTCTAACGAGGCCAAAATCTGCCACCTTAGCCCTCATATCGTCCCCTAGAAGAATGTTCGAAGGCTTAAGGTCCCTATGGATGAAACTTTGGTGTGCTAAAGTATGGAGATACTCCACTCCTCTAGCAACATCTAATGCGATTGTCAACCTTTTCGTCCATTCCAGAGGCTTCAGCCCTTCTTCTGCCCAGTTGAAAAGATGCCTACTTAAAGTCCCTTGAGGCATGTACTCATACACAAGAAGTTTCTCGTTCCCATCGAGACAGTACCCGAGTAGGGCAACAAGGTGCCGGTGCCTAACCTTTGTCAAGACAGAAATTTCGGATTTGAACTCAGTTAGCCCCTTCCCAGCGATAACTCCTGACTCCATTCTTTTCACAGCAATCTTTGTTCCATCGTGTAACTCTCCCTTATAGACAGTCCCGAAACCTCCTTGGCCTAATATGTTGTGTTCACTAAAGTTGTCGGTGACGTTCTTCAGGACTTGAATTGAGATGAACATGTTCCCAGCTTCACCCATTTGAACGTCTCCCGTTTCACCATTGGAAACAGCATGAATTTCGCTAACTGCACCAAGACTAACACTGGAGCCTGCAACTGTGATTTTCACACTATCGTTATCAGAACCAGAATGGCGGGGATGAATCACCATGGCATTTGGGCTGAGCACTCGACTAAAATGCTTTTGTTTGCTTTTGTACACACACAAAGCCACTACCCCAATCAAACAAAGCACAAAAACGCCACCAATCACCGAAACCACAATAACAATCAAATTCTTAGATTTCTTAGAAGAGTTTTCTGAACTTCCTTCCTCATCATGACCAGAATTAGGAGAACCAGCAGAACCTGGAGAATTGCCCGGGGAATTAGCCTCACTCTTATTCTTACCAATATCAGGGTTCCCACCGGTCTTCACAATCACATTATTCTTAAAAGCTGGAACTTTCCCATTGAGCTGGTTGTTAGATACATCCAACTCAGTAAGCCCGGAAATACTAGTGAGCTCTTCAGGAATGTTACCCGTTAGATTATTACCTGCAAGGACTAACCTTTGCAGAGACTTAAGTGAAGCAAATTCCGGAGAAATTGTACCAGTAAGTCCCATATTCTGAAAGTTAACAATAGTGATATTCCCATTCCTACAAGTGATCCCAAACCAATCTGCACAGGGGTCATTCCCCTTCCAATTCTCGGCAAACTTTCTTGGATACTCCATAGACTTTGCTACCAAAATCAATGCATTTACTCTAGGATCACAATCACCAGGTTGTGGCAAGCAAAAGCTATTAGTATCTTTTGTCAAATCAACAGAAACAGAGTCTCTGAACTTTGGTGTTGGGCCTTGAAGTAAATTATTAGTCAAATTAACAACCTTCAAGGACCCAAGGCTCACCAGAGACAACGGTACAGGACCCGTAAAGGAATTATCCCTAAGACTCAACACTTGCAAAGCCTTCAAACCTGAAAAATCAGGCAAAGGGCCTGAAAACCTATTGGAATGCAACCAGACCTCTTTTAAAAGTGTCATGTTCTGCAAAACATCAATTCTTCCGCTAAGTTTCTGCCCATTTAACCACAAAGACTCAATAGACATTCCTGAAAACCCCAGGGGGACCTCGCCTTCCAAGCTATTAAAAGCCAAATGCAAGTTTATCAACCCAGGAAACCCATCAGGGTTCAAAAACCCAGGAATTTCCCCTGATAAATTCGCGGAATTGGCTGAGAAATTTTGCAGTGTTGAAGCATTTCTAAGGCTCTCGGGGAGTTCCCAAGCAGCAAAAGGGTTGTTATCGATCTCAACAGATTGCAAGGAAGACATGCCAACAAAGAAATCAGAAGGAATTGAAGTAAAGTGATTGTTGCTAAGCATTAACACTCGCAATGAACTCAACCCATTCAAGCTAGGCAAAGGCCCAGAAATATTGTTCCACTGGAGCTCTAAGCGTTGAAGTTGGGTGAGTTTAGAGAGGTCTGGAGGTAGAGTACCTTGGAGGCTATTATGGCCGATTTGGATACGGATAACCCTCCTGTCATCTGAGCAACCCACATGGTTCCACTTGCACGGATCCTGGCCGGACCAGCCCATATCTGAGGGTGGGTTTAGGCTCTTCTTGAGAGCAAACATCACAGAAGCATCGTCATTTTGGCCAGCTTGAGACACTGCATTTACAAACAGTGAAGCAAAAATCCCAAGAAACACCAAAGCTGGAAGCTTTAGCCCAAGATGAACTCTCATCTCGGTAAAAAGATTGGATTTTGAGAGGAAAAGTAAAGTCTTTATGGAGAAAGAGAAATACTTGAAGGCTAACAGCAGAAAAAGGCAGTGTGGTTTTCCAGGTTCAAGAACTTTTTCAGTAATGGAGGGTTTTGATGGGGGTTGGGTGTTGTAAAACTAGGAAAACCAAAGAAGCAGTTTTCCTTGGGAGTAAGGTATATAGCATGAGAAGGACCTACAAAACTGGAAAGAATGGAGGGTGGGCAATGACAGCACTAGCAGAGCTGGATGATGCTTGGGAACATGGCCCAAAATTGCCAACTTGGTTGTTCATTTCTTAATATTAACTCTTGAATTGGTTGATTAATGCTGGTAATCTTCTGATCCGCCATTAACCAAACATGGCCATAATAATTTGCAAATCACACTGGAAAAGTACATCGCATTAAAATTCTAGATCAAAAGACCAAGTGCAATAAGTACGGCCAAGAGCTCGAAAAGTATTAGCAAGTACTCTCTTAAAAAAAAAAAAAAAAAAAAAAAAAAAAAAAAAAAAAACTACAGTTTTAAATCATGAGTACATGTTAAAAAAAGAAAGTTACAATTTAAAATAATAAATTAAAAATATCAATTTAGGATATGGCATGATGTCTTTTGTCCCACAATCACAATGTAATACGGAGTAATGATTATTGATGAGTTGTAATTATGCAGTTGAGTATTGTATCATTACACTCTATCTATCAATGCACCAAAGAGGTTTCTGGCAGTACTGCTTTGATGTTTTTTTTTTTTAGGGTAAAAAACAAAAAGAATGACAGAGAAGAAAAGGAAATGCAACGCACTCGTTGCGAATGACGACACGTAGATATATACGACAGGTGCATATGATAAGTTGTACATATATATACCAATAATTGTTGATTGCAATGCTATTTTTAAAAATAATTATTTCTCCTAATAATATACACACATTAGTATAACATTTGTGCATTGTACAAAAGTTTATGCCTAATGTGAAAATAATAGTTGTTTTAAAATTATTTAATTATTTTAAAGTTCAAATTATAGCATGACCATTTTCGTTGCCAGTTTGCTTATATAAGCTTTTTTTTTGGGGGGGAGGGAGATGTGTGAAGGGAGGGATATGTTAAATTTAACCGTCATCACATTTTAAAAAAAGTATAAATTAAAAATGATCACAAATTTATCTACAATACAAATTAAATTAATTAGAAAAAATTACTGTCATATATAATAATGAAATTGAAACTAATAAATAAAAGATCATAATGTTAAGGTTTTAGTGAACTAAAAAATAGAAATACATCTTAATCTTGTATAGGTATTGTCCTAAATAACTGTTCTAGTCTTGTCAGAATTATTAATTCATGTTCTGCTACTCGATTAACGAATTAACTAGCTAGCTTATACTCTGACAAAGACGATTGAGTCTAAGTCTGATCAGTTGGTCTTGATGGAAGTAGTTAATGTTAGTTGAGCAGGTAGGTATCATGCTTTGACTTAGCTTGCATGTGATGTGTGCCAAATATTATTTGTGCATGCATGCTGTTTTAAATCCAAACTAGTGTGAGTCCATCATCTTCCATTCCTCCTGTGTACTGTGTGTTGACTGTGTTTCCATTATATTATATTCTTTTATCTATTTGATATTATTGAGAAATGTATAGTAATCACCTCATGCTTAGCTTATGGATGATATATAATTGAATATGAATCTAATTATTCATCTCGATGAAGATGAAGACATATTTGTGGTGTATCACCGGCAAAGTATATCGTGCACCAATGCATTGTGCGCCGTAAGAGTTTATGTGTATTAAGATTATGTTTAGAGTTTATGTGTATTTTACTATACAATTATGTACATAAGAAATGGGGTTTTTTAGGGCACACAATACATTGTGTGCCCTGTGCACGATATAACAATTGTGTATCGCCATGGTCCACCGTATAACCAATCATTATTGTGTGAACTATATTTTGTCTACTGTAAAATCAGTACAAAAATAATGTACATTGTATTGAGAGGATGTACATGATTTTTATTAGGAGTGTACCAACAACCCAATTAAAACTGTACTTTAGATAGGCCTGGCCTGCACAAGTGGGCTGAATCTAGCATGGCAAATTATGCTGTGAGCACGTGGGCACAGTTCCATATCCATAATTTTTATACTGTAGATTCATAATTTCTATACTGTAAACTCATAATTTCTATATTGTAGATTCATAAAATTTATACTTTAGATTCTAATTGTTGAACTCTATTTTCACAAATCAAAGAACTATATGTTCATAATTTGATAACTATACACTTTAGAAATTATAAATTTACAGTACAGAAATTATAAATTTACAATATAGATATTATGAATCTCAGTATAGAAATTATGAATCTACAGTTTAGAAATTATGAATCTAAAATATAAATGTTATAAATCTACAGTATAAAAATTATAAATCTACAATATAAAAATTATGAATATGGAACCATACTCATCTTGCAAGGTGGGCACATGCTCACAGCATAACGCTCCATCTAGCATGGGTGGCACTAAAATGGGCTTCTTGACAGCTGCTTATCATGTCTATTAGCCAAAACTATCCCATCAATAATAGGCTTCTTGAAAACGACTCATAATGTGTATTAGCTCAGACTAGAATAATAAACACATCAATAATGGGCTTCTTGAGAACAATTCGTTAGAAACCTATTTTGACTTTGGAAGTTGGAGAAGGGCAAATTATTCTGAAGACCTGGGTTCACTTGCAAGGTTAACTCGAATTTAAAAATATACAATTTACATAGTGAATGTTTACAATTTACTTTTTATAAAATTGTGAACATTCAAGGAATGTGTAAATTTCGTTAGAGAATGTTAAATTATATTCATCCGAATGTGCTAAAATTATGTTTGATTAAAATTACAGTATACAACATAAATCTATTTAGTTGATGATTATCTTGTATTTTATAATGGTTGTTTTACTTTAATGTCCTCAACCGATTTTCATGTATTACAACAAACTTCAAAATTAAAATATCTATAATTTTCAATTAAAGAAATTTAATTGGATAGTAATAAATTACAAATTTATTTTATTCAAAGTGATCTTTACTTTATTTGTAAGTAGATAAGTAGATTATTATAATGAAATTAGATTATAATATTAAAAGATTATTTTCTTTTGCAAGCGTGTTTTTTAAAATATATTTTTTTTATTTGTGCAAATTGTATATCTACAAATCTACAAATCTACAATCTACAAATCTAATAAGAGCGAATAATGTTAGGCCCTTAACTGGAACAAAAAAAATGTCGGTACTAATTGTTTCTTAAAATGAATGGTTCATATTATTTTGATTTTAGTATCTTTTAATGATTTTCCTTATTTACCCTCTATTATATTATTTTCTTCCCTTAAATAACCCTAAATTCCGTTAGTTCAAACTTTAGTAACGGAATATTCCGTTAACTATTTATTATTCTTAACATACTCTTAATTTATATAAGGTCTTAGGTTCAAACCTCATCCCAATTATAATTGACATAATTGTTAAACATATATTATTTTTTTTTTCAGGAAAGAGGGGGATACCCAACGTTAAACATATATTATGAATATGTTAAAATGTATTAAAAAATATATATATAATATAAAATTTAACATAAACTTTGGTCAAATAATTAGCTCGACTAAATACATAGCATTCAAAGTTGAGCATCAAATATTATAAATCAGGAACTACTTTAAAATTATTTGATTTCTTGAATTTGTTTATTAAAAAAAAAAACAAATTTATGTTAAGTTTTTTTTTTTTAATTAATCTTCTTCTGATTATTTAGAACAAAACTTAATATTTCAATTATGCTTTTGCATTATTTGAATGATTTAGGCCATTATGGTATTAATATTTTTTTGTATTTTTTTATAATGGTACAATTGTACATTACATTACTAATATTATACTATTATTTTTTTATTGGACAATGTTCTTACATCATTGTCAAACCTGCGCGGCCTAACTACACATATGCCCCATTTAATTAATTTAGAATTAGATGTCTATAATGCTTTATTTAAAAAAAAAAATTATTCATTATAAAAAAATTTAAAATAAATATAATTTCATTAGTTATATCATCTTTATTTTCTACAATTCAAAGATTCCTTACCTTCAAATTTATTAATTTATTATATTCACTACATTGTTCATTGTCTTCTTTTTTACATTATCTTGTAATTAAATATCAAAGTTATAATACAAAACATGTTTATATATATATATATATATATATATATATATATATATTTATTTATTTATTTATTTACCAAGTATTTAATACAAATATAATAAATATTAATATTTCGTTTAATACTTTCACATGATAACCTGCGACACACATCTCACAACACATGAAACATGTAGGAAAAAAACTACCACTACTAAATATAAATAGGTGTTTGTACGCTAAAGAGTTCATATTACAACTAAAATCTCAGTCATATACACAGCAAGGTAAATCTAAAACTTCCTACACCATAATCTCATTGCATGATGAATCCCTCTATGCTGCTACCAGTAACCTAATTGCACATGAAACACTACCAATAAAAAAACAAAAAAAAAAACAAAAAAAGAAAAAAAGAGGACACGTACTGAAGATGAAAACAATAACGATGCTACCCAAAAAAGAATTAAGAAGAATTAGAGAAATTTAAACCAAAAGTAATATTTATTTAGACTATCGCTTTAAAACTAAGTATTTAGACTAGCGTTATTACAAAGTTGCAAACATTTATTTTAGTGACAATTATAATCAATCTCTCATATATTATCTTGCATTTATATACTTTAAATTACCGATTTAAATAAACAAATTCAACATTTATTTACATATGCATGAACATCTCCTATATAATATTGCATTGATATACTTTGGAATACTTATTTAAAAATAATTATTGGGCATTATCTCATTCGCACAAAGTGCGTAAAAAAACTAGTATATTGTATAAGAATGAATTTGGCGATATACACATATAATGCACACTAATTTATGTAGTTATTTTGTAAATTTATAGAATTAAGTGCACACATGGCATGTAATGACTCTCTCATATGGGAGGTTATGAGATCGAGTCTCAATGAAGACATGCTATGAACATATATTACAATGTAATAGAGTCAGTAGCATTTAAAAAAAAAATATTACAATGTAATAGAGTCAATAGTATTCAAAAAAAATATATTTTATAATAAGTTCAATTGTATTTAATAATACGGAGTAATTTTTAACATTTCCAAAATTCAGTGGCAATCTTAAAATTAATAATAACATTTCATCTCACCTTTTTAGGTTTTGTACCTTTCCGTCGGCGGTTGCACGAGGATTGACTTAGTGTACGTCCTATGATCACATTTCCTAGTACTTGCATAGGTTTTCTTCAATTGATCCCTTTCAATATGAGTAATTATTTATAGCATTACTTTTTTAATATATATATATATATATATATATATATATATTCTTAATTAATTAAATTTTCCTTACTCATTAATATAAACAAGATAGTGCAATTTTTTTTTCAACTTAACCAAAAATTTGGATTATTCGAGCTCTCAAAATACAATTTACTTAAAATTCATGAGAGAGTTTCCTGTCACCCTTAAGATCTTACGCGACATAAAAAAATAATGGTTTTAATGTGGTTTTATTTGACTAGATTTAAAATTCACCCCCCCCCCCCCCCAAACCTCCATCTTGAAGGTGTAGAGAAGCAAAAATCAATTTAAAAAAAAAAAAAAAAAACAAACAAACAAACAAAAAAGGAAGCATTTTTGCTAGAGATGAACCAGAATCATGAATAGAGCTGGAATGAAGATGTATATAGAGTGGAACAACTAAGTAGACTTAGATCAAAATTGAAATGATTCCATTCTATACACCTTGATCCAAAGTTGTTCTTTAAAAACTTGAAGAGAAAAATGAAATAATAGAATCATCTTGAATAATAAATAATATAATGGTGTATTAATTAGAAGAAGAAATATAAATATTAAGTTAAAAAATACTACACCTCAGAGACAGATCAGAGAAATTTTAAAATTTCAAAATCATTTCATTGAACCGACACATTTGACCAATAAATAAAGTAATAATAACAGAGAACTTTATGACCTTAGCCTGTCACATAATAAATTACACATATCATATTATAAAATGACGCATATAAATGACAAAGTAAACCCTGTCTAACTAATCAATAAGAGGCTAGATGGGAACAAAACCATTCTATTAGCTCATCATCACAGATCTAACTCAAAAAATGTTTTTTTTTTTTTTTTTCTTTTTGTCAATGAAGAGTAAATCTTATCTTTTTTGGATTTAGAATTCTATTTGCCTTTCTTGCTTCATCACACAAGGATTGTAGAGCAATTGCATATCAATTAATCTTGATAATTACTGGTGTAATAATTACCTGAACCGTGAAGTACAGTGGACTAAATGCTTTTCATAGCTGGTAAACCAGGAACTACTATTGGGGATATATAGAGCTAGCAAAGAAGAATCGATGGATCTGGAGAGAATATTTTGATGGAGAAGCAAATTAAAAGAATGTAGGGTTAGATTGAAGGAATTGAAGAGGAGGTAAGAAGATTCTGTGGAGGGAAGAGGTAGGGTTTGAGAGGTGGCTAATTAAGCTGGGTAGGTTAATTAAGTTGGAATAAGAGGAAAGGGCAGCACAACCCTGGGAGGCTGCATGTATGCTTTGCACTTATAATAATTATTAAGGGACCAACATACGTACTTTCTTTCTACTTAATTAACATTTGATTATGTTTCGTAACATAATTAGCTTATCAACAAATTTTAATTTGGTTTATTTGACCACTATTAACTGTTTGTCTTGGTTAAACATTCAATATAAGTGTTTGATTAATTAACTTTTTTTTTTAGAACTTATTGCTCTAAAATACTAAAATTCAAAAAGCTGATCAAAGCAGTTTTTTCGATTAGCTTTTTGAAAAAGTCATTTTTACCTGCAATCAGCTATTAACTAACAACTATGTGGACTATGGTCCAATATGATATCATTTTTTTCTAATTAAAAGAAACAACTGTCATTACCGTGAATCAATAGTGTATCACGTTACAAATATGTATATTGTCAAATGAACATGTAATAAAATTAAAAAGATATTTTAGTGTTGCTATAATGAACCTATTGTGTGTATAAAAAGAAACTGAATAGTAGAGCTCATACAAATATGTATATTGTCAATTGAAACTGTATACCTCTCTTGTGGGTGTCGAGCATGATTGTGCAGTTTTCCTCTCTTGTGTGATCTAATTTGCGAGCTATTATATAAGAGTAGAGTTTATATAGTACAGACTCTTAAATAGTGACAATAAATTTCTCTTGTAACCTAAAAAAAAAATGAGAACTCTAAAATTAGTTATTAGCTTTTAATTTTGTAATACATTATTAGCTTATCACATACGAATTTTTAAGTTGTTTCAATCATAATAATTCTGTTAATATTATAAAACGAATTGTCTAGGGCAACACTTGAGATTTGTCTGTTTCCGTCGGCTATGCTGGTGATGGTCGTCCACTATGATTAAGTTTTATAATGGTCCTTCTATAGTTCTATGCGGATATGATCAAAATAAATTCCCAAGTGGAATGGCTTGAAAGGAGTGATTTTCATGCGTATTTCAAGATCATGAGTTTAGTTCTTGTCAATACATACTTTTTGTCAAGTCTACTACACATGATTTTTTGAGTGTACGTCTCGAGCCATCCAACAATATTCAAGATGTTCCTTGGGTAATTAGTTAATATTAATTATATGTGAATATAAGAAACTTGATAACCAAACTACAGCAATTCAATTCTGTAAGATGTGGTCTCTCATAGAGGAAAGACCGTCTAAACCGGTTCTGTTATTGATGCCGCAATAAATCTTAAAAATCATTCTAATAAAGTATATTGTAACCGAGTCAGTACTACTCAAAAAAAATACATATTATTACATTAGGTCTTC
The DNA here is from genome assembly GCF_001879475.1 of Ipomoea nil. Taxonomy (NCBI): domain Eukaryota; kingdom Viridiplantae; phylum Streptophyta; class Magnoliopsida; order Solanales; family Convolvulaceae; genus Ipomoea; species Ipomoea nil. Next base: position 1,450,427 of record NW_017616846.1, read on the forward strand.
AACATAGTATGTATTTCGATCTGCTAATAAATTCAGGTCGGTATGTATCATTGTATCTGATGATATTCAACTCATGATTATACCTACCGCTTCCAAATTTGCACTCTTGTATTGTATGATAAATGTTCCAAGTGTGATTTATTATTATTTTTTTTTTGGCCAGGTACCATAATAACTTTCAATGCATGCTTGGACTACACTAGAAATGTGAAACCAATATTTCACTACTTAGACAAGGAAGCTAGAACATCGCTGATCAGATCAGTTATATGTCCTTTTCTTTTTGAGTATCCAGAATTTTATTTTATTTTGCAATTAGTGAGATGACTTTGTTGTGCACACTTTTTAATTCACGCAATGAGCTAATATGTTGAAATAAAAATAAAGAATTCTCTGGAAATTAGTCACCAAACACACCCTTTATATATATATATATATATATATATATATATATATATATATACACCAACTAATTGTAATAATGCATTTTGTACAGTTAAACAAATGTCCAATGTAAGAAAATAAGAGCAAATTATAATAATAATTGACATTATTTATTTTTTAAAACAATTTATCTGTTAAGAATTGCCTATAAATATTGCTAAAAAAATAGGCCAGGGATGTTGAATAAGTGACCGGTGTTAAATAACAAAAAGCTTTAATTTCAAACTTCAAAACTATGGCAAAAACTTTCATAAGATAATGAATAATAAATGTGTAAAGTAAATGACACAAATAATTTTTATAGTGGTTCGTAAACTTTCATACTCTACTCTTTTCATTAACTCCAAGGGGTTTCACTAAGTATTATTTTAAATATGAAATGATAAAAATGAAGCATTAGCTTCTACCGGTGATAGTCCTTCAAATTGGGGTCAGCCACAAAGTCGCTCTATTCTTCACTATCCAATCAAACCTAGTCAAGGGTCGTCCACAAAGTCGCCTTAAATCGCATAATTTGATACAAAATATATTTTGGTACTAATTCTATTTTCTTATTTTATTACTCTGTATAATGATATAAAAAAGTACCAAAAAAGTTCAATTTTTGTATGGTGTGACAATTATGACCACAAATTTCAAAATTAACAATGTAAAAATAACAAGAATTAATTACGCTAAGATCTAAAGAGAGCCATTGAATTTGTCCGTCAAAGTCGAAGGCTGAGCGGTCAAAAATTGTCAACCTATAAACCTATTGAGTTCAGATTCTTCATCGTATGTAGCATCGTTACTTAAAGAATTTCTTAATTTCTTAATTATTACTTGGTACGATGAATCATGTGATATATACGCTTCATCAAATTTAAACAAACATTTTGACTTTAAAATTTTGGCAACTTTACAAAGTTTTACGGTATTGTGTTATGTACTTAGACACTTGCTTAATGCATTTTTAATTCTCGATTTCTGACTCATTGTAGTCAATTGAATAAAGTAGAATAAAATCACAAGTTAAAAAATCATTTTTTTTATTAATCATAAAGAACTACAATGGGATAAATCAGCTTAGATTGTCCATAGTTGATTATCAGAAATCAAGAAGATTAAAGGCCACTCCAATTAGAAGTCTAACTTGTAATTTTATAGTTACTAATTTAAGTCAACAGTCTGATCAATTTGGTTGTGATTGTCCATTTTTGCGAACCAAATTAATTTGATACCAAAATTAAGAGTCATCAAAGAATATAAACATCCCCTATGTTTCGCCTCCCTAGATAGTCATAAATATATAACTAAAATGTTATAAGTGATAGATTTTCAAAGTAATAATTTACAAAATCATAAATTCACATACATATGAAGTGTTGGAAAAATAACATAAAATAACATTGTAAGTGGCTATATTTTGTGGTATAAATATATGTAATGTTCACTACCGATTTGAGCCAGGTCAAAGTTGATTCGGGTTCTTCGTAGTAAGACGAAGAGATTGATACATTGTATGCTCAAAACGGGTAATCGGTGAATGAGAAATTGATTCTCAAAGTAGACCCATTTGAGTTGAAGAATAGACGTGGAAAGACTTGAAACAAGAACTTGTCTCACATTCGAAAAAGAAGTAGATTTGCACCACTATATATAGAAGACCATTATATTTTAGAGAAATGTTAAATTGTATAGCATAGAGAGTTTCTCTAACCATTGAAAAAGTGGTTGGCCTTGTGAAAATTTTAGAATTAATTTCGAGAGTTATCAGTTTTAATGCAGCTTCGATCATATGACCTTCCTTCAAGGGGAGTCACAGAGGTGCTATCTAAGTACAAGGTGCTTGACAGTTAGTATTGTTAATTCAACCCTTTGTAATATAATACTTTCAACTCCGTCAGTATACAAATACGTTCTGATTATAAACTTAACTACTAATAGAGTTTGAAAATATACTATATCATGATAAATTATATGAATAGCATTGTCAATGACCTTGTGGTCTAGTGACACCAAGTGATTTTTCTGTTCGAGCCTCAATGAAAATGATATTGACTCTTTATGTTTTAGTAATTTGATAAAGTAGTTATGAACACATACTGCATTGTAAACAGATCAGAGTCCGTAATACTAAAAAAAAAAATAAAAAATGAATAGCATTATGAACAAGTGAGGGAATAATTGAAAGACTCCAATGAATTATATGTGGGTAATTGGTAGGCAGTTTAGTTGTGTGCTACTTTTGGTTGATGTGCTACCTAAAATATTACGTACTCCGTACAACAACTTGTAATATTTTAAAATGTTCATCACCTCTGCTGCTCTATTTATCACTTATCCTCTCCGCTGGAACATGTGACTGCACTGTCGTTTTACTGTAAATTATTGCAGCACCAAAAAAAAAAAAAAAAAAAAAAAAAAGGATGCGTCACTTACGGAGCATTCATTATTTCATTTGTTGTTTGCGGATGTTTTTAATCCGATAAAGAACTTATTCCTTTTTGACACTCGAATTCAATATATATATATATATATATATATATATATATATATATATATATATATATGTCTAATTAAAATGGACAGATCATTTGTGCGTACTGACATTTGGCCTTGTATGTGAGTCGCTGAGTTAACATGATGATTTATATTTTTCTAAATGCTTTGTCGGATTAAAATGTAGAGACCCGTTAAATTGGAAATTTAACTTTCTGAAAAATATTATGAGATTCCTCAATTTAATATCAACTCTCAAATTAGTCCGCTACTCTTAAATTATGAATTAAGATGCACGAGAACTCCATTTGATGCTACTCCCTTAAACCTATTCTACAGCCTGGTACTTTCCCATGGCCTAGCTACATACCTATATTCTTTAAATATGAATAATTTAATCAATAAATCGAGTAATGTTATATGTATCATATTTTTTAATTACAATTTGATTTATCATCAAGAAAGTTAAGTCGATGTCGAATTGGTTTGAGCTAATATAATTCAATATAATTGTCATAAAATATAATATTCAGTGTCAGATTATCAAAATTTAAAAATTAAAATATAATTATTACAAGATATAAAAGTTCAAATTATTTATAAAACCAATAATATATAATTATGTTGATGACGTTAGCTCTAATATCTTGAACTCCCCTTATAGTCTAACTTACAACATAAAAATTTGGGAGTAATACACATATCGTAATTGCAAACTTTTGGCTAATCAAAAATTCAAAATCTATTTACACTTAATCCTAACAACAATGTCAATTCCTTATTTTAGAAACGTTAAACTTGCCGAAACTCATTTGAAAACACTTCCATGTCGTTCCCTAATTAATCAAATTAAATTCTTGACCCAAATAAAAATTTTAAAACACATTTTCGATCTATTTTTAAATTTCAGCTCAATTAAAAAAAAAAAAAGAAAAAAAAAAAAAGAGAGAGAGATTAGAGGCCAGAGTGTACGAATGTCTTAGAGTGTACAAATGTCAACAACTGTTTGATTGATTTTTAGAGGCCAGAGTGTACGAATGTCAACTTCTAGATTCATACAAAACTAATAAGAGATTATTAATTATGTTTTAATTTGTATACCCATCAAAAAAAAAAAAACTTTATATATTATAAATTTTATTAATAATGCATTTCAATTTATTTTACAATTTTAATGAAACAATAAATCTATCACATACATTCATTTGATGATTGCTCCATATTAGTTTGGAGATGTGCGCATTTATATATTTACTTCTAGATGTATGCGGGAAGCTTCTTCCTTCGTCTCACCTTCATTAACAGTCTTCATTTGTGGCCTTGGAACTGATCGAGATACTAAATTATGCCAGGTAAAATTATGTATGTATGTTTAATTATATTATATTAGGTATTATTTAATTTGTACCATTCTAAATAGTATCTACTACAACTAAATAAATATACATATTAGGTTATGAATGTTAATTGTAGCCCAAAATAGACAACCTGACTTGATAAGACCAAAAAATTATAAGGTTAGGCTGAAAAAACATTAACTCAATAAAAAAAGTAGGTTAATAAGGCTAGTTTTATTGAACTGTCAAGCTATTTGAGTTGGATCGATTGAGTTGTCGAGTTAGCCTGATTAGCTTGATTACCAAAAAACTAAAAAATATATATGTTTGTTTTGATATATGACAAAAAATAACTCAACTCATTCAAATATTTTTCACACACACACACACACACACACACACACACACACACACATATATATATATATATATAGAGAGAGAGAGAGAGAGATTCAATCATTCACAAATTAATGACCTTAGTTTTTTTGAGTGCTACTGACTCTATTACAATGTAGTATCTGTTCTAATGACCTAATTTATGGACAATACCAAAATGATGTAATGCAACGTCAATTGAATTATTAGATATAAATTAATAAATGTGTAGTGTCATTATAAGCTTAATTTTATTTGAGAATACATATATGTCTTTGATTATTTTATTTTATTTTTAATATTTTAGGTATAAAAATATTGTATACTTGCATTATATTTTAAATTAATTGTTACATAATTGTACTATGTTTTTTAGTTGGTGTTTGGAAATAAATATATATTTAGATTAATTAAATGATGTTTTTATATTATATTATTAATGACAAATTTGTTTTTTTTTTTTTTTCAAAAAAAAAATGTACTAGTTTGTTAACATAGAAATTTTAAAATATAAAAAATTTTAAGTGACTCCGTCCACTAAACTTAATAGTCTGAAGTTTAAAAATTATGGTAAAAACTTTAAACTTGCCAACAAAAAACAAAGGTTAGATAAGTTTAACTAAACTAATAAACCTAATAGGTTAATAAATTAGCTCAAAATTAAGTGAGCTAGTTCGATTAACATCTCTAATTAGGTATAATTTGAGAGAGTAACAATTCTTGTATATATCACTTGATAAACCTACATCCGTTGTAGCTATATATGGAGTGGATTGTATATATGACTCCAGCCGACGGAAAACGACAAAAAAAGTCTAGGGCTGAGAAACAGATGACACGAGCACGCAATAAAATTAGCATTATAAGTTTATATTAAAAACACAAAATGACCAATTAAGGAAGCGGAGAGGTGAAGCACAGGAGCAGACCTGAACATGTTAAGGTAGCACAAATATTTGTTTAAGGAATTTTATAAGTTCTTTTTCTTATCAAAAACATAATTAACTAATTGAGGAAACAGAGAGGCGAAGTAGATCAGAGCATGCAGCAGACCTGAACATGTTAATGTGGTATAACTTGTCGTTGATTCATGGAACACATTTGCAGTAAGTGCTCTTTCTATATTAAGGACGTACTAATGGTTAAAATAAGAATTTCTATATATAGAGTTTTTTATTATTGATTAATGGGAAAATGGCACTTTTTACCTCTGAGTTATATACTTATAGCACTTTTTCCCCCTCAATTATTTAGGTAAGCACATTAGCCCCTTCAATTATTCTAAAAGTGGTGCTTTTTCCGCTTGATATATTAAATTAACATTTATACCCTTAAAGTAAACATTTTATTTATTTTACTACTCCAACAAATTATTGCGTATACGTAGGGATGACCACGGTTCGATTTGAATTGAACCGGATACTAAAGCAATCGAATTAATAGTTTACGGTTATAATTCAGATCTAGAACCCAATATTTAAATGTCAATTTATTAAAATTATGTATCAAAAAAATTGAATCTTGAACCGTGAACCGGCGGTTCTGGATCTCATTCGCGGTTTTGAACCGTCTTTATTTTAAAATTTTACTTTTTATTTTAAAATAGTCTAAATTTCACAATAAATGTATTTTATTTTTTCAGTTCGGAACATGAACCGTCCGTTCCGGTTCACGATTTTAATAAACTCTAAATATCGAATTTCGATTCTAAATTGTAATTGGAATATTTCGGTTTGGTTGCTATAGTGTTTGTTTAGTTTGAACCAAATTATGGTCATAATTTGTTGGAGAAAAAAATAAATTAAATATTTAGTTTAAGGGTAAATATGTCCATTTAACATTTCAGGGGGAAAAACAGCCACTTCAATAATTTAGGGGGAAAAAATGCTATAGGTATATAACTCAGGGGGAAAAAGTGCTATTTTCCCTTGATTAATCGTGTTTATAAAATACAAGAAGAGATGTATTTATAGAGATATAAGAGATATTCCTAACTAGAACATGACTAATAAAAGAAAATTTACAATAATTACAATAATATACAGAGATAGAGTGAAATTTTAAACCTGATAAAATACAGATTTCTAATACTCCTCAAGTTTAAGGTTTTCTAGAGAAAACATTGAACTTGTTCTTTAGAATATTGAATCTAGCAATGGTGAGTGGTTTGGTGAAAATGTCTGCAAGTTGGTCTTTTGTAGATACGTAGTTCACCTGTAACTTCTTTGGTGCTACTTTATCACAAAGAAAGTGATCGTCTATTTCTACATGCTTAGGTCGGACATGAAAAACAAGATTTGCACATAGGTACGTAGCACCAAGATTGTCACATAAAAGTTTAGGTGGTTTTGCTAGTGTGAGTCTAAGTTCATGAATGAGAGCAACTAACCATATTACTTTTGCTGAGACATCTGATATGACTTTGTATCAAGCTTCTGTTGAGGATCTAGCCACTATCTTTTGTTTGCAACAAGTTCAAGAGATTAATTTTTTCCAATGAAGACAACAAAACCACTTAGAACTTGTTTTTGAGTGCCACCCTCTGCTTAGTGTTTGGAGAGTGCATGAACTAACAAAGTTTGTTAACTGCAAATGAGAGATAGATCTAGACGAGTGATGGTTAGGTACTGAAGTGCTCCAACAAGGCAGTAGTACTGTGTAGGATTCTCATATGGTTGACTTGTACTTGTTGCACTTAGCTTATTGTTGACTGGAATTCGAATTGAGATTGGTTTGCAATACGTATTCCATTCCCGACCTTTTGACTATTTCAATCATATACATTCTTTGTGACATAATTATTGCCCTCTTGTTGTTAACTGTCTCTATTCTCAAAAAGAACCTTGGTGGTCCCAAATATCTTATTTTGAAGACATCAGCTAGCCTATTTGTAATAATAGTCGATCAAGAGACCTTTGTTGTTGCCCATTATTAGTATATCATCAACATAAACCAATAAATAAATTCGAGTGTTAGCAGCTGAATAGATAAACAAAGATGCGTATGTTTTTGAAATCTTGAAGCCGATTGAAAGTAAGCAATCATGGAGACGCTTGAACCATGCACGAGGTGTTTGTTTCAAGCCATAGAGTGATTTCTGTAGTTTGCAAACATGATTAGAAAAATCTTTGTCTATGTGGCCTTGTGGTTGCTTCATTAAAACATTCTCACTTAGTGAACTATTTAGAAAGACATTGTGAACATCAAGTTGGAGAATTAACTAGTTTCTGGTTATGGCAAGAGATAAGATAAGTGTTATTGTAATTGACTTAACCACTAGACTGAAAGTGTCAAAGTAATCTTATCATTTAACTTGATTGAACACTTTGGCAACAAGTCGAGGCTTGTAACGTTCAATTGATATCGGCCTTTCTCTTAACTTAGAACACACACTTGCATTCTATCACATTCATATTCGGGTCAGGTTGAACCAATTTCCAGGTGTTGTTGTGCAGTAGGGCATTGAATTCTATGTCCACGACTACAACCATGGGGTTTCTGAGCAGGTTACTTTAGTCGTGAGGTGGCAAGTAGTCCATGTTGATTGTTGAGTGACAAGAGCTGCAGGTGGCTGTGGGGAAGCCGACAGATCTAGAGGAATGTCATCAGTGTAGATGAACTTATGCACGGTGAAATAGTCATTTAGTTGATCAATTGTCACATTTTCTTTTGTGGTCAATGCAAATACCATTGCAAGGTACTTAGGGTGGAAATCTTTAAACATGTATATATTCTGCTCATTTAAACCAATTGATCGATCGGCTTTTAATTTTCAAGTAGTCCAATTAAAACCTTGACTTTGCCATGATACTCACTCGTAGTGGAATTCCCTTAGTGCAAAGACTACATCTGACTAAGGAAACTCAGAGATCGTGCATATGATGTGTACCCAAATGCAACTTCAATAGCTTGCCATAAGGCCCAGGACGTGGCATCTCCCGCAGCAACATACATAACTTCATTGGACAAAGACAAGATGAGCATGCATGGACAAAATAGAGGAATCTTGACGGACCCAAATTTCAGCTGCAAGATTGGCTACAACAAAATACCTATCCGGAGCCTAAATAAAGGAATCCGGGCACAAGGAAATGTGATGACATCAACGTATCCATTGAGATTTTGACCGCGAAGAGAAAGGAACTATCTAAGTTTTTCAAAATATATAATTGGAGGAAGTAAGTTTAAAGGAGATAAAGCAATGAGCTGTTTATAGAGTATTTATTACGATTGGAGGTGGGTTGGTAGTCATGGATCGTTTTGGTCTACACATACCATATGAGAACAAAAATTTCTATAGTGAGTTTTTATTATTCATCAATCGTATCTAGTGACCTGCTATTGCAAGTCACTAATCGACTTTTGAGCTTCGTTGCACCAAAATACAATGTTGATGAGTTTAATTGTTACTTTAAAAAATTTAGGGGGTTAATTGAGGTAAAGTTTGAGGGTCTATTTAGCCCTTTTTTCCCTTTTTTTTTTTAATTTTTTATTTTATTTTTTATGATGCAATTATACTAAGATCTATATGCGTAGTAAATTGGATAACAAAAAACTTGAGATCGAAGAAGTGACAATTATTTATGATATGATTATTAGAGGATGCAAATTATATTATAAGTTGATGCTTGCTAGTTCAGTCAGTTTAGGAGGCATATTTATATATATATTCATCATCATGTGTAAATCTAATGTTTATGAGTGATAGATTGATGTGATGTAATGAAGAAGAATCTCAACGACTCAACCTTAATAAGTTAATAGGTTGACAAACCTTGACCGAGCAGCCCATGGTTTTGAAGCTAAGACAAATTCGATGGCTATTGGCGGCTAGCTTTAGCTAGCCCTTAGAATATTGAAATGATGATGTTTCAAAAAAAAAAAAAAAAAAAAAATTGAAATGATGATAATTATCTTTTTTTTTTTGAATGTGAAATGATGATAATTATCTAGTCGCACCATATTAGTATAACCTTCAGTTTCCTTTAGTTACTTACAAACTGATTGGTTTTACGAGATTACTTAATAACATAAAATCATGTCAAAAAGTATCAAATTGATGAATACGAATGGAATTAAAGTTAATATCACTTTTGATTTATCAATTAGATATAATGTCATTTCTATTTTAAGTTCTTGACAATTAGTTTAATCACTTTTAACCTTTCAACGGTTTTAAATCTACATAATTATATATGTTCATTATATTTGTAATGCCTTCAATTGACAAAGAGTGAATTTTGGTGAAAGTAAATGTATTTGAGACATTTTAGACCAAATTAAGTTACTTTATAAAAATCGAGAAACTCAGATTGGTCAAATATAATCACATTGTCAGGTGAGCTCGGACTTCCTAGTGAAATGTTTCACTTTGCCATGCTTGGGAGTTGCATTCGCTGGAATCCCTCCGTCAGATTTTGATGAAAGATTGTCCGCACGAGTTTAGCACACTGGTTTAATAAGCAGTATTTGGGAGAAGAGATCAAGGTTTGAATCTTCATCGGTGATAATGTAAAGATTATGTTTAAAATGGACAGTTTCCTTGTGCGCACTGAGCAATTGAGCATTTAGATTATTTATTCCTCTGAGAGTGGATAAATAAAAGTTGCCAAATTGAAAATTAATGACCAAAAGTGAGGATACCAGACACCATGTTTGAAGAATGAAAAGCAGTATTATCTCAATACTATTGACTAATAAATTAAAATACTATTATTTAATGTAAATATTATTATATTGGAATGAATAAAATATAGCAAGATTTAACTTATTATTAGTTAGTTACTCTTGATTAAAGTATTATAAACCATCCACACACAAATTATTCCACTAATCTTAAATTATGAATTATGATGCACGATTACTGTACTCCTCCCTCTAATAATAGTCCCCCTCATACTCACTTAAAGACAATTTACCCAGCCTGGCACTTTCCTAGAACCTGGCTATTTTATATTCATTAATTACTTAACTTAGTATACTCTTCCTTAAACCATTCAAAATATAATAAACAATACCATAAGGCAGCAATATAAATCCTATGATGACACGATATGTTTCCAATCATTTTCGATTGTCAAAACTCAGAAGACAAAGAGAGGGAGCCCTCAAAGAATTCGATCAATTCAAAGATGGAAGATTTGCATTGGGATAATATTAATGCAATTCCATTTGATTGTGATCAATGGGATAATGATGCGTTATGCCTAAGTGCAGAAGAAGACGAAATCATCATATCCAGCTTTATGAACAAGGGCGGCGTCAAATCGTCGCAAAAACCCGAAGCTTCTGTCGCAAAAGAAGTAAAGGCGGCGGCGGCGGCGGAGTTGGAGGAGAAACAGTACGTGGGGGTACGGAAGCGGGCGTGGGGGAAATACGCGGCGGAGATACGAGATTCGACGAGGAACGGAATGAGAGTGTGGCTTGGGACCTTCGACAGCGCCGAGGATGCCGCATTGGCTTACGACCAAGCCGCATTCTTGATCCGAGGCCCCTCAACCTACCTGAATTTCCCGTCGGAGAGAGTCCGGAAATCTCTACAGGAAATCAAGTGCAGCTGCAAGTCTGGGTCGTCGCCGGTTGATGCCCTAAAGGAGAACAACAAGAAGCGATCATCATCATGTAGCAACTCCACAAGATTCGATGGTACGAGGACGACGAAAAGATCAGTTAAGAAAAACAGTAGTAGTAGTAGTCATGTTGTGGTGTTTGAGGATTTGGGTCCTGAGCTCTTGGATGAGCTTTTGTCCCAAAGTTCAGATTCTACCACCTGCAATCACCACTCCAGTAGACGCTAGATCCACAATAACATACATTAATAGAATTATATATGTTGCGAGATTTTTCTTTTTCTATTTTTGGCTTTTACCTTGTATGTACTTTAATAATCATTTTATGTATTTTTTTGAGTGACCAGGGAACTCCAGCTACTGCTGAGGGTACCAATCACTATTTTATAGATTATGCTCTACACAACTATATAGATCATAAATAGAAAGTACATTATTTTGTATATTACAGACTTATGGAGTATCAAATAATGTACATTCAGTATACAAATGATGTATTTTTAATATATTAAAAATGTACATTGTATTCATGGTTCACACAACTATGTGAACCATGGTTCATAAAAAATTTTTATCTACGAGAGTGTGTATTGTGTAAATCTTGCATTGTGACTTTAACTCACAAAAGACTAAAAAAGGTAAATTAACTTAATTGTTATAGGTGACCGAAAACCAATTTGCCATGTTTACGATTCTGCTTGGGATATATACATTACCGGCCATTTTGGCTGTTTTGCACAAATTTGTTTTATTCATTTAATATTTTTATAAATATACAAATCTTGTTTCTACTGTGTTTAATACAACTTTAACAGCACGTTTGGTTCACGGAATGAATTTGGAGGGAATAGGAATGCTATTCCACATGGAATGGAATAGGTAAGGAATAGAATATGAATTGTATTCTGTTGTTTGGTTGACTGAAGGAATAGACTTTAGTAATTGTATTCCAGTGTTTGGTTGGTTAAAGGAATAGAAATGGAATCGATTTTAAAGACATAAATAACCTTATACATAATAATAATAATAATAATAATAATAATAATAATAATAATAATAATAATAATAATAATAATAATAATGAATATGATTATGATATACTGAATGTTATATATATATATATATATATATATATATATATATATATATATATATATACATACATATATATACATGTATATGTATGTGTGTGTGTGAGAGAGAGAATAAAAATAACAATAATAATAATAATAATAATAATAATAATAATAATTATTATTATTATTATTATTATTATTATTATTATTATTATTATTATTATTATTATTATACAAATACATATTTATATTTATTTTCTCATTTATCTCACATCGGTTGGAGAAGTAAGGAATGGAGCCTTGAGGCTCCTATAAAAGGAGCCTCAAGGCTCCATAATTTTAATTGCAATGCTCATCCGCTAGGCAAGCTTGCAATGCCCATCCGCTAGGCATGCAGATGAGAAAACTACTTAATTTAGGAGTCAAGGCTCCATAATTAAGGAGTCTTATACAGTTTTATATATATATATATATATATATATATATATATATATATATATATATATATATATATATATATATATATATATATAATATACACACACACACACACATTTTGTAGTGTTTGCAATTGGTATTTTGAGAAAAGAAAAGTATTTTCTCGAAATGCCAATTGCAAACGCTACAAAATGTGTGTGTGTGTGTGTGTATATATATATATATATATATATATATATATATATATATATTGATAGATTGATGGATAAAAATTATAATTAATTAAATATATACATGTATATAATACACTATATTTATTAAATAAATATAAATATTATATAATGTGCAAAGGGTATTTTTGGTATTTGTGATATAAAAGCTATTCCCAAGGGCATGGGAATAGCTAATACCAAGGCTCCCCTAGGAATAGCTATTCCCCTTGCGAAGGTAATAGCTCATTCCTAGGCATGCTATTCCCATGGCAAAATGATCCAACCAAACGATGGAATAGGTCTATTCCAAGAAATGTGATTCCATTCCTGACCTATTCCATGAACCAAACATGCCATAATATGTGTGAATGTATGTATATATTTTGCTAATTAATACAAAGAATTTAATTATAATAAGTTAAGTCGGATTAATCAAATCCTACAAAGAAAGTAATTTAATTTTAACAAGTCTTAATTATGTTAGTCAATAATCCCATCTGTCATATCAAATCATAATATGGCAAGATAACTCATTCATACTCCAATAGATTAAAATTTAACTCCAACCAGTGAAAAATATGTGATTTTAGCCATTAGAAAACTGATTCTTGGAACTCTTTCACACTCATGTCACATCAATGAGTGAACATGTTGATTAACGATATTTTGAAACATAGAAAAAAAAATTATTGGTTTATCAAATTATCTATAGATCCATGAAAAGATTCAACTAAAAATATAAACAAATCCACAAGCAAGATTAATATATTAAAGTGAGAAGTACAATAATCTTATTACTTGTTTCTTTTTAATCTTATTACAGTCTCACTACTGGAAATTATGAAATTTCTGACCACCTGAAATTAATCTTAAATCAAGTCAAAAGCAAAAAGTGGTCAGAAATAGCAACAAAGGTTTTTCCGGATACCAAAAGTGGTCGGAATAAGACTTTCGACTTGACTTAAGATCACTTTCAAGTGGTCGAAAATTCCATAATTTTCAATAGTGTTTGTCCGATAGGGTTATTAGCCTAAAATCGAACGGGCTGACCGGATTGACATCCCTACAAATGTTATAACTAGTAGCGATAACGTAATTATATTTTCTTATACTTGCGTAACCATCAAAACCACGTTTCATAGATAGAATATTAAATTTGACCCTCTAAGCGCATGTCCAACACAATTAAGTTTGAGTTACATTTATGGTAAAAAAAAAAAAAAAAAGTGTTAAATGATGGCAAATAGTAGCAATAGGACCAAATTAGCACATATTTGGCTATATTGAGGAATTTGCAATTGGGAGCTGTCAAAAACCAAGACGACTAAACAAGAAAAACTGAGAAATTAAAACCGCTTTTTTTCTATATTAAATGTGAAGCTATAATGTCAAGAAAGTTAAATAATCTTGATTCTTTGTGCTATCTAGGTTCAATAAAGAATTTTACGAAACTAACGTTTTTTTTTTTGAATGCTACTGGCCCTGTTACGAAACTAACGTTGTATGTTATATATATTAGTAAAGGAAATTAACGTATCACAAGAAATTAAACTTAGGTCATTAGGCGTAGGTGAAATGATCAAGTAATTAATGCGTTAAGTTAACCTTAAAAACTTCAAATTGGGCTTTGCGTACTAAGAAATGGGCATGACGGCATGACGCAGAAGAGCCTTATAAGGAAATGGATCGGAAGACATTGAAGAACAAAGGGACATGGAGGTTGATCTTCGCCTCGCTCAAAGCATTGTGCCTCCTTAAATAAAATCTTGATGTCAAGTATGGTAAAGAGATTTAGACTCATGTAACTATTTGTTAGGAATATATAATTGTTATATAGATTTTGATGATGTTATAAATGTATATTAGGAACTTAGATTCCGCATTTGTTTCTAGTTAACCATTAGAGCCTTTGGGTAGAGGTTTTACCCTCGACAGATCTTAGGAGTTGTGAAAGAGGTTCGACAGTTGTAAATGGTTGCCAAAGGGAAGCTGAATGTACTCATTTCCAGCAATACAGTAGACCAAGTGTATTGGTTGTAAGGTATTTCGAAAGATGTTTTATCACTTGACCTTAGTCATGTCAGAACTTCTAAGTCTAGACCGGCACACCTTCAGCGAGAATAATCAGTAGGGAAATACAAAGTGTACAAGAATTGGGAGTAATTCTAAGAATAATTCGTAAAAGAAATTAAAAAAGGATTTCGCATTTCGCAGGTCTAGGAGTAAAGATATGTCAATACTGAAATTACTTAATTATCCCTCTATTTAATACCAAATGGACGGAATAATAAACCGAGGATTAAATTGAGCAAAGAGACTACATTAGGTCACCAATATTGTTTAAAATGAAATTGAGAAAAAACATTATAGTCGAGGATATTTTGAATATTAACTCAATTTATCTTTTAAAAGGTTTTAAACCTCTTCATTTTGAAATTCAAGCTCACTAACATTATTTTCAAAAAAAAAACCTAAAAAGTCTATTTCAACCCATCTCTCTTTCTAGACTTTCTCACTGCTTTGAAATCAACATTATAAAATTTTAAAATTCATAAGTACTAAAAAAAATTGTATTAAATAGTGATGCATATAAAATGGTACGGTCTTGATTAGAGTAGTACTAAATTGTAGTGGTTTGCTCAATGTATATGACACCTGTCCGGTCCATCAAAAGGCCGGATCGGAGATAATCTCTAAATTAAATGTGATATAATCATATAGCAGCATCACGATTATATTGATGATCATATCCAATAATCTAAGCTTCTTCTTAGCTTCTTTTCCTTTTACTCTTAGCTTCTTCTAACTCTCAATGCATATATCTTCCTTAGCTTCCACACATTCTTCTTCTTTACCTTCTCAAAACATTCTCTATCTTCATATAGAAAGATTATTATTCTTGGCTGATTGGCTCTGATCTGATCTATATATTCCCAACATAATGGTTCGTGGTTTATCAGCTAGCTGAGAAGAGCAATTATATCCACTTCAGCCAACTCGATCTTTGTGGGTTTCATGAATTGAAGCTGCTACACTAGGTAATCCTACTTTGATGGAGCAAGTGAAAGTGAAATATTTGTGGGTTGTTTTTCTTTGATAGAAAATAATACTCCAATAAGCTAAGTTTCATTAGAGTGACAAACCTTAGCTTAAAAACATAACAAGTATAGATTTACTTTAATCTTCTTTGATTTTTTTTTTTTTTTTTGAGTTAGATCTGAGGTTGATACAAACCTTAAAACAGAACAAGTATAGATTTATTGTAATCTTCTTTAAAAAAAAAAAAAATTGAGTTAGATCCAGTATTGATCTTGAACTTATATATTTACGTATTAGTTATCATTTTGTCTCTTATCAATTAGCTATAGATCAGAGCATATGCGTTCCTATTAATTATATGTTATATATAATATGCATATATATGGCATATGTAATTATATTACATGACAGTCTAACAATATAAAGTTTATTGTTGTTATTGTTTTGTTTCTCTGTCAATTTGTCAATTCATCAATGAATCAGATAAGCTCAAATTTTCAGATGCTCCTTGTCCCCTAGGTTTAATGATTAACTTAATATTACTCAATTATTTAAGTAAGGAGTTTATATTTCTTCTCTAATACATCCTTTATTATCAAGATGCTTTTATTATTTAATCTATCCCCTTCATATTAATTAAAGTGTAGCGTTAGTTCAAGGTATGGATACATAAATATATTGAATAACTTCAATTCTAATAAATCTCTTTAGGTATTTAGCATATACAATTTATTTTAGCAAAATATTTTTTATTCACGATTCCAAATCATTTATATTAATTAAAATGGAAAGTATTAGTTGTTTCCTACTATTATTTGGGAAAATTAAAAATAAAAGGAAGATAAAATATATGAATTTAGTACACGACCCAACGAATTGAAAAGGATAGGAAAACCTATTGAATGATACTAGGAAATGTGGTCATGTTGATGTCACACCCCATTTATGAAATTCAAGAAAAGTTAATCCTCGTGGATGTGGCCATGTGGCCGTGTGGGGCCTCCGCCGACGGAAAAAGACAAAACCCCCCAAGTGGCACCCAAGACCGACTTTGCAATTTAAATTCTTCACACAGTACCCATTATACTATATATATATATATATATATATATATATATATATATATATATATATATATATATTCTATTGTCTTATTTATCTTTATTCGTAGGACGGATCGAGTCAGATAAATATGTAAATATAATATTTATATTAACAAATAAAATATTAAATTAGGAGTAAAATGTTTATTACTTATATAATAAAAAATGTAATATTTTTGAAGATAAAATAATAATTTTATATTTTAATATAAAAGTATTATTTTTCATCAAAAGTATTATATCTTTCTTTTTGAACATGTATTATATTTTCCTAAGTAATGTTGTAATTATAAAGAAAAATATAATACTTTTGATGAAAAATGTAATATATATATATATATATATATATATATATATATATATATATATATAGAATCGCACTCAGGTGCGAATGTTTCGCCCAGGAGTGAAATAGGAATGGATTTTGTCTGTCCATGTGTCCAGATCCAATGGATGAGAAACACTGATTTTTTAAAAAAAGTGCGGTGGTATTTTCGTAAATAATTGAATATCGAAGTACAATTAAAATGTATTACAAGTGCATGTAAAATGTATTATAGGTGCAAGTAAAAATTTGCACTGAGCATCAATACTAAGTGCACCTATAGTTATAGGTAGTTGCACCTATAGTTCTAAGTTGTTGCACATATAATTATAAGTAGTTGCATCTAGGTGCATGAATGTTTGCGGGTGGTTTTCAGAGGTATTACTACCCGCTGAACTTAGATCAATGAATGTTAACAAGGCAAAATTACATGCACTTATATTTATAAATATTTGCACCAATAGTTATAAATAGTTGCACAGATAGTTATAAATAGTTGCACCTATAGTTATAAGGTGCATGAATGTTTACGGGAAGTGAATGCTAACAAGGCAAAATTACATGCACTTATAGGTGAAAGTAGGTGCACTTGTAAGTGATTTTACTTGCACTTCGATGTTCAATTATTTACGAAAATGCCACCGCGTTTTTTGAAGCTATTAGATCTGTACACGTGTCGCGCGCTGATTCGTTCGCATATTCCTTCCTGGGCACTTATTCGCACCTGAGTGCATCCATATATATATATATATATATATATATATATATATATATATATATATATATATATATATATATATATATATATATATATATAATTAGATGTATACTCCGAAAAAAAAAAAAGAAAAGAAAAAGATGTGATGGTCCGATTGTGAAGAGATCAGAAGTCTGGGAAAGGGAGGGGGTGTGTTAAAACTTTTGAGTAAATAACCTTGTAAAAATAACTAAATAATTAAGTTAACTTATCAACATGAACAGTAAATTTCATGTTGAAAACTTAACTAAATAATCAAAGTCAAAATAATTTGGCCGAATAGTATTATGCAACAGAAAATTTTTGATTTTCAAAAATTAAAAAGTGATTTATATATGTATCCAAGACAGTATAAGATTTGCTAAATAAAATAAAGTGTGTAATGTAAATAGACATATAATTTTATGATGGTTTGAAGATGATGGTATAATATTTTTTTGGAGATGGAAGATGATGGTATAATATAATTCATCTAATCCAAGCTTTTTCTATCCTTCATAAGGTATAGTAATAATTCTTTAGTAAACTTAGCTTGTTCACCCAATAATTTACAAGCAAAATTCAAACAAGTTATTTGATTACAAAGTCAACACTGTTTGTTCAGGTTTTCACATAACTCTCCAGGCTTACTATTCTTTCACTATTTGCAATTGATGTAGATATCTACAACACTTCAACAGAAAAGTTGAATATCCTCCAACTAATCAGACCTAATATCCTGTTAGAACAATGAATGTTTGAGAGAAGAAGAACAATGAATTTTTAATTTGTATGTTGAATCTCATATTGCTTATAAGCCTTACTACTTATCAAGAAGACTTGTCGCTACTAACTCGTACTACTCAATGTAGACTTATGTTGCTTACAACCCTTACTATTGGCAATGTTTTACTATTACAAAAAACCCTTAATTACTATATGAAGACTTCCATTGCTTCAATAGTCTTACTACTATGAAGTTTTGCAGCTTCTTTCATGGTCTTGCTTTCTAGAAGTCTTATTGTCTTAAGAGTTTACAATGGGAAGAAATAAAATGAAAAGAAAGCAAAAACCTAAGAAAGACTTAGCTTTGATTAAGAGCTATGTAAGATGAAATTTGAAAATTGAGGTTGGAGTCGACTACAAGATGAATTGATTTTCACATCTTCAATAATTTTGGATTGATTTTAAATGAGAAATGTTCGGAGAGAGTGTGAAAAATGAAAAGTTTCCTTAAAATAACCTCCTATGGTTATTTATACCCTTCAAATTGGATTAAAAATACAATTTAAAAATAATTCTGGACCCGTAGTCACGATGTGACTGACGGTGTGAGTTCCACCTTGACTTTTCAGCACAATTCGCAGGTTCCAAAGGTCACGGTGACACTCACGCCTGTGACCTCCCACGATGTGCAACAGTTCTGGTTTCTAGGTCATTTTTCACCATGTAGACGTTAGAACTAGACTTTGTTGTCTTCATAGGAGTTGTAGCCCTTTGAAATATCATTACAATACCGCCGTTAGAATCACTTAATTTGGATATTCCTACGATGATATATGATCCAAATACCGAGACGTTGCCTGGCAGAGCAAAATGGAGTCACGCTGGCACTCACGCCGTGTCAGCGTGAGCCTTATTCTTCACTCCAAAATGCATCTTTCTTCATCTCCTTTGCTCCTTTGGGTCCACGAGTCATCCATGATACTTCTAACTCGCTCTTTTTTCACTTTCTTGTCCTCTCATGACTCCTGGAACACGTCGTTGTGCCAAGATGACTTCAATACACATCCAATTGGACTCCAATAATTTACATGATGTTACAATCAATGCCTCCAAATCATCTAAATGACACAAAGAAATCAAACAATCACATACTTAACTTCCAATTTACATGAAATCATACGAGTTTAGTATCAATTACGCATATAAAAGTATTAAGAATTAGCACATATCAATTATGTATCCTGAAAAACTCTGTTCTAATTGGCTCGATGGGGTACATTCTTCGATTTATTCCCTCCATCGATCTTCAGGAAAGGAAAAGTGAGGACCCATAAGTTTTAAATCATAATTTTAATTTAAAAAGGAAGCGTGGAATTACTCTATTAAAAAATTATAGTTAAATATGTTGATTAAATATTATATAGTGCCCATCCAAAACGGTCATGGTTAGTTCCCCCACAGTATTGGGGGAGATGCTGACTTTCTTCAAGACAGCCAGCATTATCAAGATTTAACTATATGTTTATAATGATATTATCTATAGTAGTAACAATAATACTTTTCAATCTCAAATGACGAAATAACTGAAGGATAAACACAATGTCCCAATCGTCAATTTCATCAAATAAATTACAGAGCTTACATGCCCGCATTTTTTCTTTTTTCTTTTTTCTTTTTTACGGAGTATTTAGAAAAATTCGTAGATCGATAAGGACTTGCAGCTTCAGATAAACACAGGTAAAATCCTAGATATGCATGCTAGCTAGCTAGTTAATGACAGAAAATTAAGAAACACGTATGCATCTTGAAAATTTCTTCAATGCGCGTAAGTACCAGGTCTTGTATGTACTTAGTGTTATTATATTTTTTATGTTATTAAAAATACAAAAAACAATACAATACAACAAAATAGTTGGAAAGTAACCCCTTCCCTTGTAATAAAAAAAAAAAATAGTTGGAAAGTATATTCTTACCAACGCTATTTCTGCAATTCATGTTTGTTGGGCAGAAGCATTTATATATGCCAAATTTAGCATCTTATTATCAAAACATGACGTTGATTACAATACAATTATAAAGAGATATTCTGAAGCAAGATGCCAAGAGCATTGCCACAAGAAGTGTTTTACTAATCTTTTAAACTTCCCGGTCCCTCATTCGCACCAAAAAAAGGAAATATGTATTTGGTTATATACAAGGAAATAAAGTTTAATACTGGTTTTCTACTTTTGTCGAACTATATCCTAAATCTCAGGAGTTCAATAAAGTCAACCTAACAACTAGACTCAACACCAACCTATGCACTAATTTTGTGCAGAAGGAGCTCATCCCAAACCCATCCAAACCACTAGTTAGTGTCGGTATATATCAAACTCCACCCTACTATTTAGAAACAAGCTAAGTCTTAACTAAGTAAGACTTCTCATTCACTATATCAATATATATTCCTGGACTTTTCTCCTTTCACAACTCTAGTTGTATTGGGGTCTCTTCTACCTCATGTATTAATATACCATTTGTACATGCAATTCAATAAATCAATAGCATAGCAATTTTGATGGTAACCCTAATCAAGTTGGTCAAGATACTGATTTAGTAACCACAAGGTTACAAATTTGTCTCTCCACCAAATTATACATTCACTACTAGCTAGCTATAAGTCTATAATGTTTTGTATAGTAAATTAGTAATAAAAGTTTGATACTAACAATTATATGATCTTCATGATTTACAAGTATTTAATACTCCTTAATTTTTATAGGTAGAGTCAGCATGACTTACCAAAATTTATATCATCTTTATTTTTTATTTTTTTTCTACCCGGTTGTATTTTTAAAAATAAAAAAAAATAAAAATTGGTAGGGGTATAAACTATAAATTAAAGCAACGTGCATACACTGATACACATATGTACAGTAGAAAATTGTTGTATCTTTAGTTGACATCAAATGAAAAAGTAGAGGTTTATTTTAAATATAATAATTAAATATGCAAGTGTGCAAAAAAATCAGTGGTGGGATTTCGTTAACCTTTCCAATCGAGCAGCGTCCAACGTCAGACTAAATCTACCATGATCTCATCGCATCATAGCTGTCAACCCCATCTTCCCACTTGTCTGTCCACCTATTTAATCCTATTCTTTCCGGCCTCATCATTTGTACCCACAAAACTAAATGGAAAAGATTTTTCTACCCAGAAGTGATCTGATCGAGGGTAATTGAACATGGAAGCTGATGAGATCAAACAGAGTTTTAAACCCTCTTCTTCTGATAACGATGATGATATTTCCAGGGAAAAGTGTAGTGGCAAGGAGAAGCACTACGTAGGGGTCCGGAAGCGGCCATGGGGGAAGTACGCGGCGGAGATAAGGGACACCACCAGGAACGGAGCTAGGGTTTGGCTGGGAACGTTTAGCAGTGCGGAGGAGGCGGCCTTGGCTTATGATCAGGCGGCGCTGTTGATGCGTGGGCCCTCATCTTGCCTCAACTTTCCGGTGGAGAGAGTCCGCGCCTCCATTCAAGAACTCAAGCTGTACTGCGGCGGCGGCGAAGAAGGCGGCGGAGGGTCGTCGTCTCCGGCGGAGGCGTTGAAGGAGAAGCATAAGAAGAGATGTGGGAAAGGTAAAAGCGGGAAAGGAGTAGTTAAGCAATCTTGTGCCGGCGGGAATAATGTAGTGTTTGTGTTTGAAGACTTGGGATCTGATCTCTTAGATCAGCTCTTGTCTCAGACTTCTGCTTCTTCTTCACTCTGACACAGATCAGACACTTCCATTTCCATTCAATTCTCTTAGCTTCCTTCTTCTCAGATCAGAAGAAAGAAGCTAAGATTAAACTTCAATTCTTCATCTTTCTTAGTTGTTTAATTTGTGACCCGTCTAATAAGCTCTCTAATTATGCTAAATTGTGTAATCAGATTCTTAAACTTTAAATATTTTTTAATAATGAAAATGAATTGAAAAAGAAAAAATAAATAAATCAAAATAGTAATATAAAAAAAAAATGTGACGGGTAAATAGTTAGGAAAAATAGATAAAATGCGTTAATTACTTGATTTTGTTTTTCTTTTTTGAGTTAAGAATCTTATTATAATTTTTTAAAGTTTAATGATTTAATTTCACATTTTAATATAATTAGAGAGCGTATTTGACCTTTATCGCTTATTTTTTTTTTTTCACATCCCTTTGTTTTGCCCGGCCTCATTTCAGTTGAAACATCTTCTTGAAGCAATCTATTGATATGGGGATACTTTGCAGTTTGCTTATAATAATAATTGCAAAGTAATACTCATTCAATCAACCATCTGTATATGTATACCGGTTTGAATAGGATTTGATTTCCTTTAAACTAAGTAAAAAAAAAAATTGTAAATTAAAGTTATTTTTTTAGCTTGTCTTTAGTTCCCACTTCCGTCCTTCTTCTTTTTTTTTTTTTTTTTTTTTTTTTTTTTTTTTTTTTTTTGGAGTGTTATAAATAATGTAAATATATTGAAAATTTTAACTGTAAGTGATTTTTATTTTTCAATTGTAAATGATTGTTTTACTTATAAGTGGCATATCTATATTCTTATCCGTAAAATGGTCTTTACATTTGACTCTTATAAATATTGTATATGTTTGTAAATACTTTCTCAACCTATTGTTCATTTTTAATTACTATAAAATGTTCAAAATTTTTAATTTTTCAAGATTATTGTTTGTAACAGATACTGCATTGTAACAGAGTCAGTAGTACTCAAAAAAAAAAAAAAAAAACAAACAATAATGAGTTTTCTCTCTTTAATTAGATTGTAAGTGAATAGACTTTTAAACCTTTTAAAATTATCTATAGTGAAAATAAGTTGCGCAATGAAAATTTATTTTTCAAAATTAAAATTAGTTAAAGATAAATGAGATCAATGCTTATAAAATCAATGTGCAAAGTAATTAAACTTGAAAATCACAGTGGTTCGAGTATGGTGTATAGTAATTCCTTTATTCAGTTTTTCTTCTATCCTTCAAGAGATAATTCACTACTAATCTTGTTCTCTCAACAAATTACTAAGTGAAAACAAAACAAGTGCAATTGATTACAAATTCAACACTATTTGGCTATTTGCTCAAGATTTCACAAAGTTTGCTACTCAACCTCTATTTACAAATAATGTAGATATATCTACCGATCGAGTTTCAATCCAAAGTTAAATATTCTCCAACTATAAAGACTTTAAAATATTGGTAGGAATAAGTTTAATTAATGAACCAAAAATGTAATATAGAATAAATTTTAGACTTTATTATAAGCCTAGTATTCGGTCTTTAATTTGTTTATTACAAAATTCAGCTAAGTGTTGGAGTTCAAAGAAGGTAAACACAACAAGACTTTTGTGTTGACCTCATCATAAAGTCATAAGCAACAAGAATTGTTATTTATTTTAATAATACTAATGGTCAAGATCAAGCTGCTGGGTATGACGCATCTTGGCCTCTAGCCTTGGAGATAAAGATCATTTTTTCGTCTCTGACATATATAAAGTTGTCTTATTTTATTTTATTTTATTCAAAATTATTAAAATAAATTAAATAAATATTTTTTAATAAGATAACCGCCACATCAGCGATAATTCAATGAACAAGTCAATTTTAGTGTAATTGAATAATTTTGGACTATTGAAAGACCAAATTATATTTAGAAAAAGAAAGTTTTGAATAACTAATTGCATTGGTACGTGTAGTTGGGTGACATATTTAATTATTATTTCAAAAATAATTTTGAAAAATAAGTGTATGTTAGTAAAAAAAAAATGTAAAATAAAGAACAAAAACTGATTTAAAAAAAATAAAAAAATTGAAGTAAACAAGAAGTAAACAAAGTTCAACTTTTTCGTCTCATAACAGAAAAAATATACGTTCTCACCATCATGAATTGAGGCTTCAATTCATTTCGTCTCATATATAACTCACACGTTGGAGCCTGCAGAACTTCTCTTGGAGTTCATCATCTTTCTACTGGAGTTCTTGAACTTTCTTTTTCATGGCGGCAAAATCCTGGGTGAGAAACATCTTTGACGGAGATGACCCAACCCGTTGCTACGACCTCATCAATGACCTCTTCTCCCAGGATCAAGCCGGCGACAACCTCTCCCTCTCCCTCTTCAAAGACGCCGTCAAGAAGTTTCCCGGCCCCGTGTGTCGCAAGCTCGCTAAAGCCATAGAGATGACCTCTATCCCCCTAACCAGAATTCGCTGCTCTTCCCTTCTCTCCCGTTTTCTTGCCAGCAGCTGGGCCGCCATCGACCCCATTCATCAAGCCGAAATCAAGGCCGTCTTTGTCAACCTCCTCCAGACCGAGACTAACCGGCCGGCCCTCGAGATTCATTGCACCTGCGTTTCCATACTGGGAGCCATTCTTTTCCCCAAGAATGAATGGCCGGAAATGTTGTCTCTCGTGTTAGCATCTTTATTTCCCCCCTCCACCACGCCCAGAAAATTGGCCTCCGTTATTTTACTGCGGGAACTCATTCCCAGATTCCCCGACGTTTTTAATCCCTCCGTTAATCTCTTGTACGAGGCGTTTGTGATGTTAATGTATCAGGGGAACGGAAACGATGAAAAAGTCCGAGCCATAGCTCTCATGGCGGCCGTGAAGTCGATTTTTCACTTACGTAAACCGTCCAAGTTGGACGCTTACTACATTCTTTTGCCCGATATGGTCACCGTCTTGATGGACTCCGTTTATAGCGACCACCTTACATCCGACATTCTTGAAGAATTTATCGCGTTAGCCAAAAAAAGACCCGCGTTCTTTGCATCTGAATTCCACACCTTGGTGCTATCAATGCTTGAGATAATCAGCAAAGACCTTTTGAAACCCAAGACGAGGCAACTAACCGTAGAGTTCTTGGTGGTAATGGCGGAGGATAAAACTGAGGGTTGTGGGATGATTCAGAATCTGAACAGTGAAGTAATTGAAGAGATTCTCACACAGCTCCTCATATGGCTGGTGGCTCTTAACGATGACAAATCGTGGGGACTGGTAGATGATGATGACAGAGAAACTGGGAAACACATTTTATCCCGTTATGCAGAGGAAGCTTGGAGAAGACTGGCAATTGCTCTCAGGGGAGAAATAATTCTGGGCAATCCTCCTGATTTGCTTCCAGATTACTTTAAAAATGATAACTGGAAAAAGAGATATGCTGCTGTTACTTCCCTTGGCCTAATCACCTCTGGTTGCTCAAAGGTAATTAAATATAGTGACAATTTTGATGACTTGAATTGGCCTAATGGTTTTGTTTGTTTCAGATGTTAATACAATACTTGGAAGTTTCTATGGAGAAAATAATGAAACTAGTTACTGATCTTAACCCTCGAGTGCGCTGGGCAGCTATCCATACCATTGGCGAATTCTCAAAATACTTATGTCCCGATTTGCAACGACAATATCATCATCAGATCATTCCTGCTTTATTACATTCCATTGGTGATATCAGCCACCCCAGACTGCAGGTAACTGCAATTCTTATAGTTAATAGGTTCACCGTGTTTGTTTTGAGGATACTAAATGGTTTATACTTTTCTAAATTTAGACACATGGAGCAACAGCATTGGTGCTTTTCACCCGGAATTGCAGATCAGAGATCTTGAAACCTTACATGAAAGAAATAATAAGCAAACTGCTTATACTCTTGGAGGTATCATAAATTTGTAATAATTTGATTAGGTAAAACAGCTTTGGGATCTTATTTATTATTTTTGTTTCTCTAATCCAGCAAAGAGAGCCAATAATGTTGACAGAAGCAGCTTTGGCAGCCTTAGGCACATTAGCTGAATCAACCATGGTATCTTTTCAGGACTTAATCCGATCCATCGAATCTTTTCAGTTTTGGTAGTGACTCCGTTTCTTGAGTAAACGTGCAGGATGAGTTTCGACCGTTCTATGGCATTGTAATGCGCTACCTGAAAGTTACAGTAGTAACTGCAAAAGCGGATTCTGATTACTTCCTTGTAGCCTACTCCCTCAAGTGCATTGTTTTGATTGGGGTGGGAGTGGGGAAAGATATGTTCTATGCTGATCTCGAAGATGTGAGTATGATTTTGTTGTTTTTGTCCTTTTTGGTTCGTTTTTAATTCTTATGTTGTTGTGTCTTGAAAGGTTGTTAAAGATCTCTACTTGTTACAAGAATCTAACTCGGGAAAAGATGGCACAGTGAGGCGTTATTTGCTAAAGGTATGAATGTTGTGACACTTCATCTATTTTCTATGGTTTTGGACTAAACTAAACGAACACGTTTTTATATCTGTGCAGGCGTGGTATGGAATCTGCCGATGTTTAGGGATGGACTTTCTTCCTTACCTGAGTGTTTCCATGCCTCAGCTGATTCAGTCTGCTAAACGGACCGATTACCTGACAGATGATGATGATAAGAAAAGAAGTATTATCTTGAAGGAGAAGTCATTGGCTTGTGATACATTAGGCTGGTTTGCTGTTCATATCACAGGAGGACTGCATTTGTGGATTAAGGAGGTTTGTCAGGATCCTTAACAATCAAATGGAGCCTCGGAGAAGAAACAATGTAATCTGGGAATTTAATGATTAATGCAGGTTGTAGATGCTGTTCTTCCACTTGTCAATTTTAAACTCGATGAACGAGTTAGAACAGCTGCAGCAGTAGGTAACCTTTCATTTCTTTCGGTGTCTCCTAATCCCGGATTGTACTGTGACTCTGTGAGATTTACATTAATCATTCTGCATTCTGTAGCTATGCCATTATTGTTGCAATCAGTTGCTTTTGCTATGGAAAACCGGCTTCCTATTCCAGATTTTCCTGATACTCCGATTATTCCCATATCTAAAGCCATAATCTCAGGTTTGCTTGAAGCCTTACAGGTAAATTAATTACCTCTGAAATCACTTTAGAGATGCCAAATCTGCTGTTAGTGTTACCGCTTGCACTGTTCTTGTAGGAGCCAAACATAAAGTTTCGAGTGATAGTATTGGAGGCATTGAATCAATGCATTCAGGTTCTTCTTCTTTTACTTTCATTCTAAACGTGGTTTAGTGTTCTTAAAATTCATACTAATGTCACTTTTCTTTCATTCCCAGATTCCTTACACTTGTATAAGTAAACAAATTGCAACACTATTTGTCAAAGGCATATCGAAAGTCGTTCTGGCATGCTTAAACAGGAAAGTAGTAAGAGAATTGAGACTAAAAAGTAGCAAAAACTTGAGGACAGCAGAACTGCTGGATGAGGAAGTTCAGGATGAGGATAATATTTACAAACAAGTAAGTGTGTTACTTCCTTTTAAGTCATTGAAATATCGAACATTCATATATATTCTGCATCGATCAGGTTCAGATTTGCTTGGGAACTCTGTTAGAAAGGCTCGAGGCCTCATTCTTGCCGTTCTTGGATGAGCTATTGCCCGTTGTAGATCTTGTTTGGGTATGTGACTTGTCTGCATAGCATATTCACTTAATTTTCTCGTGAACATTCACTTATTTTGTGTATTTTTGCAGAGAAACGATAAAGCATGGAAAGAAAGAAACGTTGCGTTGAGTGTTTTTCAAGACATTGCAGAGACCTGCGGAGAAGAAACTTTCAGACACTTTGACATGTGCATTCCATTCCTGCTCAAAACCTTAAAGAGCCGCAAGGCTACAAATCCGGTCCTTGAAGAGGTTTGTGCTTACTCGCTAGCTTCCCTGTAGTTAATTAAATGACGGGTCGTTAAGTTTTGTCCTTGTGCAGATAGCTTCGTGTGCAATTAGTATCTGTGCGGAGTTTGGTGGAGAAGTGTTTAAGCAGCATCTCCAAGGTAGCCTCGATTCGTTCATCATTTCTACTGGGAACTGAACTGGTAGCTATATATAATAAACTCCTTAATCTGTTTCTGCAGATGCACTCCTTAGTCTAGAAGCTATAATTTATCAGCCTGGTAAATTACCCACAGAAACCATGATGGCCAAAGAAGCTGCTGTTTCTACTTATGGGAAACTCTGTTTCTTACTTACTGAAGAAAGTAGCATATACAAGCATATAGAGCTTTGGCTACTGCATTTGCCATTAAGGTTTAATTTGGATGAAGCCAAAGCTGCTCACAGTCTGCTTTGTTCCATGATTGACGAGTGAGTAGTAAGGTTACTGGGTTTGGGTTCATCAATTTTGGCTAATGGTCCTAATGATTTGTTTGATTTTCTTCAGGCCAGACACTAAGGTTACTGGTCCTAATGATGCTTACATTCCCAGAATCATTGTAGTTTTGGCTGAGGTTGTGTGGGTTGGGACAAATTTAGCAACACCAGATATCCAGGAGAAGATGATTCAACAGCTGAGGATGTTGAGTGGGAAGATACCACAGTCTAAGTTGATGGAGATAACTGAAAAATTACCTCCATATGTGCAGAACATGTTTCATGCCATCTTGTCATCATGATACATAGGATTCTTGTATACTTGTATGGATCATGGATGTGTAGCAGACAAAACACTTGCCTAGTATACACATGATAAACACTTAGATCAAATCACTCAATTTTGCCCTTTTCTTTTCTCACAACTTTCACTCCTCTATTTGTATATTTGCATTCGAAAGTAGAAAGATCTCGTGCGACGGACTTAAACCAAGATAGAGGGTATTAACAAGAATTCATATATCATGATCTTTAAGTAAAATAATCATATTATATTTACTTGGTTACCCCTTTCGGGAGAGTATACTCTCTTTTGTAAATGTTATGTTGAGGTTATTTAAAAAGTTAAATAAAGTAGTAAATTCGAAAAGTTAACAAATAAAGAAATATTGTTTAAACAAGACAATGAGCGAATTACAGGCCATAATGCAATTAGATAATTAACTTAAAAAAAATCTCCAAATTAACAAATTTCCTGTAATCTCTAAATTAACAAATTTCCTGTAATTTTTTCAATTTTCTAATAAAATCCTTTACTATCTGGTTATCAACCGCCCCATAATTTTTTTTTAAAAAAAATCCGTAGATAAATTAAAAAAAATAAATAAATAAAGAATACTATGCGTAGTAAATTTGAAAAGAAAAAATAAATATTGGAAATTTAAAAATAAGTTCTGAGAATAGTAGTGTACGTTTAGCGCGTAAATTGTATTGAAATCCTGAGAAAATGCTCCTCGTGGAGCTGATGTCCTCGCCGGAAGCTCCAGAAAATGTGCAGGAGTGTATTGAGGTGTACGGAAGTCTTCGGTGGATGCGAGCTTCCGGAAGCTGGGGATAGAGAAGCTTCCGAGCATCGGAGATATCCAGAGAGTGGAGTAATGAAGATCCGGCGGCCGCAAAATTGTACTCTTAACTCTTCGCCGACGAGAAGAAGCTCTATGCATGAGCAAGTGTTTGAAGGTTTAGGCACTGCCACAGATGATGCTTGCTTTATATATGTAGACTATCAAATGTCCAGGTATTTAGCTTTTTAAGTTTTCCGATATATAGATGCTATCTCGGATTATAAGCAGACTTTGGTTGAATTGATGATTGTTTCAAAGCCTTCAACATATTCATTATATTAATGGATCGCCCGATTTGAGAGAGATGATTAGGGATTTTGATTTTTTGGGGGAAGTTAACTGTGAATTCAGGCACTCGGCTACTAAAAAATTCTGAGTCTATTGTTTTTTTTTGTTTTTTTTTTTTTTTAAATTTCTTGGCAGTTACAAACTTAAAATGGCCGTTGATGGGAGGGGATCCATATTTAACCTCCCGCCATAACCCACTTTCTTTCTTTCCTTCTGTGTGTCATCTCTCCATTGCTCCAAGAACCTCCACTCTTTCTCATGGAGTCTCCGTCTACTTCTGAACAGAATCCAATTCACTCCCAAATCAAAGAACTGTTGAACGAACATAACCGAGATGGTTTCTTCGACTTCGTCAATTATCTCTTCTCTGAGGACGAAGCCCTCCGCAACCCCGCCGACTCCCTCTACAACATCGTCATGAACGAGTATCCGAATGCTCTTTCTAACAAGCTCGCCTTAGCCATCAACAGCAGTCCTGATACCCAAACCAGATTTCGCTGCTCTACCCTCTTCTCCCGTAATCTTGCGGCTAAATCTCCCCTCATCCACCATATTCTCAACAAAAGATTCAAGACCTTCTTTATCCAGCTCCTCCAGGATGAGGAGGAATGGGAGATCCTCAAGATTCACTGCGCCTGTGTTTCAAGCATAGCTGCTCTGCTTTTACCCAAGCAAGATTGGCCCGAATTGGTGGTATTGATGTTCGAATGGTTATCTTCTCCAAACTCAACACTTACAAGATGGGCCTCTGTTGTTTTGCTCTACGAACTGATTCCAAAATGTCCTGATACTTTTAGTCCCTATGTCGAAACTATAAGTTTAGAGTTTAAGCGGTTACTGGATCAGGACGATAACAGAGCCAGAATCGCCACTGTTGGTGCCGCGGCGAAGTTTATTTTGCACTTAGCTACTCCTTCAAATCATAACCAGTATTATGGTCTGTTGACCAGAATGATCACGGTATTGGGGGATGATGTTTATGATCAAGATCTTGCGTGTAATGCCCTTGATGCAATGGCTATCTCGGCCAAAGCAAAACCAAGCTTCTTCGCACTTCATATTAAGTACTTGGCAGAGGCAATGCTTGTGATAGCGAGCGATACTAATTTGAACGAAAAGATGAGGATACTAGCAGTTAACTTCTTCATCACAGTGGCTGAGGGCGGAGATGAAAGTAACGCAATGATTCAGAATCTGCCCAGTAATCTAATTGAAGACTTGCTGACACAGTTGCTTCAAATGCTGATGTGCGTTGAGGATGACATTTCTTGGAGCGAAGCAGATGTTTATGATATGAATGCAGGCAAAACGGCTATGTCCTGTTGTGCTGAGGATGCTTTGAGCAGACTGGCGATAGTCCTGGGTGGAGATGTAGTTGTGCCCAATTCTCCTGATTCGCTCCCAGATTTCTTTGAAGATGATGATTGGAAAAAGCGCTATGCTGCAGCAGGGGCCCTTGGCTTAATTGCATCAGGTTGCTCAAAGGTAACGAAGTGACAATACCTCTTATTACTTAGATTCCCTTGTTAGTTAAGTTCATGGTTCATTATTGGTGTGCTTTTTAAATCAGATGTTAGTACAATACCTGGAAGAGTCATTGGAAAAAACAATGGCACTAGTTAGTGATCAGCACCCTCGCGTGCGCTGGGCAGCTATCTATGCAATTTCTGAATTCTCAAAGTACCTGAGTCCCTTTTTTCAAGAACAGTGTCATCAACAAGTTATTCCTGCTTTATCAGAAGTCATGGATGATTTTAGCAACCCCAGAGTGCAGGTAATTGTGATTTCCCTCTCACTAAATTTGTTGTTTTAAAGAATTAAGGTTCATGGGTTCTCTGTGTTGATTTGCAAATATAATAAGTTTTCAGGATGCATTTGTGTGTTTAGCTTCTAACACAGAAAATATGCTATTTCAGTCTTTGTGTTGATTTGCAAATATTAGCTTTCTTTTTCTTTACTTCCCCACTTTTTCCTATTAAATCCTGTGCAAGTAATAATTAATTTATATTGTTATCTTCCTTTTTTATTTAGACATATGCAGCAAGGGCAATGTCAAAATTCTGCCAGAATTGCTGTTCAAATATATTGAAACCATACCTGAAAGAAATGATTAGCAAATTGCTTATGTTCCTGCAGGTAAGTGGCATTCAATTGTTTATGCACATATATTGATTAGAGATGCAGCTTTTTAAGTTGTCATCCATTTGTAATTTGAATTGTTAAAACACATTTTTTCTCGCCCAGGCAGGAAAGACATTTTTGAAAGAAACAGCTTTGACTGAGTTAGCCTCGTTAGCTGATTCAACCAAGGTAACTTCCACAATTTATTTCAGGACTTAATTTGATCTCATCTTTCACAATTAAGGATTGTTGTGTCCTACTAAAACTTAGCTGGTAACTAGTATCATTGATTGTGTGAATATGCAGGATGATTTTCGACCATTCTATCCCATGGTTATGCCCTACCTAAAACTTATATTAATAACAGAAACTTCCAATTGCATGCTAGTTGCCAAAACCCTAGAGTGCATCACTTTGGTTGCAGTGGCTGTGGGAAAAAGTGTATTCTCTACTGATGTTGAAGAGGTGACTATATAATTATATATAAATTTGTGTTTCCTGTAAGCTAAATTAATCCTCTTGGTTATTCATGCTAATGAGATCCTATTGTCCCTAATGTTATGTCTTGCAAGATTGTTAACGTTCTTCTCTCAGAACATAACCGTGTTGATATGGATGATCAAGTGAAATGTTATTTGCTCCAAGTATGTTAATGCAATATTTTATTTGGTCTTGGTCTGCACTGAACCACCAGAGTCTTACATATGTACTATCTCCGCAGGCATGGGGGAGAATATGCGTATCTTTAGGGGAGGACTTCCGTCCTTACCTGAGTGCTTCTGTGCCTCTGTTGATTGAGTCTGCTAAACTGGAAGATCACCTAAAGAATAATTTTGGGTTGGAACTTTTTCTTAATGTTAAATTTAAATGTTTTACATGTGATGTGTGGAAAAGATGTCCTAGTTTAGATCATGGTGTGTAAGGTTTACTATTTGTCTGTATAAAAAATGTTGAAGTTGAGTTGAAATATGTTTTTCCAACTTCTTCATATGCTCTAATGGCTGGAAACTTTGCCTTTATTCTTTTGGTAATATACACATCTTCTGATAGGAATTTCAAGCAAAGAAGCATTATCTTGAAGGAGATGTTGTGGGCCTGTAATACGATACGCTGCTTTGCTATTCATATCAAAGGAGGACTGCATTTGTGGATTAAAAAGGTTGTCAATATTCTTAGCTATAGAATGGAATCTCAGAGAAACAAAAATAACCTGTGAATTTATTGACTAATGCAGGTTTTAAATGGTGTACTTCCACTTGTCAATTTTAAATTTGATGAAGAAGTTAGAGTAGCTGCAATATCAGGTAAGCTTTGGTGTTTCCTAATCACAGATTATGAGATTTATATAAGGTCTAAACCGTCTAATCATTCTGTGTTCAAACTCAGTAGTTATATAAGGTCTAATCATTCTATGTTTAAACACTGTATCGTAGTAATGCCATTGCTGTTGCGATCAGCTGCTACTGCTGTGGAAAACGAGCTTCCTATTCCAGGATTTTTAGATTCTCCGATCATTACTTTAGCTAAGATCATAATCCCAACTTTGGTTGAAGCCTTAGCGGTAAATTATCTCATGCTTGCTTCTGAAACTGAAATTTATTAATAGACATAAAACTGGTTTGTTCCTTTAAAGATGTCAAAGTGTACATGAAATTGCTTCTCATAGGCACCAACCATAAAAACTCAAGCGCAAGCATTGGTGGCATTGAAAGAAAGCATGCAGGTTCTTTCTCCTTCATTTTAAACAGTAATTAATGTTCTTGAAATACTAGTGCATCTTATATTTTTCGAATTCCTTTTCAGATTGCTAGTACTTGGGAACCTGATAAGAAAGAAATTCTTGACAGCATATTGATGGTTCTCTCAGCATGCTTCAACAGGAAAAAGGAAAGAGAAAATATGGCAAAGTATAGCTTAGACTTTAGGAAGCCTGAACTGGTCAAGGAGGAAATTCAGGAGGAGCAAAATGTTTGCAGAGAAGTAAGTGTTTTACTTCCTTTTGAGCTGAATAAAGTATTGATCTGCAATTGTTTTTTGGCCACTAGTATGAAATTTCTTTGTTTTTCATAAATATTTTGAAACAGGTTCGCATTTGCGTGCAAATTTTGTTAAAAAAGCCCGATGCTGAAAAGCTCTTCTCTACAATTCTTTATGTAAAACATATGTGGGTATGTCACATCCTTGCAATTCACTTAACTACTATCTTGATTTCCTTGCGAGTATCATATTCCTGTGAGAATTTGACTAATGTTTCTTAGTCACGTTTTTGCAGAAAAAGGATAGTACACCTGAAGAAAGAAAAATGGCCTTGAGCATTTTTAGTGACATTGCAGTGTATTGCAGAGAACAAGGTTTAAGGCTATATACAAAATTTATTCCATCACTGTTGGGAGCTTGCAATGATACAAATCCAGACATTCAACAGGTTTCTGTTTACACGCTTCTGTAGTTATCACACACCTCACAGGCTCACACACAATTAAAGGTTACGTTTCCACTTATGCTCAGATACTTTCCATCTGCAGATCGCTATCTGTGCAATTGCTATATATGCTGAGTTTGGTAGAGAAGCGTTTAAGCTGCATCTTCAAGGTAGCCCAAATAGTATGTGTGTTCATTTGTTTTGTTTATATGTTTTTCTGGTGTGAACTGGCAGCAAGCGATTCCATTCCAACTACTCTGCAGATGGACTCGCTAGTCTGGAAGCTATATTTCAGCCCCCTGGTGAAAGTAGCCTAGAACGCTCCATGACAAAAGAAGCTGCCGTTTCTGCTTATGGGAAACTCTGTTTCTTCCTTTGTGAAGAAATTAAGTCGTACCAGGTAAGCTAGCCATTACAAGATGTGGAAACTGGAAAAAGAAATTATTTAATATAATGAACTTTGGATGTTAGTCATCTAAGCTTAATATATTATATTGTGATTGATTCAAAATATAATCCTGAGCATTTCAGAGTTGTTGAATGCATATGCAGAATATAGACCTGTGGCTCTTCCATTTGCCATTGAAATGTAATTTCGGTGAAGCCAAAACTGCCCACAGACTGCTTTGTTCCATGGTTGACAAGTGAGTACACTTCCAGCAATTAGGAACACTGTACCACTTCAATTTTTGACTCATCCTGGTTTCACTTTCAGGCCAGAGACTATGGTTACTGGTCCCAATGATGAGTATGTTAGAAGAATAATTACAATTATGGCCGAGGTGAGAGGTCAAAATCTCACCAACCATTGCTTTCACTCTCTGATCTTCTCCATTATTAACATGGATGGATCATGTTTGTTATGGTTTTCCCTAGGTTCTGTGGGCTGGAGAACATATAGCCGAGGAAGAAACCAAGAGCAAGATGATTCAACAGTTGAAGATGTTCAGGCTCAAACTGGGAGACAAATTTGTAGCCATATGTAAAGCATTGCCTCCGGCTCTGCAGAACACATTGCGCACCTACTTGTAAATACAGCTCATCTCAGAACATGCATTTATGCTTTAGTAGAATTGAATACCCTACCCTGTCCCTGTACATGAATCAGACTTTCAAAACATGACCTATCTGTGTTCTGTTCTTTTTTTTTTTTTGAAAGAGTGTTCTGTTCTTATTGATGATTACATCTTTGAATATTCACATTATCATGATATATAATACAGGACACATATAATATACTACTAGTTATGATATGTACTTCATGATCTTTTGGCAATTCAAGCATGACAAAATACAGCAGATAGAGAAACATGATAAAGAGATTTGGAACCCAATATACAAATTACACTACTCAATCAGTTAATAGAAAAGGACATTTTAAAATAGGAAATATAAAGGAGTTGCTTTGGAATATATAGTAAAACAAACATTTTATAATCAATCTCAAACGAAAGGACATTTTAAAATAGGAAAGATTTAAGAGGCTCATGTTTTGACAACAAACCAACCTCATTTTCTTCAAAAATTAGGACAGGCATTCATAGAACTTGTCTTTTCCAGAATGCCCATCCAATATATAACTCAGATGGTGAAGGCTAATTCTCCACATTCATTTCAACCTTCTATTTACAACATTCAAACAAAACTAATAACTATGCTCGTGCCTCTAATCCACTAAAAGCTCGAATAGTCAAAATTGTTAAGAGTGCTGATTGCAGACATAGTTTCTCAATGCATGTCAGGATTCAGGACCAAACATGTCCTCCATCAGACTTCTTCTGCTTCTTCTTTTTCCTTTTCTCGTCCTTTAGTTCTGTCCTTGCTTCAATGCGTTTTGTGTTCCGAGAACGTATTTCCAATAGTTTAGTTTTTGCATCTTGGAAGAGTGCATCCGACTTTAAAGCCATCATTTGCTGAGTGAGATAAGGAACAAAAGAGTGTCAAGCTTCTTCCAGATTGATGTGAAAACAAAGGCACAATACCAATTTTTTTGATTGCTTACCTTGAGATGATCCATCGCTGCCAGATTGAAGCCAAGTGTATCTTTGCATTCCTGTACCAATTCAGACATTAACTCATTGAAGTGCATTTGTTTAACCCAAAGCAGATTCTCACTTTCACTTTAAAAACAATTGCATGGAGTGTATGGACTCAGAAAAACGGTGTAGAAAAAGATCCAATAGTTACCTTGACTCTTGCAGGGATTACTTCTTTTAGAAGGGTTAGTAGCGGTCTAGCAGAGACAGTTGAAACAAGCTGGTTATGATGCAGTTGTAACAACACGGTGGTCATCCGGCATACAAGCTCCACCTGCCAAGACATTGAAAGGAGAATATTGCCAAATGAAGGCAGGAGAAGGAAAAAGCAGAAATAGAGGAAAAGACACTATTATGGAATATGGACTTCATCCTGTTTCCCCAAGATCTTTAACCATAAATGCTATTATACTTGAGCATTTAGAACTAAATGGGTAATGAAGGCGATAAGGAGCTAATGAATGCATATATAATAATCACATAAAGACGACACTCCGATTATAAGATGCATAATAATGGGAGCAAAAGCTTAAACAACCGGTTTCACTGTAATACTAGAAATGACATGACATCCATGTGACAATGTCCGAATAATAGGTAGGTCCAATGTGGGGCAGAAAGTTATCTATGACTTAATAGTTGTTGAAATATAAAAACACTACCATAGACCTAGGTTGGCTTGCGTTTCTATATTTCAACAATAGTGAACAGAAATGGAGGTTTATTTTTTGCTATTCATGTAACAATCCATATAGAAGATTTTGCATGGGCCGGCCATGAAATGATGAAAATGTGAAATCACAAATGTACCTTATCAGGTATAGAGGCCCAATCCTTCAAGTAAGACAAAAGCTTCAGTGCATCAGAGAATGGCAGTGCCTGCAAAAATATAGTTCTTTTTTAGAAAGCCAAGTTTCACTTTTTTTTATGAAACTTTTTCCTTTAAGAAATTACAACTTATTGTTAAATAAGCAATCAGGGAGAAGGGGAGATAATGGCACCGCATTCACATATCTTGCCCAAGTGAAATTATGGATAACAATGAATAAACGACTATAGAGTTTTCCATTTTTAAAAGTTTTAACATGAGAGAACCCCCAAATAAATATGAATTCAAAAAAAATCAATTAGCAAATTGCAATTCAAAATATGATTATAACCTGACCCACTTACCAGTAAGGTTTGCTCCAAATCATTAGTGTGAACATTTGAAACTGCACGAAGAACATAAGAAGATGGAGATAGCCCAAGCATAAGGATATTTGGCTGGAAATCAACAATTCTGCCTTTTGATTTCTCCTCCTAAAAGTTGAGAAAGGAAAGGTGTAAGTTATAGACAGCCAAATACTAAAGCAATTAAGTGACAATTCCACACCTACTCACCACAGAAGGAGAAAAACAACAAAATTACTGATTTTTAAAGATTTATAAAAGGGGGATTGGTTTTTACTTGAGGGTGATTCAGATTTCTTTCAGAGTTTACAACGTCAAATCATAAGTCTCTACATGCAACAGAAATGGAAACTTCTGGTGACAAAGCACACCACTAACCTCATGTTCAACAATGCGCTTTGCTTCTACATCTGCCATGTCTAATGCTTCAATAATGGAGTCTGTTGCAGTGAGGGTTTCTTGAGTCCTCTTTCCTGCCAATGCCACAGCTCCCTCCTCTGGAAGCTCGTCCTTCGGTCCATATCTATTCTCTAATGCATTGTCAATGTCAGATTCAAACATCTCCTCCAACCTTTTCTCTTTCTCTTCCTGCAAATTTGAACACAAATATTCATCCCTTTTAGACAAATATTAGTTGGAATACAATCAATAATTTGCATATAATATATGTTTATCATATACATCAGAGTGATATGGGAGATTTCAATACCAAACCTTAGGTCTAAGAGGCTTCACCTCGGCCAATTATAGTCAAGGTCATTGGCAGATGCCATATTATATTGTTTCAATATACAGCAAATGACAAATGTAGAGTAACAGATAAGAATATGCAATACCTCAATGAAAAATGGTTCTTCAGTACGATCCCAGCGGCGTATGGAACGGTCATGGGAACCTGTTACAAAAAAATCCCCACGATTGCTAACTGCCAGACACCATATTTCAGCATGGTGACTTTCAAGTGTTAAAAGCAACTCAAATTTGTCAGCATCCCAGTATTTCACAACACGATCTTTACCCACACTAAACATATAGTGAGTATTGCGCACAAACTTCACACCCATGACACTGCAAAGAAAAGATATGTACTCGTCAACACTTATTTGCTCATACATATTTCAAGTTAGAAAAATAATTACAAATCAAAGAAATCTGTGATGTAGGCATGCACCTATCAGCATGAGCAAAGATGGACTTATGACAGTCCCCAAAATCCAAACCCCAAATCTTCAAATTTTTGTCAGCCGAGCCACTAACAAGTAAATCTCCATCAGAAGAAATATCCATACATAGCACAGGTAACTTGTGGCCATATAATGAAAGAAAAAATTTGAGAGAATCCATGAAGAACACCTGAAAATGTTTACAGTCACACATCAAGTGATCAAGTATTAGTTAGAGTTCAGAATGTAGTATGATCAAGAAGCATTGTAGTGCTTGTTCAGGAATAGGAGTTTCCTTTTAAAACAAATTCAGACAAAAAATGCATATCTTTGTTAAATTAGTTCCTTTTCAAAAATTAAAATTCGAAACTGAACTACATCCAACCTTGACTGTGCTATCCAAAAGTGCAGCAGCAATGTATTTACCATCAGGGCTCACAGAAACAACAAGAACATCATCATTCATTTTCAAATTCCTCACAGGAGAGGCAGTAATATGCTTAGACTCCTGAAAATAAAACACCCGCATTAGGTTTAGATTGCACAGAAGTTTCTTTTCTTTAGTAGTGTATTTAGAACTGGAATAGAGTTTATATAGCAAAACTACTATGAAGTGGAGGGCAGCTATTTTTTGGGGAAGCAGGGGCAGTTATGAGGAACACTATAAAATTCCATTAACACTTCCTGCTATACTGTTTTTGCTACTCTCTTATCTTTTCTATTTTAATTTTGTTTGCATGCACATCTATATAACAAAGCAAAGATTATGTATGACAATGTAACACACCTGACCAGGCTTTTGTGTAGTCTGCAACTCCCAGAATTTAATGTCATGGTCGGCACTACCAGTAACAAAACCAGTTCCATCTGAAGTTGCAGCAATAGATTGAACTGAACCACCATGAGCTTCCACCACATCAATACAAGTACCACTCCTAACATCAATAATTTCTAAAGTTCCACCTTTTGTACCTACAACTGCATATTTGTTGCCAGGAAGAAATAGACCACATAATCCATATCCCGATTCAATGGTACGGAGGCATGAACCAGTACTAGGGTTCCATATTTTAATTTCACTATGACTTGTTGACATTAAAAGAGTGTTATCAGAACTAAGAGTGACACTTCTCACATCAGAACGATGCCCTTGGAGCTCAATACTACTAGTTTTGGTTGCTGTGTCACTTTCAATTGCATAAAATTCTAACGAATTATTGTTCAAAGACAATGCCAAAGTAGCCAGTGACCCCTTAGAAGCAACTGGGCAAAAGGAAATTGAGCATATTTTCTTTCCAGCTCGCAGAGTCTGTAGAAGCTTAAAAACATCAAGGACAGTAATAACAGGAGCCTTGCCTTCTTCCTGAATTCCAACATTTGCATCTCCATTTTCATCTGGTGCGACCCCCCCTTTTAATATTTTTTTCTCCTTTCTATTGATTCTTCTTTTCGCTTTGCGCTTAGATTCAGATTCATCCAGCACACGAAATATCTCTACAGTCTTTCCAGCATGTTGACAAGCCAGTAGATTTCCTTGCTTGTTGAACCTTACAGTAGCAACCCTGTCCTTGCTCTGTCGTTGAATTTCACCAAATGGCTGCAGGAATTCCCATTTGCTTTGAGTCGTAGAA
Source organism: Ipomoea nil (assembly GCF_001879475.1). Classification (NCBI taxonomy): domain Eukaryota; kingdom Viridiplantae; phylum Streptophyta; class Magnoliopsida; order Solanales; family Convolvulaceae; genus Ipomoea; species Ipomoea nil. Next base: position 1,491,358 of record NW_017616846.1, read on the forward strand.
GTGTCAGCTACAGGATTATCAGCAGCAGCATCATGCTTAATTGTATAAAATCGTAGCTCTGGATCTGCAGACCCAGTAACCAGATATTTTTCTTCAGGGTCAACATCTATAGACCAAATCTCAGTATGATGGCCACTAATAATCTGCATGCAGTGCTGAGTGTCAAGGTCCCATACTCTCAAAAACTTGTCCTTAGAAGAACTGACCAATTTTTTCCCAGAATCCAAGAAAAGAACATCTGTGACCTGTATTACAAAGGGAAATAGAAAGGAGAATTTCAACAATCACAAGTTGCATATGATGAAAGAGAAAACAAATAAATTGCACCATCTTTATCAAATGTTGGCACATGAACCTGGTCACGATGTCCACGAAGTCGAAATAACCCAGCCTCACCGACTACATCCCATAAGATTACATCATTATCTTTGCTCCCTGATGCAAGAAGAGATCCAATTTTATTGTAGCGAAGAGCAGTTACAGCTCCTTTATGCCCATTTAAGCTGGTTTCACAAGCTCCTTTATCACAATCCCATATTCTTATACTCCCATCGGCATAACCACTCGCAATCTGCAACAATCATCATTATCACTACCAAACCATAAAAAAAAGCTTCAAATTTTAGAATGTTTCTATTTATTACAGAGCACAGGGTAGAGAAAGAAAGCATGATATAGAACATTGTTGCCATGAAATCTAAAGCTTGCTCCTTTGAATAGTTAATTGAATAACTAGAAATGAAAAGCCAAACAAATTAAAAATTTCTTCACTTTCAAAGTACATATGTGGCCTAGAGAATAGTAAACCAAACACTATAACCAACAAAAACTCTCCAAGCCTATGACAACAGAATACATACTATATACTCCGTATATATGTTTAGTTACTACTTTTGTTTCCAAAAAATAATAGAACTAGATGTCTAGACATACTAAAGTCCAACTATCATCAAAGTCTATAAAGCTACAAACTTTATAACAGTTACTATACAACATAATTAAGCAGTAAGATTGACAAGTGAAATTGAAAAAGATACTGAAGCTGCAAAAGATGTAAGACTAACAAAAGTTGAAGGTGATGCTGCAATGGAGGTAACGGCAAGGGATGGCCCTTTCGAAGAGGACGAAGGCGAAGGAGCTAAGGATTTGGTGCAGATGCCTTGCCGCGTGTGCCAAACACCAACCTTCTCCAGTGCTGCCGCTAGAAGGTGTTTTCCGGAGCTTTCATAGGTGATATTTGACTCAATGGATGCTATCACCCCAAATGTCTCTGCAGGCTCGTATCGGAGGTATGCCTTCACCATTGGTCACAGCAGCCACTAATGCAGAAATCAAATAGTAAACAGAATAAGAAAGCATTGATTTTTATAGGATGTTCAGTAACAACATTTAACAAAGATTCACATTGCAATCCTCATACAGAAATTTCAAAATTTTAAAAAATAAAAATCAACAGAATGAAAAATCACCGCCAACAGAGTCAAAAGGCAGGATCAGAATCCACTGAAAAACCGAAAATTCACAAAGTATTAAGCTACGTTCTGTTAAGTGACTAAGGCGGTGCCCGCTGTGCGATTTTCGGGTTTGGGCTGCGCCTCTAAGGATATAGTAGGGGAGAAGGCAATCAGGAATTACGATTTTAGGGTTTAAGGGTTTCTTTTCTGGGGGTTTGAAATTAGGATGTTAAGGACTTAGGGTTTCATTTTAGTCTATTTTTAAAATTTTTATCATAAATTGGTAACTATGTGTGTATATATATAACTCAAATAGCTCCAACTTTTATTAGTACGATTTTACGACAGAATGTTTGTGACCCTAGTTAATCAAAAGCTTAAAATTTAATATATTGTGATTACTAAATTATTTGTCTGATAAATTTAGCTAGATTGATTTCAACTTTCAAGTATCTTGAATTGACCATTATAATATTTGAAATTTGAAATTATTAAAGCAAATTTTGAGTTTAAAAAAGTAAATAAGTTTTTTTGTTTTTGAAGAACCTCAAACAAAGAGGTCTAACTCTACGGCAAATTATATCGTGCACCGATTATACACCGCGCATCAAAATGACGTCGTTTTGTTTATTGAAAAGAAACGGCATATGTTTTTCACCGTTCCGTACCGTTCTGCAAAAAGTAACTTTGTTATTCAGTTTCATTTTGTATACATTGCAGTTTCGGTTCAACATAACTACAGTTTCATTTCAATATAACTACAATTTCATTCGATATTTATAGACTCAAATATGTAAAAATGTTATTTAATTTAATTTTATATACACTATAGTTTTATTAAAACACAACTACATGATCATTTGATATAATTACAGTTTCATTGTACAATATACACTCAAATATGTGAAATGTTATTCAATTTCATTTTAATACACTGCAGTTTCATTTCACCACAACTATAATATCATTTTGATATAACTGCAGTTTCATTTGATAATATAAAAATAATACGTGAGGCAATGTCGGTTTAGATATATTGTAGTGTCAATTGGTAATTAACATATACAAACTGCGCACTCCGTTAAAACTAACGGCGCCGTTTTGACCACGGTGCACATGCACCACGGTCCACGATATAACGAAGTGAGTTGGAAAATGAAGGTGAAAATGATTGGAAAAAGTTTTTATCCCACATTGGTTTGAGAGGTGAATTTTCAATTAAGGACTTTTAAGTCTACGAGTGGCTACGTGTTCACGTTAGCCAGTGCAACCGTTTCATGGAAATCCCTGTTTTGAAACAAACTGTGATAGTCAGATCCACGATAAAATATGAGTGACAGCCTTAGACAAGTTTTTGTGAAGGTGCTAAATGACTGTCATTTTCTTGATGATATTCCTAGTTGGGAAAAAACATGTACCTCCAATTTATGTGCGTTGTAATAGTCAAGCCGCAATTAAAAATGCACAAAGTAAATGGAGTCTAGACATATACTTTATAAACATAATACCATTAAACAACTTCTTACAGCGGGTAAAGAGTAGAATCCAAATTTAATTCTGGCCAATAAACACAACTAGACCTCACTCATAATTTCAGACTATTAAATCACCCATAAATTTCAACCTCAAAATCAAGCACCCTCGACCTTTTAGGGAGGGGCAAAAAAAAAAACACTTTTATAAACTCCAGAGTCCAGAGCCATCAAATAAGGCAATTTCACCATTGACAGTCTGATCTTTATGTCATTGTATACCTGATGGCCACTTACAGACCTGAAAATTTAGCATGATAAAACTCCACTAGCAAGCTTTATACATCACAGTATCACACACAACCCGAGCATTCACACCTAATCTAGGCTACTCCCAAATACATATACACATCGAAAATAATCTCAAGTCTAGCTATGCATATACTTTATTAACGAGCACTCAGGTGTATACACAAATGTGATAGAGGAAGCCCGTGACAGTAACTTATGTATTCACCCTGCTGTTGGATTATTTGTTTCATTCATTCATTATTGTGGCCTGCATCTCGAGCAGACGAATAAGCTGAAAGTGCTGATCCGGTCATGTTCATCATATGTTTTGCAAGAGAGAAGCTCTTTGACATTGCCAGCCACACAGTAAAGAAGAATCCAATCCAACCTGGACCGCAAAGTTTTAAAAAAAAAAATTGAAAAAAAAAAAAAAATCAGTCATCATACACATACAATGGTGTTATAACTCTAACAGGCTAACAAATACACACTCAGAAATTTAGAATATCAAAAACCAGATAGAGCCATAAACATAAACATCAGAATAAAGGGGTCAAAAAAAGCTTGTAATTGAAGAGGAAGACATTAGATATATGTAGTGCTAATTTCCAAAAACACAATGTAGAAGAAAAAAGGTAATGAAGACTTGAAATCATACCTGTAGCTATGAAGGCTGCAAGTATTGCTGAAATTGTTGTAGTTGAAATGACAAATACTGCTAATGCTAATGCCCCAACGTAAATGCCTGTTAAACAGGCAAAGAAAATAGCCAAGAATCCCCCTGCTGCTGCTAAAGACATGAGAAGAGAGACCACAATAGCATTGATAGTTGCCAGGACAAAGAAAACCATAAAAAGTAGCAATCCTGTCACGGCAAGAAGAGCAATAGTCCCAACCTGCAAAGTAGAGTATTGAGATAACCTTATTTTGGGTTACAGGACAATTGAACCCCCTCCCCCTTCCATCATTTTGAGCCACACTCTAAAGTTTACACAAAATTACAGAGAAACTATTCATCATAATGGAATTCTCAGAATCCACCTGAAAGTAGTGCATAGTTCAAATTAAAAAAATTTCTATAGCGCATCATAGTTCAGATACAGGTTCACACACAAGATTAATAATTAGTAGGTGATTAAACTCCAATTTGACCAGATAAAAATCAGCAACACCCAATTAACACATAGTGCAATATAAAAAATCTTCCTTTATTTGGAAACAACAGCAAAAAGCTAATAAGATCAAACCAATAAAAGTTGAAGGAGGAATCCCAGATGAACTCACAGAAGCAACGAGAAGGGCACGAAATGGGCTGCCTTGGCGAGTCCAGGCGTAAATATTGCGAGCAGTATTTTGAGAAGCTTCAGGAAGCAACGGGATGTTTTCGGAGAGGGAGACCTTGAGCCGGTGCAGAAGCGGGCCGGGTGTATCCGGATCCGAGAAGAAAACCGCCCCAGCAATACGATTCAGAAGAAGGCGAAGCGTGATCTCGGGTGCAGGAGGGGTCTGTTTAGGTTTTCTAAAATCGGAGTCTTCACCGTCACCGATCGCCTCCGGCTCAACGTAGACGCCGTTAGAATTGTCGGTCTCCGCCATTTGATCCACTCAACAATGGAAGATTAACAATGATGTGGAATCTTGAAAATACTGGGAATTGCTAAGCAAATCAGGCTTTTGTGATTTGTGAAAGTGACGTGAGAGGCATCGGAGGCACGTGGACGCAGCTGAGAAGGTGGACGCATTGGCTTCAAGTCAGCATTGTATTAAATACGGAATAGCTTCTTCTTTCAGATTCCGTCCCAATCACCATTTCACCGCTGAGAAAAAGCGAAAAAGAGTCAAATCGTATATCCAGAACCAGTCGCAAGATGAACACGGTTCAGTTCAAATCCAACGGATTACAGTGCAAATCGGACCGGAGTCCGAACCGGCCCAATTTGCAAACTCAACAATATTATACGAATGAAAACTTGCATGTTTCGTCCTTAAATTATATAACAATAACAATTGTATAACTCATCTTTTTATTAACAAAATATTAGGACGAAATTTATAATTTTAATATAGTTTAGGATTTTAGGGACGAAAAATAAGTATGAGTATGACCAACACATAGGGATAAATTTTATAATTATTGAATAATTTAGAAACGAAAAATGTAATTTTTTCTTCAAAGAAATATGGAGTAACTATTTTTCCGCGCTATGAAAAATTTAGATTGATTTATCACATTCTGATCTTTTGTGGTCACCAGACGGATTACACATAGAATACACATTTGGATAACGACTAATGACTTTTTATAAATAAAAAGCATTAAAATAAATAATAGTTAATAATCAAAATTGTCCATTGACTACAGCGAAATTGAATTTGATCATCGACTACTCTAATTAAAATTTTAACTATGAAAATCATATTCACTTTTTCTCTGTTATTATTACCATGAAGTCTCTGTGTATTCTTGAGTCAAAACTTATACACTCTATACCTTTATTCTTGAGCTAGCTTTGACGATAATGACAGGAGAAAAAAAAAAAAACTTAAGAAAAAAGTCATTTAGCTTGGTGCTTAATAAAGTTAAAAGTTAAAACATCCAATAAAGAAAATAAGTTGGAGTGGATAAAAGTTTAGAGAATAAGTCATTTATATAATGAGTACAATTGCATATTAATTTCACAATTGAAACTCAAGTTATAGTCAAATTAAGTTAACTTTGTGGTAAATTTTAGGTTTTGATTTCACTGCACTAACACATCATTTTTTTTTTCTTCTCTATTTGCTTAAGTAGAAGAGTTTTGTCATCTATTTTAGCACACTATAAGTGGCTTACGTTGTAAGTGGAGACTGACTCGCTCAAGGTGGTTCAAAGCTTGAAACAAGATAACGGGGAGTCATCTTTTCATTTGATTATTAATGATATTAAAAATTTATTAAGTAATTTGTCTCATGTGTTTTTTTATCTTTTGCTAAACGATCAATGAATTGGACAATTCATATTATTGCTAAATAGTTCGTTTCTATGTTGGATGGTTCGGAGTGATTTTCTAATTCCCATTCCTTTATTTGTAACATCTTGTCTTCAGAATGAATGAATATATTGTGTTGGTTCGGAGTGATTTTCTAATTCTCATTCCTTTATTTGTGACATCTAGTCTTCAGAATAATATGAATATATATATATATATATATATATATATATATATATTGTATTGGTTTCAAAAAAAAAAAAAAAAAGAAGTGATTTACTATTTTTTGAATGTTACTGACTCTATTGCATTATTATAAGTTTATAACGTTTCCACTGAGGTTTAATCGCATGACCTCTCACATGTAAGAGATCACTACATGTTATCTAAGCATAAGAAACTTGACAAACTTATTGGCCGAGGCTTACTTAGTTACGTTAGCCTCCAAATACGATGAGATACAAGTCCCAAGTTAAGGGAACACAACGTTTGTTGGTCCATCAATTATTTGTAATTGTTCATTTTGAACATATCTTCAAATTTGTAAGATTATGCTATTTTTGTTCAATATATAACGGCATATTTAATTGGAAGGAAAAAATTATAATATTGTAGAAAAAAATAAAATAGGAATAAAGTAAAAATTTAAATTATATTGTTTGATAGACATAAATAGAATTATTGTGAATTGAAAAGAAAAATGTGAATAAATACTAAAATGTACGTGTGTAGTACTCTATATGTTTCATTTTGCATGTCATGTTTACTATTCATTGGTCAAACAAACTCTTTATTCATTGTTTATTTTCTATAGTAATTTTTAATTATTTTAAAATTGATTTTTTTTATTTAATATTACTTTTAATGTAGTTTCTAAATATATACATTTTATATATTAATACTGAACTTAATATTATAAAAAATTGAATTAAAAATAACTTCAATCAAACTTCGTTATTCGAACTAGACAAACAAAATGAGGCGGATGGAGTAATAATAATAAATGCAAATTTGTCATTTGTTGTTCCAAATGGAGACCTTCGGAATTACAAAATTGCAATTCATAGGGTGTCCAACCCCCCCCCCCCCCCCCCCCCTCAACCCGGAATTGGAATTCAATATAATAGCAAATGACAAATTTGCCATTATTATTATTATTATTATACAAGGACATTTTAGTTTTTATTCACTATTTCCTTTCATTTCCCATTAATTATATATATTCCTATCTACCAAACAATGGAATTTAGATTTTTACTTTATTACCATCTTATCCCCCCCCCCCCCCTCCCGTTTCCAACTTCCAATTAACCAAACATAAGTGAAAATGTAAGGGCTATTTTGTTTAAATTTAAGTTGTGTTTGGTTGGAGACTTTTATATTTTACTATCATATTTGATACACATTATCATATTATTTTGTTTGTCTACTTTTATCATCCTACTATTAAATTTAAACAATTTTAGTATTTTTAAAATTCAATACCATCGCATTCCCTACTTTTGAACAATGAAATAAAAAATAAGTAAGAAAAATAAATAAATAAAAAGGCCAATGCCCATGCATCAAATATGAAACTTTATTACACACACACAAATTCTGATTTATATGAGAACCACTCACCATGTGAGAACATATAGTCTAATCCGAGTTGTCCATTATGCAAGATCCGATGACCAAGATTTAATATTTTTTTAATCAATTTTTCTTAATTTAAGTGGCGGGGTGTGGGTGTAATTTTGTTCAGTGTTTTCTTCCATAGAGTTTCCAAATACATTATGCTTCTCGATTTTAGGCCATTTTAAAGGATTTTTTGGTCGCTTTCTTTCATTATTCTTTTAGTATTTTTTTTCTGGCCCCGGTAATAAAATGACTTGGGATTGTCAAAATATTCACGAGATCAAAATAAAATGACTTATTAATTGACAAAAATAGGCCAAACCTGCTGTTAGTGTTACTTAACAAATTGAGTGCAATTCTGTCCAAAACGAAAAAAAAATAAATAAAAGATATTATATGCAACCTTTTATAATAATGTACTTTTTTTTTTTTTTTTTTGGAAAAGAAGAGTAAACATAAACTAATTGAATAAAAAATATAAACAATTAATCGAAATTAATTAAGTTTGTTAATAAAATAAAATATAAAAATACCCAACCAGAAGGCTTTTAGCGGAAACTTGCCACAAACCCAAAAGAGAGAAACAACTCATATTTTGTACCCAAATTTGTATTAATTTATTGTATATATGCTATACTAGACGAGTTTGTGGATTAAACTTTTTTTTTTTTAAATAGTTGATTTCCTTTGTGATTTTATTTGGGCTTGATTTTATTTGTGCTATAAGAGTTTTTCTAAATTAATTTATGGGCCAAAGTTGTTCTTGATCTCTTTCTCTGATCTGATGGCCTTCATTCATTTCCCAAACTTTTATAAAGGTCTCATTCTGGATTTCTTCTTCCTTCCTTCCCCATGAGCAAAACTTTTTTGTTTCAGATGCTGTCGAATGACTGAAACCCAATCCTGACACTAATGTTAAAAAACAGTCTTTTCAAAAAGCTAGCAATGTTGGGCATTGGCAAGTTTCGAGTCTTAGATGCTCATTCTAGTACAAATTAATGTGTGCGTGCATGCATGCATGATGCAATTGGATACTATAATATATATCCATATATAAAATGATTCATTCCATGCAAATGCTACCTAATATGCTTGGAAAAACCTTCAAAGTATATCATGAAACGCAGGATATCAGACTATATATATATATATATATATATATATATATATATATCTAATTCTAGCTAATAAGACTATGTCTATGTTCTTTAGCTTGTCCAATATAATATAACGGAAGCAACCCTTTAGTGCCATTTTGGTCTAGTAACTTTTTATCGTTGCAATATACCTTAATATTGTTGAAAATTAAAATTAAAGGTAGAAATTGTTAAGCCTATGTGTGGCTAGTAATGTAAAATAGTTCTGATCTGTTGAGTAGTTGTTGTAACTTCCTTCTATTTACTCTCCTCTATGTATTATAACTCATGCTTTACATCAATAAAGGTACAAGTTTCTTTCCTCACAGAAATGCAGGACGATAGATTATGCCTACTTATGAACATTACATACCCATATATCCTTGTACATAAGTAAGATTATGATTCATTACTATCACCACTTGCATGTTTCTTTTACAATCAAGTTTATTTTCTTGATCTGCTTAAATTAATACAAATTAAAGCTTTTGCACCTTACTTTTACTTGTATACATTGAACAATATTGTCCTTTTCATGCCTGTATAGTAATAGCCCAAACTTCTCTTGAGAAAAGCTGCATATATGTGTTCAACAATGAACAGTCATGAACCAAGTTTAGTTTTTTTTGCCTTTCCAAAATGATCTGCTGAAAATGCCATAAAGCTAGGTTCTAACTGTTCAATTAAAGAGCAGTGAGCCAACTGCACCAACTTCTATTACGTTAAACCGAGTGTTTTAATAGTAAGTCGGTTCTTTATTAGTGTTTTTTTTTTTTTGGTTTTATGGGTGTGTTAGAAAAGAATGGAGTTTGTATATAGGGTGATATTGGAGTATGAAGAAGCAATTAATTTTTTTTTTCCTCAAAAAAAGAAGCAATTAAAATTTTGGCATTATATTTTGAGTTGTCAATAATCCATGTGGAAAGCTGTTTGAAATTTGTCTTGAATCAATTTACTATGAGTAGTATAGTCAATGAAATGTGTAAGATCCATGCGGCCATGCCTCCATTTATGGCTTTGTCAAAGAGAAGCACTTTTTACATATGCTCAGGCATGGCAGCCTTCTCTTTGTAGGTCAATTTTTTTTTTTTAATTAAATTTTTGCAGCCTTTTTGGCTATTATAGTAATTTACTCTCTCTCTCTCTTTTAATACTTTTTTTTTTAGTTATTTTAAAAAAAATACTATAGGAGCTAAAAGTATAGTAGTGAGAAAAACAGTGTTTTTCCCCCTTTCTTTCACCTTGTTTTTTTAAGGGATATGTGATCAATTTTACCCTACAATTTATCTCCTAATTGTTGTATAGATTTTGATGATGTAAAATTTTTTAAAAAAAATTGGCATATAACAACTAATTAAAAATTATTTAATCAATTTAAAAACATATTAACAATATTGAAGTGGTTATTCACGACGGACACTCGCTCTATAATGGATAGGTACTAGAAGTTAAAATTTTTAACTCGTGATATTAAATCTAAACTACTAATATATAATTATTATTTTTACAATATTTTGTTATAATTATTTTAATAAATAAATAAATACAAAATGTAATAATTGAAATTTGAAATTCAGTCACTAGATTAAATGAGTAAGGACAAATTATGGTGAAATGACTAGAGATTTCACGATGAGTATTCAAATATTAGAAAAACAAAAACTATTAAGTCTTCATTAAGAGGACTGACGAAGACATTCATTCTCTACCATGCTGAGGTTGGGACTTGGGAGAATTTAATTGTGAAACGTACACAGTACACTTGCTCTGTCCTTTTATTATATTAAATCTAATATAATAATAAAATTAGTGTGTGAAAATTAAAATTTATAAACAGAATTTATATAATAACATATATTTTCAAATGAACATGAAGTAATTAAAATTATACTTCAGCGTTATTATAATTAAACTAATGTGTTTAAAAAAGGAAACTAAAAATAAATAATAATATATATTATCAAATAAAAATGTAGTATAATTAAAATAATATTTTAGTGTTATTATAACAAAATTATAGTGCATGAAAAACGAAACTAAAAAATAAAATAATACTATGATCAAATGAAACTGAGATATAATTAAAATACTAAATAATATCATTTTACTTTATGATTTATGCTACACAGATTATGGTCCACAATAAAAATGGCCTTAGTTGTAACATTGAGACTTAATTAGTTGGATAACTTTTAAATATATAAAATTTTAATGTTAATGATTAACATGCAAAACAAGACTGCCACTCACACGGCATGGTTTCCAGATTCACGACACAAAATTATTACCTTTGCTTTTTCAGTAAAAAGCCTGGAAATTATTGTGGGTAGATGAAAAGCACTGTAATTAATAAATGCCAGCCCTATGGGGTATGGGCAAAGGTTAATGTTAATCCTAGTTTTTTTATTATTATTATTATTATTATTATTATTATTATTTAAGTTAATGAGTATAATGTTTTTTTAGTAATACTTACTTTGTTATAAATATAGAGTCAATAACAGCTACACTGGAACTCAAACCTATAAACTCTCATTTAAGAAAGTTACTTTACTTTGTGCTATTAGATCACAGTCATTGAATTGACGAGTATAATATTAATTCTAGCTAAAAGAGTTTAATGTTTCAAATTTAATTATTTATTATAAATTTCATTAATTTCCAGATATTTGGGAACTAAAAAATACCAGTAAATAATATCTCCTAATAGTTTTGTTCTGTTGTTATTTTATTTTACTGAAACTCTTTTAAGTAATTAGTCACTTCAATAAGAATTTGATTGTTGAATGTTGTGTCTGAACTCTGAACCTGGCTATCTGAGCAAAGTTGGTGAATGAAAAACAATAAGATTGATAATTTTGCTCTTAAAAATATAGTAATAGTAATTTGCCTTTTAATTTATAAATATCACTAAAATAAAACAAAATTGATAATGAAATAATGCGAAATTTATAACTATCTCACCGTCAAATTATTAGTCAATGACTAAATGTAAAAATGTCACTATGAACTCTCACCCCATAAAAGAGGTCAAGAGTTCAAAACCATCTCATAATCATTGAGTTTAATATTTCACATAAAAATGTGACGATGGACATATAAATATATAGAAATAAAGTTGTCTTTTAACGTTTGATCTTAACAGAGATGGAGAATTAATGAGTTGTTACCCGCCATCGACTACCCTTTAATCATAAAATTAACACGACAATTTAATTTTGTTGAATTTAATCCCGATAGTTGCATTTTAAACGAGCCCTAGCACGTCCTGCAACTCCACTGCACGTTCTTCATTCCATTTACACACTTTCTCCATAAAGTTTCCTTGCTTTTATCAACGAGGAAAAAATCTTGTAGAACAACTTTTATAAGTCCTATCCTTTTCTTTGGTCATCCCAATTAACTCAGTTACGTATACTGCACTCTACACAATGCTATCAAGTTTCATACCTCTTCATGCAACTATTGGCATTATTATTATTATCACTTGATAATTTTGCCTTTTATTGGATCAAATTTGAATAAAATTGTTCCATATATAATATATGAATTTCATAAGTATATTAATGAAAATCTCATAGCTTTCACTTTTTGGGTGTTAGACTGATAAATTCTTCCAAAGGTTATCAGTCTTCCAAAGGTTGAACCCAACCCTAACGTTAGACTAATAAATCATTTATACAATATACAAGTTAACTTCACACGTTTAAACAAGTTGCAGGGCGTTTGGTTGGAGAGGGGTAATTACGTGGGAAAGGAATTGCAATTCCATGGGGGATGAATTACTGGGAATAAAGTGAGAATTTAAATTCCAGTGTTTGGTATACATGGAAATTGAAAGGGAATAAGTAGTATAAAGTCAAAAATGTCCATTGTTGTTGTTAGACATTAGTTTTAGGTTAAAAATGAAGAGGTAATTTTGACTCATCACTATCTTATTTTCTTCCTAAAATCTCAAGAAGGGACATAGGATTTTAATTCCATGAAAATGGGAGAATTGCAATTCCATGGAATTGCAATTCCCTTCAACCAAACAAGGAAATTTTGTGACCTTTGAAATTAGGTGGGAATTAAGTGGGAAGGGAATTTAAACTCCCTTCAACCAAACGTCCTGTTGTTGGTGTTAGGCTTCTAGCTAGGGACTTTAATTTACACTAATCTCTAGAACTATAACAGGGCGTTTGGTTGGAGAAGGGGAATTATGTGGGAAAGGAATTGTAATTTCATGGGAGTTGAATTACTGGGAATAAAGTGGGAATTTAAATGGGAGTTGACAGGAATAGAATTACTGGGAATTTCAATTCTAATGTTTGGAATTGAAAGGGAATAAGTAGTATAAAGTAAAAAATGTCCATTATTGTTGTTAGACATTAATTTTAGGTTAAAAAAGGAAGGGGTAATTTTGACTCATCACTATCTTTTTTTCCCAGGAATTAAAATCCCGGGGGGGGGGGGGGGGGGGGGGGACATGGGATTTTAATTCCATGAAAATGGGGGAATTGCAATTTCATGGAATTGCAATTCCCTCCAACCAAACTACGGAATTTAATGACTTTTGGAATTAGGTGAGAATTAAATGGGAAGGGAATTTAAAATCCCTCCAACCAAACGCCCTGTAATGTGTAATGAAATGAGTGATTTGAGTTTGAATACAAAGAGTATTGATTAAGAAGTAGACATATGACGCTAATCTACCTAAACAAGAGCTGATAAATAAGGAATGGAAGAAGAACATACATGTTGCTCGACTTATGCATTTTGTAAGAAATAAATTCATCAAAAGAATAAATTTGAAATAAAGTAGGAATTCAAATTACATTGTTTAATTTAGTAGAGAAGAATAAAATTATTGGGAATGAAAAGGAAATGAGTTATATAAAAACTAAAATGTTCTTTGTGTAATAATAATTCTAATTCATATGGGGAGGGTATGAGTTGTAATTCAACAATATGAGGAAATTTTAATTCGGTAAAATTACAATTTTACCTAATAATTAATCACTGTAATTCTTTTTTTTTTTTAAATGCTTTTGTCTCTATTACAATGTCTGTTCATATACTTTCTCAACCCACTGAAACACAAAGAACCAATAACGTCTCCACCAAACTTCAAACTCACAACATTCCAAATGAAAATCCAACCCGAATACTATTAGACCATATAATCTTGGTAATTAATCACTGTAATTCAGGTCACCAAAGAATTGTAATGATAAGGAAGAATATATAAGAAATTAGGGTTAGCAGAATGGCCTGGGTAGGACCATATAGCTACAGAGTAAATGAGTATAGTTTTGGCTTTGTGTGTTCACATCAAAGGATAAAAGTGACACAGGTGTTGTATTTTACTTGTAATATATATTTGCCATCTGACAATACATTATATTGCCTTGTCGATTAATTATTAGGAGCTCATCATTTCCAGACAATTCCGACCCCACTTCTTCTTCCTTCTCGAATCTTGTACACCCATAATTCTTCATCTTCAGATTCACTAATGCAACCTAGCTAGCCGGCCTGCATCAAAAATCATATCTCAAAATTACTCCATTTTAAAATTTTCTGATTTAATTACAATATATAAATTTTTATTATTAAAAATAAATTCTACCTTGATATATATATATATATATATATATATATTGTGTATTTGTATGTTGACAAAATTTCAAATTATTTAATATGAATTACTCAAGTGTTAGAGTAAGGGTTATTGATTGGTGGCAGTCGAAATCGATTCTTTGGTCACCGTTGAAAAATTTTTTTACAGTGGAAATGAGAATGATCCCCACTTAGACATACTAATAAGAGTTATTCAAGAGTTGGTTGGACATTCATGTGTAATTATACGTACAATGTGGCTACTTTTGTTAAAAATTGAATGATGATACATGTAGGGATTGAATGATCTAAATGCTCCTCCAAGTGGAGTGAGAGTATCTTTATTGCTAACAGTATTAATTAGACCGACATGTACATAAAAAATGTGAATTTAAACGAAAGGATTATCAACTTTGTCATCTTAATCAAAATCTAATATCTCCTAACATAAAGTTAATATTGGAGTATCTTTGATACAACATTGTACGTATGAGACACCCTTTGAGCGGTGCAAGCTCTTGCTAGTTGAGAAGAGAGAGTAAGTATATTGAGACTCCGCATTAAGTACTAAGGATACTACTAGACACGATTTAAAAGGATGCCAAAGATTTTTGGAGATAGAAGTAAAGTCTTATTGTTTGGGATAATTGTTGTATAGATTTAGTGATGTTATTGATTGTATATTGGAAACTTAGACTCTACATTCGTTTGTATATCAATCATGAGAGTAACTATCTTATTCGACATAAGTCTTGCCTTTGATAGACCTTATCCGGCAGACCTCTCTTAGTATAGGAAGGTCAAGTGGTAGACCTAGGTCATATGTTATAAGGCCTTTCGGTAAATGTCTTATCATCTGACCTTGACCATGTCAGAAGTTCTATGTTAGAACCTGACACACCTTTGTCAAGGTCATCCGGTGAGAAGTACGGAGCGTATGAGGAATGTTTTTTGTTCATTTTTGATAAAAGTTATTGGACACACTCTCCAAAAACATTTGGCACCAATCATTAATTAATTCCATTTAGTTATTAATGACTTTATTTGTAAACATAACGATCATTTATCTATTGTGCCAAAAGTCTTAACCCATATTTAGGGTTTCAATTAATTGAAATAATTTCGGGTAACCATTAATTGTATTATGCAAATTTGATTAATTATTAATTATTTTGAAAAAAGTTGATTATTGATTAATTCAGTGAAAAAAAATTAATTCTCTGAATTAACTAATTTTTAAAAATTTCGATTATCAATTAATTCGTTTATAAGTCTTGATTGACGAAAATAGCTGATTGGTTAATTGAATTGCTTTTTGTGTGTGTATATATTTATTTATATTGATGTAATGACTATTTTGTGGTGTGAAACTATTGTTTAAAAATTTTTATCTTTTAAATTTTCATTTAAAGAACTTTAAATTTTACTACAAGATTTCAGCTAGGTTAATTGAAAAATAAGAAGTTCGTTTTGTTTTAAACGGTTAAAACATTTTACAAATTCGGATAGTTTAGTTCAATTATTAATTAAATTAGTACTCCTAATAATGTCTGGTAGAATTATTGATTTCTTGGTCACAAGGTGAGGACTTTGCATCCCAACCAGGGCATTAGAATCCTTTGTAACCAATAGTTGTGTCCCTTAACTTTTGAGATCAATAGATAAATCTTCTTTGAGTTGAGGCTAAATCTTTACAAAAAAGAAATGTAGAAAGCTAGAAGGAAGGGTAGATATATATTTGCAACCATTAAATTTGGTAGATGGTCAACTAACTAACTTCACTTTTTGTTAGTATGTACGAATGTAGCAAAAGTCATCGCATGCAGCAGCTTTTCACTAATAAATACCAATGAAAAGAAAGTTATCTAGCTTGCTTCGATCAATTTATTTATTTATTTATCAAGGCGGGGGATTGGCTAAAAAGTAAAAACCCAGCTACTGAACAAGATGATAGGGTTAATGAATAGCATGCAATAATGCAAATGTCATCAACTGAGAATACAAGAAAAAGACAATGCTCAAAAAGCAATGCTAATTAAGAGCAAGCTAAGCAGTAAAATTTTAGGAGGTGTTTTTACAGAGCCAACTATTAAAAATATTTTAATTCTTATAATAACATTAAAAAAAAAACATATTGAGTATTATTTAATACAATACTTTATGCAAAATTTTGATATAACTAGACTTTCCAATTAAGTATAAAACCTCCCATTTTATAATCTCACTTTCTATCCATCTAAAATGCAACATAATACTTTCTTTTCCTCTCTTTTTTTTTTTTCCATTTTAATTTTGTTATGGAACATTTGGTTCTCAAATTAAAATACAATAATAGAAAGAATTGGAATTAAGATTTGAAAGAAATGAAATTGAGAAGAAATATAATCCTATGGTTTGGTTTTTTAAAATGAAAAATACAAAATAAGAAATATAATATGCTAAAATAAAAATGAATAAATAATAAAATTACTGAAATACCCTTGACATCATTTTTTAAAAATGAATTTTAATGTGAAAATAAAAAAACAATGCCACATTCATCACTCTCAGCCGTAATAAAGTGAGAATGATAAGCAACTATGGTAATCATTTTTTGGCTGGGAAATGATATCCGACCATAGTTATCCACTTATCCTTGGTTGGATTGGAGAATGTTGGTCGGCAATTCTTCTTTTCCAACCAAAAGGAAAGACCATTAATTAACCAATCATTTTATATGGTTTAAAACAATATAATTAATGGTCATATTAAGCATTTTAATTTTTTTAAAATATAATTTAGTTTGTCTCTCTCTCTCTCTTTAATGATTTAGGATTCAAAATTATAATTCGATCACCTAGTTGAGAGTATTGAGGATTATGTCAAGATGACACTTATAGTAATTAGTATTAATATTGATGAGTGGGAAAATGGTCAATGGTAGGTAGATTTAGGGCTTTCTTTATCATGAAGTGGAAATGGATATTCATTCCTGACTTTGTAATTAAGCTATTGGGTGAAGGCTCAGAGGGTCAAACCCAACATGTTACCATCTAAACGTGACACTAGCTGCTATGAAAATAAAGTTGCACATTCGTTATTAGTTATAATTTTTTATGTTGGGGTGAACGTTTGGTCATAACAATATGCATACAGTGTAGTTAAAGTTGATATACTGGTGTTGGGACAAAGGCTTTGAGGGCAAAGTTTAATATCCTATTATCAAAATGTATTGCTGACTGCTGCGTAAATATAAAGAAATAAATCTATATTTCTTGGTCACATAATGCTGTTTTTCATAGATTTTTTCATAATTTTTAATTTTGTGGTCAAAACCTTTTTTTTTTTTTTTTTTTTTTTGAGATCACAAATAATTCATTAAGCGGTAATAAATAGCTAGCGGCAGCTCTTTTTTTGAAACGAAGGCTAAAAATGGGAAAAGGAGAAAGTTTAAAGTTTTACCACTTTTGACTGAACAACACACGCTGCATTCAATTTTGGCGATAGTGAACACACAAACTTCAGTACACCATTGCTACAACTTTGCAGCTTTTCCCCATCCAAAAGAAGAGAGGCATTCAAATCTTGTGAATTTTAGAATTTCATAAATCAGGCATTATATATAATTAACATATTCCTAATTCTCAGATAAAAAATTTAATGTATTTGCATATGGGTCAGCACATTAGACACATGTGACTTGCTTTGATACCAATTGTCTGATTACCGCTAGCTATGTCAACAGTTATAATTAGTAGCGAATGTACAACATTATTTCCTTATAAAGTATACCTTGTTTAATTATCAACATGTTTCGATTATAGGATGTCTGGTTCAACTCTCCAAGTTGCCACCCAATTCAACACTAATTACTCTCATAAGGAAATTTTGTAACAAAATTATTTTTAAACAAAAATGATACTACGACCATGTTTATTTCAATTGTTCAATTTTTTTCTCTAGTTAGTAAATTCATCTTACTTGCATTGCGTTAAAATTATTTTCACTAAATTACACGACTATGGGTTTTGAGTTATAAATTTGTGATTTCAAAAACAAAATTAATTGGCAAATAAAAAAGAAAAAGTAATGCACCCGGCCTCCAAAATTTTCTCCTCAGGACGGATATGATACATTTTCATTGGAAGCCTTTGATAATAAGTTAAGAGTGGCCAATCAATTCACGACGCCCAATTGTTATAAACTATGTCATGAGGAATTTTAATTTAAGAAGAAAAAAAAAATTGAAGCCGAAAAAGACATTTTTCATAAAGAAAAATATAATGATTATTAAGAAACTAAAAAAACACTATTACAAAAAGGAATATGGGCATCGCCCGAGTTAAAATCTAGTTTATTGATCAAATGAGACAAAAGAGCATATTATATTATTATATAAGAACCAAAAAGAAAAAAGAAAAAGAAAAAAAGGGTAGTAGCTAAGTAGATGTAACATTCTTCCCAAATTTTACCTCTATAACCTGTTGAACTGTTCATGCGTATGAAACATAATTCTAGTATCAGAAGTGTCTTTCTAATGCGATTACCATAAAATATAATTTAAAACTTTTAAAACAAATAAAATTTGTTTAAACAATGAGATCTAAAGTAGTCACACCGCATCCAAGTTAGTCAAATTGTTAGGCTATGTAATCACAATCTAGGTTACAAGTTCGACTCTCAATATGAATGACTTATTGATCTTTTCGGTTTGAGTTGACAAGCTATGGACAACCTATATTAGTTTACCTGATTTAAGGCTGCTCCATATCTAAAACCAATGATCAAATTCTTAACTTTTGATTAAAGATAGATGAGTCACTTCCACTCAACCGCACCCCAATTCTTAACTTTTGATTAAAGATAGATGAGTCTCTTCCACTCAACCGCACCCCAGTGGGAAAGAGTATATACATACATTTAAACCCCCCCCCCCCCCCAAAAAAAAAAAAAAAAAAAAAAAAAAAAGCTTATACAAAGTAAATCCAAACCCTATTGCCTGCTGGCCTCTGCGAGAAAATATAAAAAGAAGAATAAAAAAGCTAACAGGTATGACCACATATTATTATCATATCTTAACTAGGACTAGCTGCAAGCCATGCTACCCAATCACTCCATCTATCTCTCCTCATCATCATCATCTTCTTCTTCTTCTAAGCTTAAATTCTTTTCCCAAGAAATCCGCCATGACTGCACCACCACCAAAAGGAAAAGAAAGCCTGCTGGAACTCCAGGTTAATTAATCTTTCTTTTTTAATATAATTTATTCCGATTCCGGGCTAAAAAAATATTGGGTTTTGTTTCCAATTGTTAGGTTGATAATAATCTATAAATTTTTTGCAGATCCTAATGCGCAAGTCATATATCTGTCCCCTGAGAAGCTAATGGAATCGGACCGGTACGTGTGCGAAACGTGCAACATGAGCTTCCACCGGGAGCAGAATCTGCAGATGCACCGGCGGCGGCACAAGGTGCCGTGGCAGCCGCAGAAGGCGGCGGCGTGTTCGCCGCCGCAAGAGGTGGCGCGGAAACGCGTGTACGTGTGCCCGGAGCCGAGCTGCGTGCACCACGACCCGAGCCATGCGCTGGGGGATTTGGTCGGGATAAAGAAACACTTCCGGCGTAAGCACTGTGACCACAAAGAATGGGTTTGCGAGAAGTGCGGTAAAGCCTACGCCGTCCTCTCCGATTACAAAGCTCACCTCAAAACCTGCGGCACAAAAGGCCATTCCTGCGACTGCGGTCGCGTCTTTTCTAGGTTTGTTTCATTCAATTCTTACAAACCCAAACCCAAAAAGCACAACTTTCGAAGATAACTATGTTCCACTGCACAGACATCTCGGAATCAGTAGCAATAGCTTCGCTAGATTCAAGAAAACTTTTAAGGAATCAAGCTATGGGTACATCTCATCTGATCTATATATTGACCACCCTTCCAAAATTAACTTGAAGACCAGATTTTGGGGGGTTTTGATTTGTATTATGCATGATGTATTCTGTTAATTGATTCTTTAATTCTTTATTATGATTCCATTTTAGGGTTGAAACTTTTATTGAGCATCAAGATTCATGCAAGCCGCCAAAGAGTTTCAGAGAAAGAGAAGCTCCAAAGCAATCAGCCATCAACTTGAATTTGATGAGTTTAGAGCCAAGAATCTTCCATCATCAATATGACAATAATAATATGATGATCATCAATAATACTTTCTCTCACCATCATCAGAAGCTTGAAGAACTGGAGTTATTTCCACCTTCAAACTCATCATCAAAACCATTTGCTGCAAGTACCCAAACCCCCATGGATGAAGAAGAAGACGAAGAGGAGGCGTCGTTAGAAGCACTGAGACTGAAGTTTGAGGCGGAGGAGATGATGAAAGTGGCGATGGAGAATAAGGCCATGGCTGAAGAGAGGAGAAAGGAAGCAAAGTATTTGTTTGAACTGGCGAATCAAGAAATGGCAAAGGCCAGGAGAATCAGAGAACAAGTCTGGTTGGCTGACCTCACCACCTCTCATCTCCTTTCAGACCACTGCTCAACATCATCATCATCATCAACCCAAATAAGATGCAATTCTTGCAGCAAACAACTTCAATAATCTCAACAACCTACCTTATTCTATGTTTCTCATCAGCTACCACTCAAATTAAATATATATAAGGTGAAAATGGGTGCAAGCTAAGAACAGTACGTACGTGTAATGTTTTTTTTTTTTTTTTTTTGGTTGCATATTCTGTGAATCAATTAAGGCTGTCTTTTCTTAGACATAGTCATGTTGGTATTCCTGTTCTAGTGATCTGCAGGCTTCGCTTGCTTTTCTTCCCTACTATATACATGCAGGTACCCTAATTTATCGCTTTCTGGAAGAATATATATAATCTATGGATATAATATATATATATATTAGATGTTTACCAAGTTTTTTCATACAAATTTACACAGGATGGCATATTTGTATTTGATTGTTAATTTATCCTACTTCCAAACCAAGTTAAACTATGCTACTGTGCTTGAGCTGATTCTGAATTAGTCTGTGGAAGGATACCGGATGCTATAAGAAATTTTTTTTTTTGGGGTAATATGTGCATGTATAATATGATTAATCTCCGTCCTCTACTGAATCATTCTTCCCAAAATTTACCCTTGTGACCAACTAAGCTGTGGTTAGCTCCTCTATTGAATCATGAATCAGTCAATAGACAACTACTGGTCGATTTCAATTGTCGCATAAAAGAATATGAAACCATGCAGGTGCTCTGCTCACTGTGGCCTGGACCATTTTTTTTTCTCTTAAGACGACATTAAATATTCAAATTTAAAATTTCAGACATGTACAAATTCAGTCCATTATTGTATGCATACTAATGCATGCCTCAAAAAACAGGTAGTCAATTAAAAACATTAACTTAAAAGAAGGTTTAAGTAGTTTAAATATCATGTCTAGGGTTCAAACTTATATATATATATATATATATGTGTGTGTGTGAACTCCAAACCTAAGGTCCCCTCACATCGCCCTAAAAATTTGTGAGAGGAGGTAAATGGTGCAGTGATATGAGTTTTTGTACACCCTGTGCGGAATTCGACTCTAGGTGCTTGTATTGGATATTATTTCAAACCTAGTCACTAATGCACATAGACAACGGTTTTTCACCGTTGTCCTAGCGGTAAAATTTCTGTTGTTGAAGCCAGTGTTGTTGTAAGCCCCCGCATAGACAACGATTTTTAACCATTGTTTTTTCTAAAAACGACAACGGTTTTTGAACCATTGTCTATTAAATATTGTTGAAACCGGTGTTGTTAAAAGTCACGTACATAGTCTATCAAGTACCCCGGGACTTCAGATCAAACTCAAATGTACATATATGATAACTCTTGACAGAGATCTAGCTGAATGGGTTTCATTGAAACCCAATTGGATTAAAACTTGAAAAGTGTTAACATCGTGGGGCTACACTTTAATGTAGAAGCTAGCTGGCTAATACATGGGTGTTGGTGATGATGATGAGGAGAAGGAAGAGATAAGTAAGTATAGGTCGGTAATTAGGGTTTGTAGTATATATGTATGTGTGTATATTACAATATTATATAATGTATGTATATATATGTTGGTCTTGTGTCGTTATCAAACTTAACGTTCCAATTTTAATGCCAGAATTAAAAGCTGCATGTTTTTCAGTGCCATAATATGAGAGTCCACAGCAGCTCAAGTCCCTCTCAAAAGCAGACAACTGAGTACCCACCACACCATCCTCCCCGACCTCTTTTCCTTTTCTCAGAAAACCCATTATTCACAGAGCTAGGTTGCACAGAAGAAATCCATCACTTTAAATCTGAGTCATTCAAGGGGTACTTTTGTCTTTCTGCAACCTCTTTCACACTTCCCGGCCTGTCAATCTTACATTTTTACTTCCCATTTGGATTTTTTTACATTAAACTAAATAAACTCGCCCACAAGTGGCAGAGATCACAAGTTGCCACAGACCGCCGAGACACAACAACGTACATGTTGACTAGCTAGTAAGTTTATATATATAAATATAAATATAAAATATATATGTGTGGTGGGGTTGGGAATACTACTTATGTGTCTTTGGTACCAATACTCAAAAGTCAGGACCATCTTGTAGATTACATGGAGTATAATTGGAAATTATATATTATCATTTAGGACTTTTAATGTGAGTTAGTAGGGTGGGTCTTCTATTTGGCGAGGTGGGCAGGGCAGATCGACCCACCAATAACATGAATACGTGACTATTTCAAATACCATTGAAAATCATTACCAAATATTAATATTATGTATAGTATCATTATATTGATATCCGTAATGATGTGATTGACATCGATGCAAAAAGAGCATCAGTGTCAATTAACATAAATGACTTTCTCATATATATGTGGGGAAAATTTTGGGTGTCTTTTATTCCAAAGCCATCATGCTAATAATATAAAGGAAGTAATTTTAGGAGAAGTCATTTTCTTTTCCTTCTCTATTCAATTAATTTGACAATAAATTAACTTTAGGGAGAAAAAAATATTTTGTAGTTTATTTTTCCTCTAAAAAAATAATTTTCAAAAAATAGTTTATTTTTTGGTATTTGGTTGAAAGTTAGAAAACAATCATTTTTTTTATTTATTTGGTTAGATTTTTATTTAT
The DNA here is from genome assembly GCF_001879475.1 of Ipomoea nil. Taxonomy (NCBI): domain Eukaryota; kingdom Viridiplantae; phylum Streptophyta; class Magnoliopsida; order Solanales; family Convolvulaceae; genus Ipomoea; species Ipomoea nil. The sequence continues at coordinate 1,515,037 of NW_017616846.1, forward strand.
TTTTTACTATTTGATTCATTAAAAAAACATGAACATAAATCATTAAATCAATTACTAAGTTATTTCTTATAAAATGTTAATTATTTTAAAGATGATAATAATAATTATTATTATTTATATTGAAATAAAATTATAAACTAAAATTTATAATATTTATAAAGATTAATAGTAATTTTAGTAAAAAGATGTAAATAAATAATTGTTCACTTGTAACTTATTATAATAAAAATAAATACATACATTTATAAATATATTAGTTATGAATTAAAGATATTGAAGAAAACAATTTTAATATGGAGGCAATAATTAATGGATCATACCAACGATAAAACCGAATTAATGTAGAAAAAATATGGAAGAAATATAATATTGAATTAATAGGGTCCAAGACCCTTAAGAATAAAATGTTTGGACTATAATGGAGTAAATAGTTAAAAGATCATGAACCTAGGCCGAATGGCCCAACCCACTGTCAGACTAACAAATCAACAAGGCAAATTGCATTGTTGACTGGGTGGAGAAATCAAACGGAATTTAATTTGTTGTGCTAAAACAACCAATTAACTTATATGAACAATGATTAAAATGTTCAGAATAAGTTGCGTGGAATAAACACTTATGGAGACAGAGGGAAGCATCCATGCAGTCACTTCAATAACAAATTCACAATATATTTGAGTGCAAAATTTTTATTAATGAGATAAATGGATAATATAATTAATGAATTTAAACTAATACAAAAAATTAGATGCATTTCGCTCTACCACTATCAGAGTCGACCTATAGGTCATATATTGACCCATGAGCATAGCCTAATTGGTCCAATTAATAGAGCTTCACAAATTATATTGTGAATTATGATCTACATTACAATGCGAATCACTGATAATTGATAAATATTTGTTCATTTTTTATATATAGAATATTTATTTTAATATGCTTTAGGTTTATTTTAAATAGTATATTAAAATGAACTTACAATATAATAAAAATGAATATTTAGGACACTAAATAGGTTCACCGGCCTATTATATTTCTATATCCACGTGATTTCTCGCTACTATCATGTATATATAAGGATAATGTAGATTTTTTTTTTTTTTTTTGGTGTACTTAGGATCCCCTCGTTGAATTGTAGTGCCTATTGTGTGGGACAACTGTCATGAAGATTGTAGACACCTCTATTTGGTGGGTCGAATCATTGTCGTTTTGTTAAAGGATGGATGAACCCCTTCAATTCCACTCAACTACACCCTCAAGTTTAAGGATAATGTAGATTAATCTTGAAACTTATTATATATACATAGAGAATTTCATACTTGTGTTAACAGACGGCAAGATTCCCGGAAGGTCAGAAGAGGGCAAGTTCATTACTAGGCATCTATAACAGAAGTTACTTTGGTGTTCCTTAAACATACATTTGTATTGGACGAAGGCTGCTAAGTCTAACATCTTACTATCAAAACGTAACACTAGTTATTATAATAATAATAATAATAATAATAATAATAATAATAATAATAATAATAATAATAATAATAATTGTACATGTGTTTTATTCTTCTTCTTCTTCAACAAAAAAAAAAAAGTAATATTAATTAATTTCACTACTAACTATAGTTTTTGTTGTATTAATAAACATTATATTAGAGTAGGTTACAGATTTGAATAAATGTAGTATCTTACCACTAAAACATGGCTTGTTCCTCACAATTTATCAATATAAAACTATTAAACGGAGTTAATTGATTGAATTAAAGACACAATTAAGAGATGATTTTTTTTATACGTTGAAGTAACCCAAGATTTACATCGTCAAACACATATCCGAAATCAAAAATTGATTCCTTGATATTTAATTTGGTTAAGAATGCATAAATGATAAATCTCTTCCAGTCAATCATACTGCAAGTTAGCAATAACATAATGATGGATATCTTTATTATTAACTTGAAGAATAAGCATGCATTATATTACTTCTTTACAACATTAGTAGGCATGTTGATTTTGGAATGATGACCTAACTATATGACATGCCTACATTAATAATATATCCCTTTTGAAAAGATGTCAAGACTCAAGAGCTGACCAGAAAGGAAAGATTACCTTCCACCTCTTTTTCTATAACAGATTTAACAATTTCTAAAACAACGCTCGCTTTAATTTGCATTTTGCATGCCTTGATTTATACTAATCACCTCTTTAATTAGCGCTAAACTAATTTCTTCTCATATTGAATCCCAGTCCCAATCTCAAATGTCTCCACACCCTAGCCCGATACAGTGAGAATGTAAATCATAGTGACTCAATGGTATAACAAACAAGGCTAAATATTGATGTGCACAAAGGATCTGTCCAACCGAGGCTCGAACATTAATCTTTTCTCTCAAATATTGTTTAATGAATCAGTGAGCTAAGCCAGTGCGGATAACGCTAAACTAATTTGGCCTGCACTGTTTGCCGTTAATATGAATCAATACCTACAGTTGCAGACAAAAATTAATGATGAAAAACATCAGTGACCGATGTCTAAGTCGTCGGTTAAGCAGCATAGTATTTTACAGGGCGTTTGGTTGGAGGGGGGAATTATGTGGGAAAGAAATTGTAATTTCATGGGAGTTGAATTACTGAGAATAAAGTGAGAATTTAAATTCCAGTGTTTGGTTGACAGGAATAGAATTACTAGGAATTTCAATTCCAATGTTTGGTATACATGAGAATTGAAGGGAATAAGTAGTATAAAGTCAAAAATATCCATTATTGTTGTTAAACATTAATTTTAGGTTAAAAAAGAAAGGGATAATTTTGACTCATCACTATTTTTTTTTCCCAGGAATTAAAATACCAGGGGGACATGAGATTTTAATTCCATGAAAACGGAGGAATTGCAATTCTCTCCAACCAAACTACGGAATTTAATGGCCTTTGGAATTATATGGGAATTAAGTGGGAAGGGAATTTAAAATCCCTCCAACCAAACGCCCTGTTAGTGGCTGAAAGTGGCACTTAATCTAATCCCATTGTTTCAAAATAATCGATCATAAAAGTAAAATTTCTTTACTTATATATATATATATATATATTGCATTTCGATCAAGTCTATTATATTCCACATATATTCAAGCGTGCTGGTAGTACGTGTTTGGTAAGTTATACAACATATATTAGTCATGACGATAGTACTTAATATTCATTGAAATTACATTTAACTATTCATCAACTTTATAGTAAAAACAAATCATCGTATTTATACATTCAAAAAAATCATCGTATTTATTTTTAATTAACATTTAGCAAGACTCGCCAAAATTGGCCAATTAATTTCTTGTTTTTTACCCCTTTGGGTACATCATTTAATTAGGATATATGTGACCGGATTTAAACTTAAATCTATTACTTAAAAAGAAATGTAACTATTGTAACTTTGTATGTGTGTGAATGACGATGATTATGATACGGACTTAAATATGCCTCCTACCGTTAGGGTCTGCTCATGACACATCATAGTTTGACAAAAAAAAATCGGTTGCACTATATGTTAAAATATTTCTGGTTAGACTTTCACCTGAGTAAGGGTCAAAGGCCGCAGATGTAATTCGAATCAAATATGAATTAGTTTCATACAGTTAAAATACAGACTGCTGGTTGGAAAAAAAAAATTGTAACTTATTATCATATGGTGAAATATATATTTTCAGCATGGGTTTATTTTTTTTAAGCATACCTGATTCTTTACAAAGTAGTATTCTGGGTTTTTATGTGATCACCCATTTAAAATGGTAACAAATGTGTCATCACACTACATTGTATATGACTGGACGGGCCAATTAAAAACATATCAAATCAGGGTTGTTAACAGTTATATGTTTTAATGATGTTTTCTTGAATAAAACCCCACCAGATCAAGACACCTGGGATTATCTTAAACCATAAGCCATGTTAAACACAGTTTGAAAAGGAAGACGAAAACACAGATTATATATTATATCTTAGTCACTCATCAGTAGTGTAAAAGAAACGTGATCATGAACGTAAGAAAATGAGAATTTTATATGTGTTATTGCAAAGAAGTGTGTGAATGAGAGGGAGATTTAATCTGAAAGTTTGGTAGAAGAGAGCTCACAGATTGCTAAACGTGCTGGCGATGGAACAACAACAACTGATTTAATTTCGTAAGACAGATACAAATCTCCAAACGTTTTACCACTCAGCTCCTAAGATCATTGTGTCCTTCCATGCATATATAAACCCAACTATGTTCATTTATACTTATCATCTCATTCATCTCATATAGCTTCAACACACACACACACACACATACATCTATACTCATCAGCTAATAATAGTAATTATTATCATATACCATGGAGAGTCCAAACAGAAAATCCACTCAAAAGGTCAGTAATATATATGAATTAATTTGCTCTAAATGATGGGTTTAATTAACAAAAGTTTATTATTTGGAGCTTTAATTTTAATGTATTAATTAATCAAATAAAAATATATATTTTTTGGTTGCATGCAGCTTGCAAGGAGCGGTCCAACTTCTCCAGTCTCATCAACTCCTAGATCAGTGAGACTCAATTCACCTCAACAGTCATTCAAGAACCAGTCTGGGGTAAATTAAAATATAGAAAAGATTACCATTTAATTTATTAAATTCAAAATTGAAATTATTAGAATAATGCATATTTTAAAAAAATTAAAAATGATATCAATGAAAGATAGTGTTATGTGTATATAACAAGAGTTATTTTTCCACTAAGGGGTGAATACTCTATTATATTTGTACTGATTCATGTATGAGATTTAAATAAACAAAATACAATTTTTTTACGTGTCATATTTAACTTATTAAAAATCATTCTAAGTAACTCATGAGTTTACTATTTCCTATAAGTCCTTGTCATAGTTAAACTTTAAAATGTATTTTTTTTTTTTCTTTTTTACAGATGAGAGATGAAGCAAAAGAGCGCCAAGTTGACAAAAATAAGGTAAATCAAACATATCAATTCTTAAACATTAAAACAAAATTAGTTATATAATACTGTAATTAACTTAGAGACGACTATGGTGTCAGCAGAAGTCCTTGGTGAAGGAAAGCACCAAACCACAGGACATCAAACTCCATACTCAGCAAAGGGCAATCAAACGTTCCGTGTTCAACTACTCGGTCAGTGTTAATTTAATTAAATCTTGGTCATTTTTGTCAATAATGTGATATAATTTAAACTTTTTGTTGATACTTTCGTCCCACTTAACGAGACAATAAACTATCAAGAAATCATAAGCAGACATTCAAATTTTGTAATACATGAAACATAAATAGCATATAATAACTAGTTAAGTTGCAGTATTATTTTGGGGTTCAATTCTAATACTAAAGTGCAGGTGGCAACAAAGCTGTACATAATGGAGCAGCAAAAGAAGCATCTAGAGAAGATTCAAAAGGTATAAAAAAAGTCATATCAGATCATGCAGGACAAGCACTGTTTCACATAGTTACAAAAAAAAACAAAAAAAAAAAAAAAAAAAAAAAAAAAAAAAAACAAAACAAAACAAAAAAACAAAAAAAAAAAAAAAAAAAAACAAAACACAATACATGAACTCCCATTCTCTGCTTCTGGGCCAACTTTTACTTCCACACTTAAAATTTTGATGTATACACTTTTACTATGTCCACACGAAAAATCGACTGAAATCAACTTTTAAACTGCATCCGTCACATCAGTGAGTAAAATCGAGGGAGTAAAAATTGAGAGTACATGTAGTAGAACTCCATAGTTAATTATATGAGTTTTTTGACAGATGATTGAAGAAGAAGAAATCCGTACTCTAAGAAAAGAGATGATTCCGAGGGCTCAGTTAATGCCCTATTTTGACAGACCTTTTTACCCCCAAAGGTACCTTACACGCTTAGTTTCGGGTTCTTAAATCGACTGAAATCAACTTTTAAACTCGGATTTTGATCCGAGAGGCGTGTATATCATTATTATATTATGCAATATGTGTGTGTTTCAGGTCAACTAGGCCTTTGACTGTTCCAAGAGAGCCAAATTTGATGAGTGGGAAATGCTCAAGCTGCATTTCATGCAGATCAATGAACTTCTCAATTCTGAACACGATGAAGCCTGCTGTTAAGTGACTCCCATCTCACCACCTAATTCATGATGGGTGGTAATAATTGGCAACTTTTTATTTTCACTTTTTTTCCCACTATAGGTACGTGATGGGATATTGTCACATTTTTGACGTGTGGAGCACGTTGTACTATACATCAAAGGGGCTTGAGTTGAGTTGAGTTTAATTACTTGCTTGAATAAACAAACAGGGCTACGTTTGTGTTGTAATTACCAGAGATTTGCATTTCTGGTATACGTAGGATTATTGGACTTAGCAACTTTTGTAGATCAGAGGAATATAATGTACTGTACGTACGTAGATTATTATGGATATTCAATTCCTAGGAGAGGAGGGTGGCTTCATGTACCATGTTAGTAGTTATTAGAAGCCAAGTAGGGTTTGCAGTTTGCGTTCTTTAATTTGCACCTTGTAATTACTCCGTCTTTCTTGTTCGATAATAAATGGAATGTATCTGCCTCTTTAATTTCTCCATTCATTTATGTTTTAGTAGATTGATGACAGTTTTTTTCAATACTCCAATGATTTAATAATCTCTGGTAGTCTAATTTGTGGTTATCAAGTTAATAATCTGATCAACTTATCACAGTTGTTTCTATAATTTTATTATTATTTTTATTATAATTAAGTATTTTTAATAATTATATTTGTTGGATATGATACTGATAGATTGGCATTGGTTAGTCAATGAGAAGTCTGATTTCTTTTTAATGGGAGTTTGCGCAAAAATATACAATTCAGTGTTATGTGACGCTAAAATTCATAAGGTCAAATATATAATCCATCGAAGCAAGTATTAAAAAGAAAAAGCAAATGTGATTTTCCTATAATTGGGCATTCAAGAACATTTGAATCAATCTGAATCTGAACCTAGTTCTAAACTTATTGATCTATAATTGAGGCCCAATAAGCCCATTCCCATTTTTCGCAATAGTTATGCTGTGAAAACGTGTTTACCATACGCATAATGAACACAGGGATAAATCTATAATTTATATACTGTAGATTCATATTTTTTTTTTTGAAAACGTAAATTCATAATTTTGTTTTTCATTTATTGTTAACGGGATTCATAATTTCTATACTGTAGATTCATAACATCTATACTGTAGATTCATAATTTCTATACTATAAATTCATAATTTCTGTACTGTAGATTCATAATTTCTATACTGTAGATTCATAATCTCTGTACTCTGCTAGATTCATAATATTTGTAACAACAAATGAAAAAACAAAATTATGAATCTACGTTTAAAAAAAAATTATGAATTTACAGTATAAAAATTATGGATCTACCCCTGTGTTTACCATGCGCATAGTGAACACGTTTCCACAACATAATTTGCGTATTTTTGGGTCTTCACCCAAGAAGATTTCTTGCTACCAATTAATGATTATTTATATTTACATTTTATGAGCATTTCTACTATTGGTTGTTTGTTTAGAAATTTATTATATATTATCAATAACATGTGTATTACTTTTTAGTATTTTGTTGAAATAAATTATGTTATTCTTCTTTTGAATACTATTAAGTATTCTTCAAAAAAAATTATTACTTATAAGAATGTTTGGTTTGATGACAACTTATACATCATGATATGGGCACGACAAGCCTCCTAATCCTGTGGCATCTTGTCCGTACTTTCAACCCATTCCCCACAATTCAATTTTTAACAGCAGCATTATTATTTAAAGTCTACTATTTAAATTTTAGCTTGTATTGTTTATTTTTTTATTTGGTTATCTCAAGCTTTATAAATATCATGTTGGATCCAGTATTCAAATAATACTAATATTATTATTTTTATACCTTTATTTTAACATTCATATTCAATTTATAATAGATTCGGTCCCAACAAAATCATGACATGAATATGATCTTTTTATAACGTGGGTACAGAAAAAAGTTATGTACATGAAATTCATGAGAGTATTAGAGCAAATGTTCGGATTTTACTTTCATATTCAATTTATAATAGATACGGTCCCAACAAAATCATGACATGAATATGATATTTTTATAATATGGTTACAGAACAAAGTTATGTACATGAAATTCATGAGAGTATTAGAGCAAATGTTCAGATTTTACTTTCATATTCAATTTATAATAGATTCGGTCTCAACAAAATCATGACATGAATATGATATTTTTATAATGTGGGTACAGAACAAAGTTATGTACATGAAATTCATGAGAGTATTAGAGCAAATGTTCGGATTTTACTTTCATATTCAATTTATAATAGATTCGGTCCCAACAAAATCATGACATAAATATGATATTTTTATAATATGATTACAGAACAAAGTTATGTACATGAAATTCGTGAGAGTATTAGAGCAAATGTTCGGATTTCAGAGTAAATATAGTACTACAGTGTTACCGGTGACTTGTGGTCCACTGGTATCGGATTGCTCCCCTATGTGGGAGGTCTAGGTTTCGAGCCTCGTGTAGGCATAGGTTGTATGGGTATCCCCCTTCCTTTGTAATAAAAAAAAAAAAAAATAGTATTACAGTGTTTTCATTTGGAGAATCTCAAAACTTGTCCCCACACATAAGTGTATGACACGTACGTTGTCTTCTTATAATCATTACGACATCTTTTTTTTTTTTTTTTTGAGAACTTTAAAAATTTATTAATAAAGAAAGATAAGAAGGAAACCAACATTCCAAGTAATAATATCTCAACACGCATACAGCTTCCTCAAAGTTATACAGCTATATATATCTAGACATTACATGGATAATTTCACCAATACCCTCAAAGGTTTGTATAATAACACTTGAAACCCCTTTATTTTCATTAGTTTCTCATATATAACCACATTAGTCTCCATCTACGTACGCACGTATACGAGATTAGATTAAAAATGAAAAGGGTAAGAGTCAAATAAGCCCTCTAAGTATATTTAATTTTGTAGGTTACATTCAGGTAATCTGTAAATTATTTATTAATTTTTTATTTTTTTGCCAAAGTACCAATTTTTTTTTTACTTCCCCAAGAAAACAAATCAATACATCACAGTATAGAAAAGAGAAGAAAAGAATGAAAATTGATGAAAACGGCCTACTTATCATCTCCATAGTTACACTCTCATATCATCATTTATCACCAACGATGGGTTTCTTGCAATGCAGAACCGCCTCGTGGATCGAGCACTCGGAGTCGCAAAATCGGTGCCAATTATCAATAGAGTAGGTCACTGCGCTTTGTCTAGTTGGTTGAAACCACGCCAGAAAATTCATATATCTTCCTCTCCTCCGTTCTAGAGCTTCTTCGTCCGTACGTGAATCCGAATCTTCGCAGTTTCGACAAATCGGCATAATTACGTCCAAATACTTGCAGAAGATCCGCCTGGATAATCTTTCACATCTTTTCAACGTGGCGCAACGAATTTCGTCGAATGAATGGACCTGATCTTGTTTGGTAGGTTGTTCAGGCGAATCGAAAGTGCAATCGAAGGAGTCATACTTGATAGGTTGGGCGAATAGAGGCGCGAGGAAGCCATTGGCATGAAGGAGTGTCAATGGAGATTCCGACACCAAAAAGTTGAAGTTGCTAAACGTCGGGAGGTTAACACTAACACTGAAGAATCTCCAAGAAAGAGGGAATGTAGGATCCATTTCAATGAATGAAGCTTCATCGGAGTTCGGGAAAGATCCTGGATTCACCGACCAACTGGAAGAAAATTTAATTAATAAATATTTACAGGTTACCTGAAGGTAACCTACAAAATAGTGTAATTGCACTTTTTTTTTGTAAGTTTAAGGTTTTAATTGAAACTTTTACATATTTGAGTATAGTTGGAGTACTTATTTGACCCTTATTCAAAAGGAAACAATGCAAATTTTTTTACAAAAAGTGTGGCAGGGGCCATGCGTACTTAACGAAAATACATATGCCAAAGTGAAATTGTGAGGAAATTGAGGGGCTCCATTTGAAATAACCATCTAGTCTAGAGTTTTTTTTTTTGAAAAGATCTGAGTCTAGAGAATAAATTCCGCATGTTTCTAGTTCCTTCCACGCAGCTATTTTCTGCTCTATATATAAAACGAAGCTCCCATTCTAACTAAGTCAGTCGACCCTGGAGAAAGAGCAAATAACAAAAAGAAGAAGAAATGGCGAAGGCGCGGTCGGTTGGGGTGGCAATGGACTACTCTGCAACAAGCAAATCAGCTCTGAAATGGGCAATTGAAAATCTGATAGCGGAAGGCGATCGAATCGTCATCATCCACGTCGTCTCCCCCAAAGCCGACCCAACCAACAAGCAGCTCTTCGAGGACACTGGATCTCGTACGTGCTACCTCTCCAAATCCTTAATTTAATCATCTATCTTCCATTTTTGTTTCTTAATTGTTTGTTTTCTCCTGATCCTTGAATTAATTTTGCAGCCTTGATTCCTCTGGTGGAGTTTAGAGAGATGGATGTGTGTAAGAAGTATGGACTCACCCCTGACCCTGAGGTTCTTGACATGCTTGATACTGTGTCGAGGCAGAAAAAGGCTGTGGTGGTGGCTAAGGTATACTGGGGAGATGCAAGGGACAAGATATGTGATGCTGTGGATCATCTCAAGCTTCACTCTCTTGTGCTTGGAAGCAGAGGTTTAGGAGTCCTTAAGAGGTAAACCACAATTCAATTAGTAAAACCATCAAAGTCGATAACTTAATTAAACATAAAAAGTAATTTGAATATTAACTTCGAAATTTATAGTAAGGTATAAAAGTTGCAATTAAACTCACCTCAGTATATTTAATTTAATTTGTGTTGGTCCAAATTAAAAACATTATTGAGAATGAAGGGTGGTGTGTATTTGTTGTATATATGGACAGGGTGTTGCTTGGGAGTGTGAGTAACTACGTGGTGCAAAATGCTACATGTCCGGTGACGGTCGTGAAAGAACCATCCAAGCGCTAAGGTTGTTCCAACTATTAAAGCAACTCATCATATCAACATTCATATAATGTATCATACATGTCTATCTTGTAAACTTTTATGGATAAAGCAGCCTCTTATGTATCATTCCGACTTTCAAGTTTTGTACTTGTGTTTGATATGGTTTTCTAAAGATTATTTATAGTTCTTGCATGATTGAATATTATTTTGTATCCTTCATGTTCAGTATATATATTTCATTATACTAATTTGTTATTGTTTCACTTTACTATGTGAGTTGATGATTAAACTAGCCATATGAATATATGGGTGTAGAGGTGTGTTTAAGAATCTCAATGGAGCGAGGATGGAGATATATATCTCACTCGTATCCTATTTTATTATATTATTCATTTGGGTGTGATTACGTAACCTTAGCTAAATGGAGTGCATGTATAATTTATTTTTATTTTTATTTATCTATAGGTGTGTTTTTTAAAAACTAAGTTAAAAACTCAATGCGTATTTTATTACTCATTTGGGTGCGATTAGCCGATTAGGTAACCTATCAAGGGCATGTATAATTTTGTATTCATAGGTGTTTTTTTTTTTTTTTTTTTTAACTTAATGGATTAACAGGTTGTACGGAATCCTTGTAATTTAATTACAAGGAAGAAAATATATAATTAATCTAGAGTGTGATTGAGTGGAAGTCACTCATTCATTTTTAATCAAAAGTTAATGATTTGATCTTTGATTTTAAGTCTGAAACCCTTCAGATCAATTCTGTTTGATAGTAAAACTCTTGGGTAAAAAAAAAAATACACTAAAATAAGAGTTCAAACTTTTAGCTATTTTTTTTTAATCTTCATAAACTGTCTCCCGTAAACTGTAAAAAAAATCTCTCTGTCTCTCTGATCTGCCCTCCCAAACCTTGCATATTGTCGTAGTGTGGCCGCCGGTCACTGGTCGATTCTGTCCTTAGCCGACGGTCTCATACTTTCGTAGTTCTTTTTATTTTGTTTTTTTTTTTTTTTAGTTTCACAACTTCCAGCACCAAATCTAATCAAGAGCCGCTCACCATTGTCAACGCTTATCTTTCAACAAAAAGGGAAAAAAATGCTTTGTGTCAGTGTTCTTTTCTTGAATCTAGGTAATGCATGATTTGCGTTCTGAAAAAAGGACAAAAAGTTTTGTGCTTTGATCAATGATAAGAAGGCGTGGTGTTTTCTTGACAGGAGAAGGCGTGGAGTTTTGTTTTGTTTGTTTGTTTGTTTGTTTGTTTTTTTTTTTTTTTTTTTTTTTAAATCTACATATATGTGTTTTTCATTTTTTTTTCATCATTTATTTTGATAAGTTATTTCCTCTTGCTTCTTTGGCGAGTTATTCCCTCTCGTTTCTTTGGCGAGTTCTTTTTTCATTAAGGTGAAACGATTTAATTGATCACGACGAGTTATTCCCTCTCGTTTCTTTGGCGAGTTCTTTTTTTCATTAATGTGAATCGATTCAATTGATCATGTCGTATGTTTATCTCATCCTAAGTAACGAAGATATACAGTTCAGATTAATGAAGATATTGTCTACGAACAGAAGAGCCGCAATAGTTACTCAGGTGGTATGCAAGACTTCTCAAACAGAGTCAGTCTTGGATAATCAGATCATTACTAACATAAAAAAGTTCTGGTTCCTCCAATGAATTAAATTTCAATCTTGTAACACAGTTTGCGATTCAAGTTTCTTTTAACATTGCTATAAAAGTTATTTATATGTCTGACTCTAAATAATGTTTTATCATTCTATTGATCTTTATTGTAACTGCTTCAACTTATGATTAATGAATTAACTCTTTATTTTAAAAAAAAAAGTAACGAAAAAAAATTCAACCGTTAATCGATGCCTTAATTTGGATTTTGGAGCGAATTTAGTTTCCCCGCCAAACGAGCTCTTACAAGTAGTTCAAGTGTGCAATAGCCGGAAATTCAGAGTAGTCATTAGACCGGCAGCCATGAGGCCTTGGCCTCGAATGTTTAAATTTCAGGGCAAATACCTGATCGCCGTCGCGGGATTGGGCGGCGCCGCCGTCACATTCCAAACCCTAAACCCTAACTCCCTCTCTTCTTCCACAAACTCCCCTCTCATCAACGGCGTAGTTCGGTCCTCCCGCGCTCTTTTCACAGTACGTTTCTATGCCAATTTCGCAAGCAACGCTCTTATTTTCACTTGTCAATTCGTCGATCCTTCTCCAATTCTTACGTTTAACATTTCTATTTTTTAGATTACTTCAAACGTGGTTGACTACGTTTACTCTTTGCACGGATTGACTCAGAATAGTGAGGAGTATTTGCGCGTGGCTTCTGAGGTAGCATTAAAATTTCTCTTGAAGTGGTAGAAATGCAGTGATGGTGTGCCGTGTATATTCCTCTGAAATTATCGCACCTGAAATGCTACTTCAATAATAAAGATGACTATTATAAGAACAAAAATTGTGGAAACTGGATTTGAATGAGTCTTTACTGTGAAACAGATTCAACAGGCAAATGGCTTAAGGTTATTGTTGTTTTGTTTGCACTTTGATTTCTCAATCTTCATTCGTAATTGGATCTCAACGGAACTGCAGTCATATTAGCTGAATATATATTTGTATGAGGCATTTCGAGGAGTGTCATAATAATTATTAACCAGAATTACTTAATGGAAAGATAAGTGGTAAAGTTTCCATTTCTCATAAGCTGGTGAATTGTATGGTGTGAATTATTTATTATTTTGGTTCCGATGAAAATATCATGCTGCTGACTCAAAATCAATCGTAGGATGCTTTCTAGGTGTTGCTTTTATATTTATTTGTACCGTAATTACTTTTCTTGATAAGGATATAAATCAATTAGTACTGTAATCGTACATACATTAGTGTCTTGATTCTTGAAAATTTTTGGTCAAATCAGAGTTCATTCTTGAAAATAGTTTTGTCAAAGAGGGAGAACAACAGTTCAGAATCTGGCACTTACTGAAGGATATTATGAGTGCAATTTGAAGTGGTTCCCTCAAGCTTTTGTTTTGTGCATTAGACAGACTCTGGATGTACACTGACTGCGCATTCATCTTTTACTGAATATTTAATCTCCTGGCTTTTAGGTACATCTACGGTCCGCAAAGAGAATTTTGAGACTATGTGAAGCCAACAAAGGTGTTTATGTTAAAGCTGGTCAGTTTGTTGCAGCTGTGCGTTTGAGGAAAGTTCCAAAAGAATACTCATCAACTCTTTCATCATTGCAAGACCAGGTTGGTACTACACTCAAACAAAACATATATCTATAAATTTTCTTTTGCTCCATATTTGACAAAGCTTATGATTCATGCTCGTTTACTTTCTTTCATTTGCTGACATGTAACTAATAATGCTTTAGGCTGTTCCTTGTCCTTTTGAATCCATCAAGGAAGTACTGATCCACAATCTGGGTCCAAATTTATCAGATATGTAAGTTACCATCAAGTAGGGAAATTGTATGAACTTATCATGTACTTTTCTATCTCCAAATCTGCTTCACTATCGTCATGTGCTTTCTGTCCTTGCCTCCTTTATTCATTAATAAATTTTGTTGAATTTGAAAGATCCAAATGCCTGGCGGGTGGAGAATAACAACCACCCGCTAGTTAGGCGGAAGCAGAGATGAAGAATCAAGGAATGAGAAAATATATATTTTATGAAAGTGAATAAAAGGTTTATAAATCTGTATTAGAAAGGGAATACACAGCCCTATAAATACATGCTAGAAGACTTCTAATAAGGAAATAAGTTTCTATATGACTGACTCAAATCCCTATAAATCTCCAAGCTGCCTAATATATATAGGTTCCATATTACTTGTACATTCCATAACAAATTTGATAAAACCTAATGACTAGAATGCAGCTACTATAATGTGATTACTTTCCGCCATTCTTTGCATATCCAACAATGTCAGATTTTCTCTGAGCTTTTATTTTATTTAAGTCACAGACTCACAGGCAATGCAAAGTTCTTTACATCACGAGAACCTAATGTGTGCCAATCCGTGAAAGCCCAATTTTTCAAACAGCTTTCAGCTGTATCTGTCAATTCTGTCTCTTAAAATAATAAAAAAAAAGTAATAATCCAATTCTGAGATGGAGAATACCTTGTTACTATGTATCATTGAAACATTCATTCATGTGAATTTACCTATTTTATGCGCTTGATTTGAAGCTGTACAATTATGCACAGAGGTAATAGGGAACTATGTTATTCAGTTAAATAGTTATTTCTTGAAAGCAAAAGGGTAAGGTTCTACTAAATCACTTTGTAGCATAAGAAAGTTGATTAAATATAACTGCTCAGACAGAATCTGCTTATTGTTCTGCCAAGATGGTCAGACTGACTTGTTTTGTTCACTGGAATCAGATTCTTCTCATTTGATGAGGAACCATTTGCAGCTGCCTCTATTGCTCAAGTACACCATGCTGTGTTGAGAGATCATCAAGAAGTGGCTGTCAAGGTTTGTAAATTGGGTATAATTTATGCTTGAAGTTCCATTAATTTTTTGCTAACCTTTTATTGCATTTATTTTAAATTTTCTTTTACAGTCCAACAACTTTGAGAAATCATTTTTCTTTTCCAGTATATTAGTTGTTTGATAAAACTGGTTCACTTTCTTTTCATTTATTCTATAGCATACAACAGATTTTTGGGATTTTCTCACTAATCTTCATAAAGTGGCACTAATTTCTATCTCACTAATGATGCTTATACTAATGGTGTAAGGGAGTAGATAGGTAAAAATGATTAGATTTACATTTGAATTCACTAAAAGCAGTATTAATAAAGGTTCTAGCACTCAAGACAGAAAATACTAAAGCAATATATATGCATGCCTCTATGGCTTTGCTTTCAAGAGCCTGGCTTTCAGCTCATCTGCCATGGCGTCAATGAATCCTTCAGTATCCAGATATTGGTCTTTTAAAAGCCTACAGAGTCCATATATCAATATTATAAATTTCTACTCTGTAAAAATAATACCATATCAAATTTATTTTAGCTTGCAATGGTTTGTTGACCATAGGTGTGTAAGTGTGTTGCCATAAGTCTTGTTTACTTGGTTTATATCCTTGTGTACACATATACAGATATACTAACACTCTACAGTTGAAACATTGCTATGATAATCTTTTTACATTTTAAGTTCTGCTTACACATTGAATATGCTTGTGTACAAGTTGTGTATGTTAGTCATTGGTGTCATATCAATTGCAGGTGCAATATCCAGGACTGGAGTACCAGATGAAATTTGACCTTGCAACAATGTCTTTTCTCTCAAAATCTGTTGCATGGGTATAAATTAATGTATTTTTGCCTACTGATTTGGTTTCTTTAAATGTTTTATGTCATCCACTTGTTCATTATTATATCTCAATTTTTTAGGACATACATGCAAGAGAAAGTAGTTTGACCTGCGGCCCGCTTACTAAATTGAATACTTATTCATTTCAGGCGATGCCTATTTTAATCTTTTTGTCCCTCTTGTTTTCCTCTATATACATTACCTGCTAAAGCTCAGGACTTCTTAATTGTGATACTCTATAAACTGTCACATTATTTCTGCAAATTCTAATGAAAGGGATAGAAAAGCTCAAGGTGCCCAGGATCATGGTAATTATGCCTTTTCTAGCTCTCCGTTCTCCCTATAAATATAGTTCTTGTTACCACATGCTGTGGATCTGTAATGACTAGACTACATAGAAACATAAGCTATAACAAGCCTTAAAATACGGTGTTACACTGGATTAGCAACAATAATTGGGCAGAGTGTACACTCATTATAGGATTTGTAGTATCAGGTCTGTCTAAAGTAGTATTGGATTTGCATGCTTGCTTCATTTCATTACCTTTTCTTACTGTGAGCATCTTTGATGAGGAAGGTTCCTTCTCTCTCTCTCTCTATCTGTTTAATAATGCCACTCATTGCTCTGGATGGTTGCTCTTCCAACCAAGCTTCTCTGTTGAGCATAGGTAATCGATCTGATATGATAGAACTAACATGCAAAAGCAAAATCCATTTAATTTCAGCAGAACAACACATTTTTAACTGATAAGTGATGGATTGATGACCTAGGATTATGTATTACCCAGTTTTAACTCTGCTCTAGATGAATGTGCTAAATATGCTTTGTATGAATGACTTTTAACTTAGGTAGGACCCATCACTTTGACTCTTGACTTTCTATTTTCTAATTTCTTTTTAATTTTTTATTTTTTGGTTGAGATGCTTTCACATGCTTCCTTTCAAATATCAGCTGCAGTGATTTAGTATTAGTAGTTGCAGAGTTCTGCCCTTTGACCTCATCTACTCAATAACTTGCCATTTTATTCTTTCTTCAGTTTTTCCCAGAATGCAGGTTTGAGTGGCTGGTATTAGAATTTAAGAAATCTATTACTTCTGAGCTTGGTATGTAACATTCTATCGTGATGATTATTCTTTTAAATTTTGCATATGTTGGTAGCTCTCTTCAATTTGTTTATTCATGTCTGTAAGTCTGTTTATTTTTACTTCCGTTTTATTTTATTTTTACCTTGAATGTGGTTACAAGTTTACAACTATCTCTGCCTTTTTCCTCAAACACTAAGGTTTCCTTCTTTTCTGATCTTTACACTTAGAATTTCATGTTTAGTGAAAGTAAAACCTATTTGACTATTTGGTTATCACATGAAATCAATCAAAGTTTTTTTCACTCCAAGAATTTCTTTTGGGTTTTCAACTCCAAAGTTTTATAAGGATATAGTGGAAGAAATTGAGTGGAATTAGAGATAGACACTTTATCAGAACAAAACAAGTTATTGGAATTGAGTGCCAAAATGCATGTAATTAGTTAGCATATTTTTTTTTTCCTCTTCCAAAGCTCACTTATAGGCCTAGAGGTGGCAAAGCCTATAGTTTTTCAATCTCACACATCCTGCCACAAGTAATTCATATGTTTTTATTTTGTTTGTCATTTATAGTTTTCTGCTTCCTTTCTCAGCGTTACACAGTTTTCCCTTCATACTTGGAGTGTGGCGGTAGGAATGCAGGATGTCTGTATTTATCATAATTATTATGAGATTTCTTGGAGATAAATGTTTTTTAGGGACTTTTGAGCTATGCATTGAAGAACTTCTATTCTGTAATCATGAAATGGTTGCTCTACAGATTTCACTGAAGAGGCTAAGAACTTAGAGAGAATGTACAAGAACTTCAAAAACAACAGCATGGTTAGGATTCCCCATGTTTTTTGGGTATGGCAGCGAAATACTATCATCATTGGCAACTTCACACTTTTTTTTTGGTTTTACCATTTCTCAGTTCTTTAGATATATTCTGTTTTCTGCTTATTGTAGCTGCAAAAGTTTTAACCATATACAGGGTTTCACAACAAGCAATGTTCTGACAATGCAGTTCTGTAAAGGACATAAGGTACAATGTTCTGCCTGCTTTTGGTTGCATGTGGTATGCACATGTGATGTTGCTCAAAGTTCTTTATATAAGCAGTATGAAACATTAATTTAGGTTTTGCCTCTTGCCATATGTTACTATGTTAGGAAATCTACTATCATTCATTCATATCATACTTGTAAATCTTCTGAAAATGATTTTGTTACTCCTTTTCTAACGACATTACTGAGATGCTTTAGCTTCTGAAACTTCATCTATTATTTGTTGTCAATTTTTTTTGTTCAACTACCATCAGAAATGTGCCAGTAACAGGAAACTTTTAGCTTCCAGGTCGATGACTTGGAGTTTTTGAAGCAAATGGGAATTAGTCCATCTAAGGTGGTCTTATCTCTCCCATTTCTTGCCCATTGCTTGAGATAGTATGGACCTTGTCATTACTCTCTTAAGGTTCTTGCTTGCTTCAGTCGCTCTAATTTCCCATCTTTGATGCTGTAGGTTGGAAAAGCCTTAGCAGAGGTCTTTTCAGAAATGATATTTGTCCATGGTTTTCTGCATGGTGATCTACATCCTGGTAATGTGCTAGTTTCTCCGGAAGGAAGGAATGGTTTCTCTCTAGGTATGTTTTTGTGGACAGTTTAAATCTTCACTTTGCTCCCTGATCAATGAACAATTTAGAAATGCCCTCCTGTATTTCTTTAGCAGTAACTTCTGTAAATGCAGTTCTTTTGGATTTTGGGATTTGCAAGGAATTGGATGAAGCTTTCAGATTGAATTACTGCCAATTATGGGAGGCTTTAATATTCAAGGATTCAAACAAAATCCAACAGCTGGGGGAATATTTTGGTGCTGGGAGGTATTCAAGATACTTATCTGTCATATTTACAGGAAGAACAATTGACAGGTGATGTTCTTATGTGTTTATCTTATTACCATGGAAAAAAATGAATCTTCAAAAACCTATAAAAATGTGCTTCACTGAAATCCTTTTGTTGGCTTGTCTGATTAAAATTGAATTAAGCAATTAATTTGGTACCTGGTAAATGGAAATTTTGTTGACAATTGAAAAGTGAAATAATTCCTGCTATTGCCTTTATGACAGTAAATCAGCACTTTGGAGGGGAATGCCAGCTGAAGAAAAAAAGAACCTAAATCAGGAATTGAAGTCTCTCAGAATGGAAGACATATCTTCCTTTATGGAATCACTACCCAATGACTTTCTTACTGTATTACGAGCTGAGTAAGAACTCCTTTTGTAGTTCCAGAGATTCACACTGCAAAGTATTTTTCGTATCAATTATTGTCTGCTTATTCCTTTTTTTTTTTTAGTGGGCTGCTAAGATCTTTGATAAGCAAGTTGGGCGCTTCCCAGCGAGATCGATTACTGGCATATGCTAAGTATGCACTGCATGGTCTTTCTTTGAAACCTGATTCCGCATCTGGTAAGCTTCAATATATCAATATATGTTAGCTCGACTTTTATGTTCTGGACTACTTTTTATTTCTATTTTGATAAATAATAAAGCAACGAAACTAAAAGAATTATAGGAGTTCAATTATCACACATGTTATATACCATGGTTCCCATCTCTGACTATTTGGTCGGATCTTCCTCTTGTTGAACTTGTCATGCATGTAAAAAAACTTCAAAAGAGGGATTCTAAAAACCATCATTGAATTCCGAAGTTGGAAGAAGAAATGCATATTAAAAACACATTCAACAATATTGGATGTGCTCAATCAGACATATACACATCACATGGAGGCAATTTTTTTCTTGAATTAAATGGCAAATCATCATAATTTTTCCCTTCTTAGCCTTAAGGTCTTTGACCATCCCTAAAGGCATGAAACCGCCAACATTGTTGATGTTGTTGGACGATTTGTTTAGCCTTTCTTACTTTGCCCTTCCTTCCCTTATTTAGTTATTGCGGTTTGTCATATAGATATATTTAGTTATGCGGCTTGTCATATAGATATATTTTAGTTATGCAGCTTGTCATACAGATACTGATGGCATTTCTGATTGAAGTAGCTTGTTTTCCTTTCAGATTCTGCTATTGGAGCGGTCTACTTTAGATTCAAGGCTGGGATTCGATACATTCAACTGAGGTTACTTTTCGGTGAGAATGTCAGGCATAACTGGAATACTATAAGCATCTCCTCAAAACACAAATTAATAAACGAATTTTTTTCACTTTTACCAGCATTATTGGATATCATTTCTTGGATAGACAACACCCAACACATGACAGCCAAAACATTCAAACATTTGATTTCCTCATCAAGCAGTGCAGTAAGATATGCATTTCCCTCAACATAATCAGGGAATTGGCTTCCAAGACTGGGATATTCTTGCTGTTATCTAGCAAGCTGGAGAAAACATCATTCCCATGCATGAGGTAGTGAGGTACCTCTAAAACTAAAATCTGTTCTGTAATTATAAAACGTAGGCAATATCTTATAGCCAATATAGTGAGTGTGTTTACAAATATTAGTGTGTCAAATGATTGACAAAAGGTTATTTAGATATTGTTTCTCTTAAAGCATGAAAATCAAATTCATAAAGAATGCAGCAGAAAGAATGGAGTATGGCTTAGTTCAACAGCCAGCCCCTCAAATGTGCTATATCAGTATCTCAGTTGCATCTAACATAATCCTCAGCCTTTTCCTCCTGACTAAACATCATTTTACCAGCATATATTGCAATCCATTTTTCCACAGGTACATGCCTGACCTAGACCCAAATATTACGGATAAAACATGGATAATTGTTACCAGGTGGTAAAAATGATTAAATTTAACATTGGCAGTATTAATAAAGGTTGTAGCACTTTAGGCAGAAAATACATACATACTTCTATGGCTGTGCTTTCAAGAGAGTCTGGCCTTCAGCTCATTTGCCACGGCATCAATGAATTCTTCAGTATTTAGATACTGATCTCTTGAAAGCCTGCAGAATCCATATAGCAATATTATTATAAATTTATACTCTGTAAGAGAATAATACAGCTTTTGGTAAATATGGGTTATATAAAAAAAAAAATTGTAAGAGGCTGCACAAACTTGGATCCGTGAATGATTAGAGCGAGATCCTTGGTCATCTTTCCAGACTCCACAGCACCGATGCATGCTGCTTCAAGCTTCACAGTGAAATCCAAGAGTCTATCATTACTGTCCAACTTTGCTCTGTTCACATATCAATAATTCAGCGACAAAACAAACTACTTGCATTAGTCAATGCTCAAAACAGCAGGCAGCTATAAACAAGTTACCTGTGTGCTAATCCTCGAGTCCAGGCAAAGATTGAGGCAATGCTGTTTGTGCTGGTTTCACCGCCTTTCTGATGAACCCTGTAGTGGCGTGTAACAGTTCCATGGGCAGCTTCCGCCTCAATAGTCCTCCCATCCGGGCAAATCTAAACCACTCAGAATCCAGAATAAGGTTACCTTTAAAGCTATTAGAGAATTTGAATAATGCCTTTCATATTATAACATAACTGTGAGAAATTACAAAGGAAGTATAAAGACAAACATGTTGACACAAAAATACTCAATAAAGCGATTATGCAGAAAGGACATTCAATATACGCTATGATTAAAAATGTAGTTGACACTAATAGGCAATAGCATCTCAAAAATAAAGCATACCAGGACTGATGTCATCAAACCTAGAGATCCAAAACCTGTTTTAAGAGAAGTTCCCAAAAAGAAAAAGAAAAAACAAAAAAAAGAATTGTGTAACTCCTTCAATACAATCTTCTAAACAATGAGATCCGAACCGTGCATACCTTGTGCTAGGAAGTCACTCTGCACATCTCCATCATAGTTCTTGCATGCCCATATATAACCACCATCGCTCTTTAATGCATAAGCAACCATATCATCGATGAGACGGTGTTCATACCTAAAAGATCCATGTGTATAACAATCATTGTTGACATTAGAAGATTGCAAGAACCGGTTCTTAAAAGTAAGAATTATGACTACTCACCATATTCCAGCTTCCTCAAACCGTGATTTCCATTGTGCTTCATAAACTTCTTGAAATATGTCCTTGAACCTTCACAACATGTTAGACATTACTAAAGGAAGAAAATATGAAAATGGACAAAACAAAGTAAAATAAACTAGCATGAGTATTTGAAAATATGTTCCAAATGGGTAATAAAATGCCAATCAAAATGAAATGTTGTTTAACAAACAACTTACCTTCCATCATATTTCTTAAGGATTGTATTTTTAGTGCTTAGATAGAGAGGCCATTTCTTCTGGTATGCCATTGTCATCGAAGCTTCAGCAAAAGCACGAATAGACTGCAAAAGAAAAGAGTAATATGTAAGCCTACACCAAAACCATTTCTGGCTTAAAGCTCCCGCAAACATTTACTAACAAACCTCATCAGTATTGTACATCGCAAGGGCAACTCCACCAGCGCCAGTGAAATTGAAAACCTCTAACTCAGTCTTTTCATCCTTTCCTTCTGGTACTGCAAAACCAACCAAAATGAACACTCCTTGAGTACATTAATGGTTCCCATAGCAATACAAAATCCAATTTGATCAATAGTGGCAAGCCCCAAAAAGTTGGTATTAACCGTTATATAAATGAAGTTCGTTTTACCAAACACCAGTTTGAGTTTTCCAGCTCCTTGAATAACTGTATCGGTAGCTCTGTATTGATCACCAAAAGCATGTCTTCCAATGCATATTGGTTTATTCCAACCTAATGCCAGCAGCAACCTTATAACTTGTCTAGTAAAGGCATTACAAGGGACAAAACAGCAAATATCAGAAATGTTAAATACCTGGGACAAGTCGGGGGATGTTTTTGCAGAGAATTGGCTCTCTGAAAACAGTGCCTGAATGAAACCCATGATCCATCAACCGTGTGCACAATTATAAGATATTTTATGTCACAAATGTAGAAAAAGGAGAGGAAAATCACCATTCAGTATGTTCCTAATTGTCCCATTTGGACTCTTCCACATATGCTTCAAGTTAAACTCCTTCACACGAGTTTCATCTGCAAGTGCAAGCACAATCACGTAGAACAATAATGTAATCAATGTTTGTAAAAGACCAAGTGACCAACTATGGACAAATTGTAAAGTCAAGAAGTTTTCTATGAATTGCCTTCTGCAATTACAAACAGATTCACACACCTGGAGTGATGGTTGCACACTTAATTGCCACATTATACCTAGATTATCAAACATTAAGATAAAAACATATTAGTCAGGAGATATCCAATGTCACTGACATCATCAGCCAATAAAATATAGACACTGTGAGAAAATATAATACAGGAATTAGCAAAAGGCAAAGCATATATACATACTTCAGAGTAGCTTCAGCACTTTCAACAGTAACCTTATCATCCGTGGCATCACGGTGAGGAAGGCCAAGATCGAAGTACTTTATATCCAACTCCAGAAATGGCAATATAAGCTAAAGCACACAAAGACAGTTCAAATATCAGCAGCTTCATAATAATTACAAGATTAATTAGGGGAAAAAAATAAGGCACTGAAATGGTTATTGGCCACAATAACTAGTAACCTTGTCCTTGATTGATTTCCAAATAATTCGGGTCATTTCATCCCCTGCATCACGTGTTTTGAAACACAGTAAGACATTTTGTTTCAAAGTAGTTTTAAAAGCATGAGTGCACAAGCATGAAAATTGCTACAGTATTTCTTTTATGGCATAACATCAGAACATTACTCATCAAGCACCAGTTACCTCTTCTTGAAGGCAATGCAGCCCTTTAAAAAGCTAGTATATAAACTCCCTCTTCTATTGAAGATCAAAGTAAGAATACTAGTTGCAGGTTGTATTAGATTTAGGGCCAATGCAAGAAAATTCAAGCTTTTAACTCTTTCCTCTCAGCAATCTTATATAACTCCATACAATATAGTTGTTTTTATGATATTATCAATGGCCCCTACTACTCTACTAGGGAGTGATGACTCAAAGTTCAAGCCACAATAAACCAAAACCGATACAAAATTCACTCTGCATTCACACAACTTCAGTAGATAATAAACTGAAATCCAAAAATATGATGATTATGAGACATGTTTATTTATTCATTTTTTGAAGTTTTCTCTTGATAAATTCATAGAATGTCATTAAAACACATCTCTCTTCCTACCATTAAAAAAAAAGTCTTTCCCTTCAAATTTTTTTTGTTTCGTAAAATCCTGACTTTTATCAGCGGATCATCACTAGTAGAAGCAGAGTGAGAGTGAAGTAGAGCTCCATTTTTAAGCTAGTTCGCAGAAAACAGAAATTGAGGGAGCAAAAAGGCGGAAGGGAGAGAGAAATCTGACCGTCCATCTCAACTATGGGGTTAGCGACCTTGATCTTTTGGAAAGCCATTGTTAGTTTATCGATGAGAGAAATAACGGTGTCCTGTTGATATGTGTATATGCGCGACTTCTATATCTATATATGTATATCTATATAGATAGAGAAAGAACGGCGAGGATAGAAAGAAGAAACAATCTCCGGTGATTCTGTGCAGCCAAGGAGAAAGGGGAAGGGGAGCTGGACCAGCTAGGCAGTTAGTGACGTACGGCAGTTAGTTACTCACAATTTTTTATTTGTTATTTTTATTTTTATTTAAAAAAAAAAAAACGGAATGTTTTATAAAGCTTACAAAGTTGGAGGGCTTTTGAGGGGGCGGAAATTTTATTATACAAGATTAAAGGGGTACATGGAAAATGATTATTACTGAAAGTGAAATTTTATTGTCCTTCATAACGAAAATACTTGGTGTATTCTCATTTTAAACTCCCATACTCCCTCTCACATACTCTTAATGTAAACATTTTTCTGTGAATCCACATTGATAGGGATTATACCCGTACAAATCATCCTGCCGGGTCAGTGGTATACTGCAAATCCACCGCAGATCCACCCGGTCACCCTTTCGCCCGTGCTCGTACCTGTCGTTCGAGGCCACCCTGCCAGGTTGACGGCATGCTCCGGTTACCCGGTCATTCCTTTGGCACCCGGAGTCTTGGTGTTCTCCCCGACGTTAACGGCTAATGACCGGGAGGGACGTGCGGTCGGATCGGGGCCCTGCAGCTGTCGGAAGATAAGCGCCACATGTACGGCTGCATGCCTGCCTTCTCTAGACCCGGTGCATGAGCGCCACGTGCTCAACATGCCGAGAGGCCGGGCGTCGCTCCCTAGGTCTCTTATAAATATAGCATTTATTGCTTTGAGGGAGGACTTTATCACTTACCCATACACTATAATTAAGAGATTTCCGGTCACATTCTACGATGGGTCAACCTGTCATTTTACTGTACTAAACTACGGAGATTTTATACACATCATGATGAAAAAATAACCAATCTTGATTTGTCACCTCAGGGAGTATAAATGAGAGAGTAGAATTTTGAGAATCTATGTAGTAAAACTCTGATAAAAATATTCAATCCTTATTTGCCATGTCATAGAGTAAAAGTGAGGGAGTATAATTTAAGAGTACATGTAATAAAACTCCCTTCATAATTCATATCAAGAGGAGGAATGGTGTGAAACAGCTACAGCTAACTGGTAGGCAACACGATTTGCTAATCTTTTCACAAATTAAAGAGAGAGAAACAAGTAACAATATGAAATCAGTCTAAACAGTTTGTTTTACATATATACATCATAAATGATAAGACGAAAGAGTTAGAATGAATTTGATGATAGAGTTGAAGAGCGTCAACTTATTGGCCTTCATCTCTGTCTCCTATATATATCCTGCTCCCAGATCTGATCTGTTGAAATTAATATGAGATTTTTTGTGAGCTTTTTGTCTGTGTTTTCATGAGGGTGTGCTTTTTGGGGTTTGTCTTGTCTCTTTTTATCTGGGTCCCTCCCGTGTGGCTACTGGCTATGAATTAGATGGAAAGTAACTATCTTATAATGACACATTTTCATTTGGATAAGATTTCGCTAATCTATTGTGGACCCATATATATATTTAATCATTAGATGATAGATTTTATATTCTTATTATACGTTTGAAAAACCTAACTCCGGTTCAATAGCTCACAAATTACACAAAAGAGATAAACTGTAATATATATATACCTTTCTTGATTTGTGCTAATCACGATTAGTTATTTTAGTTTTATTTATTTATAACAGTCCTATTATATAATGATGAGTATTAACTCTATTACAATGTAGTATCTGTTCATAACTATTTTCTCAACATATGTGAACAGATACTACAATGTAATAGAGTCAGTAGTAGTTATTTTAGTTTTATTTATTTATAACAGTCGTATTATATAATGATGAGTATTAACTCTATTACAATGTAGTATCTGTTCATAACTATTTTCTCAACGTATATGAACAGATACTACAATGTAATAGAGCTAGTAGCATTCAAAAAAAAATTTCTCAACGTATTGAAGCGTATCTGTTCATAATTATTTTCTCAACCTATTACTTTCTCAACACGTACTGAAACGTATCTGTTCATAACTACTTTCTCGTACTGAAACATATATGTTTTGTTCATAAAGTAGTCAATACTTGTTCATAACTACTTTCTCAACCTATTACAATGTAGTATCTGTTCATAAAGTAGTCAATAACATCTCCTCCCTCGAACCCATAACCTCCCATGTGAAAGTTCAACTTGATAACATTATTGGACCACAAGGACAGAAAGATATAAAGCAAATGTGTATTGAAAAGACATGCAAATATGTTGATGTGATAGTAATATACTAATATTCACTTTAAAGAGTGAAAGAAAACTGTAAGAATAAAGATAACTTTAGTATATTAATCAAGTCGGTATTTGAATATGGTAAAACATGAAGGCCCTGTTTGATAAAAAAAATTAGTTTATAGGCCAATTTTGACTTATTTGACAACTATTAATTATTTGATTTAGTTAAAATATTAATATAAGTGTTTGGTTAATTAGCTTTTTGTAATCCTGCTCATTTGGTTCACGGAATAGGCCGGGAATGACATAGCATTCCCAGTAATAGGCCTATTCCTTTGTTTGGTAACCGTTTCTATTACCGGGAATAATATTCCCGGTAATACCCTATTCCCCCAGATAAGGTAATATCTATTACCAGGCCCCCTCTGGTATTAGGCTATTACTGAGTTCTCAGGAATAGCCTAAAATTTCTACTTCCTATTTTACCCCCCGTCACCACCACCAGCACTAGCACCCCACCAACACCACCACCACCAGCACCGTCGCCGCCACCACCACCATCATTGTCACCACCACCACCATCGCCACCACCACTTTTGCCACCACCACCACCACCACCATCGCTACCAGCATTGCCGCAGCCACCAGCACCGTCACCACTGCCACTACCACCACCACCGCCACCATCGCTGCCATCGCCACTACCACCGCAACTAGCACCACCACCCCACCAACACCACCAGCATCGCCACCACCGTCGCTACCACCACCACCGTCGCCGCCGCTACCACCACCACCACCGCTGCCACCGCCACCAGCACCACCACCCCACCAACACCAGCACCAGTACCGCCACCACCCGCCACTACCACCACTACCGTCGCCACCACCACCAGCATCGGCACCACTGCCGCTATCACCACCACCGCCGACGCCGACGCCACTACTACCACCACCATCGACACCACCACATATTTTTATAAGGGTATTTATGTCTTTTAAAACATATTTCATTTCTATTCCTTAAACCAACCAAACACGGTAATATAATTCCTAAAGTCTATTCCTTCCGCGAACCAAACAATAGAATACAATTCCTAATCTATTCCTTGCCTATTCCATTCCTTATGGAATAACATTCCTATTACCTCAAAATTCATTCCATGAACCAAACATGCTGTAAAATGCATGCTAAAATTCAAAAAATTGCTCCAAACAACTTTTTCAATTAGTTTTTTCAGAAAAGAAATTATATCAAACAACTATCAGCTAATTTACCAAATGCTTTTCTACAAGAGCTAATGTTATCAACTAGTTATACCCTCTAATTAAAACAATCAGCTAAAGCTATCAGCTAATCAACAAGTTAAGCTGGTCTGAAATTTTATATTTGAATATAAATCCATGGGTTGTCTCTATTTATCATTAGTTGTGAGCATGAATGCATGCTAAGAATTGTTGGAGAAATATGGGGCTGCCGGCCTGTTCAGAATAATAATCCTGGTCCCTCATTCAAAGATTGGGTGAGTATTAATTTGCCAATCAATCAAACTGGAGTGTGGAGCAGCTTTGTTTAGTAGCTAGCCATGGTGTGTTGGGGAATCTGGACCCAAAGAAATGACATTTTATGGCGCAATCGTAGCACCGTAGCAGCCTCCATCATAGTTAGAAGAGTAAAGAATTACCTCAATTCACAATACCACCAACCAACCAGAACCTGTGCGTGAAACTGTACTGTTGGATGCAACAAGCCTCAACCCGGTTTAATTTATTCACCAAGGGAAGCTGAGGCAGTAGCGATAAGAGAAGCGTTGAGTTGACTAAAGAAACTAAATTATGATAGTGTTTTTGGTTGAAATGTACTCGGCTGACTCGTTGTTAGTTATCCAAGGCCTCGACTGATATGACCTATCGTGGAACAAATAAGATTATTCAGGAACGTGTTCAATTCAATGGTACAGGTAAATTACTTGTAGCTGCACAAATTTCCTTTTAGTTTCGAATCCAATTGGGTTCTGTGTAGCATGTCTAGGCGTCTAGCTATGCCCCAAGAAAAAAGGTAAAGATAATTAGTTTATGAAATGAAATTGAAGATCCGATCCCTTCTTCTTAAGAAGATAATTTCCCAAATTTAACAAAAAGCACAATTAAAATAATCTTTAAGCTCTTAGTCTTCATTTGAGCTTGGACTTCCATTTAAATTTTACAATCTTTGCACATGTTCAATAAAGAGTTGTCTTAGCTTATAGGACTTGGATCTTGTTATGGGCCCAATTGACACTTGTAATGGATCCGTAGGTTGATCCGTATCATTAACTCATTCAACGGAGTCTTGACTTTTTATCTAATTCTTAGGCATATCAAAAACTTGATGAGTAGTTTCTCTCATGTAAGTTTATCTTTCGTTATACGATTTGCAAAACGGGCAGCACATTTGATAGCTAGGTAGCATGTTTGTTTGTCGGGTTGTTCGGAGTGATTTTCAAACCCTTCCTCCATCGTATGTAATGTTTTATCTATGGAAATAAATTAACAAGCTGTTTCTTCAAAAAAAATAATTAATAATAATAATATTATTATATTTTTGGAGTGAATTAAAATTGTAGGAATGTAAAGAAAATCATACGTAGTAAATTACAAATATACTATATATTAATAGAGTCAACTTTTACAAGTGAGAAAGAATTGTAAGTTAAATAAGTTTGTAGAAATTATTGTCACTTTTCTCGGAGGAAAACCATCCAAGGGTGAATCCAGAGGAAAGGGTGGATCCAGAGGAAGGGTGAGGGCAATGGGGCAGTTATCCCCCTTCCTCCCACCCCCATCACATGTGGATCTGTCCTATAAGAAAATTAAGAACCAATTGAAAACGTTCTATGAGAAAATTAATTACCAATTAAAATTTTGTTGTATAAGAAAATTAAGAACCGTCCATCTTAAAAAATTTGACAGATCTAAATCCTTGAGTCAGATTGTAATTAGTGCCCTGTCGGGTAATTGGATGTGTCATTCTTATGTTGGTTCTATTGTTAGTGATTGTCGTGCTATTCTGAACACTTTAGATGTATGTCGTGTTGCTCACATTAGTCGGTCAGCAAACCAGCTTGCTCACGCTCTTGCTAAAGCAGTTACTAGTTAGTTCTAATGAGGGAGGGCAATCCTCCGACTTTTGTTCATGCTTTCTTGAGTTAATACAGTTGTTTTGGTGTTTGCTTCCAAAAAAAAACCATCCTAGGTTAACATTTTCTTATTCTTGTTCTTTGTATTTCTTGGCACTTGATTGCCCTTTTTCATCTTTGAATGGACTGACATTAGTTAGACCTCATGATCAGTGGGAGAGGAGCCTGAAGCAAGTACTATTAATACAATGAAACTAAAGTCATAATCTATAGTATATGGCAAAAGCTAGCAACCTCTTACATTAAAGAACAGCCATCATTATTCACATTTTACAGTTGAGAAATCAAATGGAAATATTACAAGATGTAAGATCATTCTTATAATATGCAAGAATAATGTACAAGAATCCTGCATTATGCAAGGTCTTCGCAGTAGAAGATGACTGGTATTTGGACAATTGAGTGGAAGAAAATGCGGACAACCTACACAATTAGCTGAACTGCTTGGGTATTGCTCTTCAAGCCAATCCAGCAATTACTGTCACAAAATTTCTCATCATCAAATGGAAATAATAAACAAGCCAGCAGTTAGAACCTGCTATAAACATAGACGTGTTCGCTGTTTCTCGCGCTCTTCACTGGTTATTGAAGGCAAACGGGTTGCTCTTTCCGCTAAACATCTCTTGTATGGCATAAAACCCTTTGTTCTCTTGGTGGATCTTGCAGTTTTTTGCTCCAAAATAACTATCTCAGTAGTACGTTTGAAGCATGACGAATCGCTCCCTATTCGCTGCCCACTCTGAGTTTCGGTATCCAAATTCTTGTCAACACATATTCCTACATTTACCGATCCACTGTTTGAACAAGTGGAAGATCCTTCCTTGGCGTCTTCTTTCTCTTCCACATTATCCTTACTGTCAAACGAAAATGGACGTGCTTTGATTGCAACGGGGCTATGAACCTGCACACAAGGGAAACCAGCCGAAGAAGAAGGAGCACGAGGCAACGCCCATGGGAGGGAAGGAACCGGCTTGCATTCAGAATAATCACCATGCCCTATCGATAAGTTCCAAGAGAATGAATGTGTTGCCATTGGAGCCTTCAAGTCTCGAGAAGTTGGAGACGAAAGTGTATGGGAACCAGAAACTAATACGGTTTTCCCAAAAAGCTTCAGATATTGGGCTGTCGAGCTCTCCCTAACACGACCATCATCTAAAGGAAGCAATTCGAGATTCTGCACATATCGAGCAAGTAGGCGTAAGAATTATTAATCAGTCATTGCATATTTGCATTATTACATGTATAAAGGTAAAAGCAATTGAAGCATGTGCTCCATCTCAACTAAAAGGCTAAGCTGATAGTTGGATTGCACATTAATGGTTATATGCTCAACAAAAGCGACACAATTACATACCCCGGGAGGTGGCGAAGAAGATCCATTCTCCTCAACCAACACATTGCAATGTTTAGAAAACAGAATGCCACCGCCAGTAGCTGATGAGACACATGACGGGCTAGCATTTGGCGATGAATCTGCTGAGGCTTGGCCTTCTGAATCGAGCGCAAACAATACAGAAGTAGGAGACCGGTTCTCTTTCTCCGAGACAGACAGGTTAGGGGACAGAGACCTAGTTGGTTTCTCGGGATCCAGCATGCCTACTACACTAACTGGAGTTATTACCAGTTTACGAGGATAAGGATGCATAGGTTTTCTTTTCGGGCGAGGAGGAGGGATTTCAATAGGTTTCACAGTTTTCGCATCATCACCATTCGACTCACGCTCGACCTGACCAGCAACAATGCAATAACCATCAACAATATATAAATTTGGACTGCTTCAAAAGGCCACTTATAGATTTTAACTGGCCAAGATAATAATACCTTTGAGAAAAACTTTTGGGCATGGCTTCTAATCTGAACTGCAGTCTTTGTGCCCACATGTTCTGCAAAAATAACCACAGCCATTTTCAGTTAACAGACAACAAACACCAACTAACAACAGATATGATTTCACAGAAGAATCGAAATTACCTTCTATTCGCCTCCACGCTCTACCATACAGTTTCAAAGCATCGAGGAACTTCCTATGCTCTTCTTCAGTCCACCTTTCCCTTTGTTTCGTTATCGTGTATGGTTTCCTAACCTATTCAATGTAAACCAGATGGCTAAAGGAAATGCCTTGGGGTAATATATACACTCCACAGTAAATCCCAATAATCCCTGAAAACACAAGAACTAACCTTTATAGCATGTTCATCTGATTGTTGAATTCTCCTAGCAGAAATGCAGTTGCCCATCCCTCCATTTTGATCCTGCATTTTGTGGAACCAAAGGGTGTTGAAAATGAGTAATACATATACATCTTCTCTTTCAACCTAGATTTATTTGTGTTACATATACAACTTGTCATCTCAGTTAGGTGGAATTTATGGAGATTTGGAACTCTGAAAAGACTCCCGAACTTGCCCACAAAAGGCAAAATCTCTCGCACCCCAGCCTTACAGAACTTATAAAGGTAGTAAATCACGGTCACTCTAAACTATAAGGTGCCCACAAGAAGCACAACATATTAGGTGGGATTCCAAACTAGTCCAGACTCGTTCTTGCCCACAATCTGCCACTTAAAAGAACTGAACTATCCGTGCGGGCAAAAAGACTTTTCAAAAGTGTAAATGGCTCCCACATGGCCACATGCCCAATACAGAAATGTTTATCCTAAGATTAAACAAGGAATGTTTTATCTGCAAGTTCCAAGCTTGTCATCCAATACAGAAACTTAAAAGGTTCTAATCAACTCTGGCATGTTTGGCAGAGTGAAACCAAACTTAAAAGTTTCTGAACAAACACTATAATTCCAAACTAGTATGATACCATAACGAGACTCTCTGACTCATAACTCCCAAATACCATTAAAAAAAATAAGAAGATAAGACCCAAAAAAGTTAAAATTTTTAAATTACTAGAAAAGAATTTATGGAAAAGGGATTCAGCACCCAAAAAGAGAGTATCTGACCTGAGAAGTCATCGGCGCTGGGACCATTAATTTGCCTACGCCACTTCTGCTTCTGAAGTTTCTGAGCCAAGAGAAAACCTTGTATACAACTATGATTCAACGACAAATATTAGATCCGAGGATGTTACAAACTCCTCAAATTCTGTGATCACTGAACAGCCCTGTTCACACTCGGGAAAGTCTTGGATCACAGACCAACTTTCTTCAATAAAGATCAAAACTTTTATGCTTTTCCTCCAAAGAAAATCTCGCGGAACTACAGGCTCCCAGTAACAGCCAAACGGAAAAGAAGTAAACTGGTATCGATATGACTTACAGTTCAGAAACAATGGGAAAAAACAGGGCGCAGATGAGCTTCAAAAATTAAAGGAAACTGAACAAGAGGGTATGTCCAGAAACAGAAAAAAATGTTCTCCGGCGACCGGAAAAACGAAAAGCCTGGATCTTGATGACCAGTTAACCACAACCTCAAGCTACAGATGAAGAACAGAGGAGAAGAAAGCGAAAAACGCCAGAAAAAAGAAAGAGATGAACGGCGGAGATTAGACCCAGAGAAGGGGAGCAGAGCAGAGCGATGTTAAAGGAGAAACAAATCTTGTGAGAATTGAGAGAACGAGAAGCAGGGGAAGGGAAGTAAAAGACGAAGGCAGGTACGCCACGTCAGCGTGGTGGAAATGAATTTCTCGGGTCGGGGTGGGGGGGGGGGGGTTTGGGTTTTAGAGAGTAGAAGAAAGGCCGAGAAATCCATGGAGTCTTGTGGCTCACGTTGAAAGAAAGCAACCGACACGTGTTACCTTGATGTCATCCCAACCATGTTTTCGACAAACTTTGTTGCCAACTCCAGTGTCGCGAGTACGGCATTCCATAGCCTACTTGCCCTTCTTGGATTCCACGTTTCAGTTTCTTAGTGGTTGGGCGCCTGTTAATCCTATGCCCCGGACCCACCGTGCCACGCTGTATCATTGCACTTTTCACTTTTTCTTCTTCCTTCGTATTTTTAACCGTCTTTCAAAATTAAAAATTAAAATAAAGAAAATTGAGAGATATTATCATCTATCTATTTTTTGAAAGCAAAAGCACCAAATTTCATTATTATCATCTAAAGAGTATTAATATCCCATTCATCTTCTAAAAGTATTATATTTGTCCTAAAAAATATTACATTTTTCCTTCTAACTAACAAACATTTTATTCATGATTTAATATAAATTTTGCTAGTATAAATATCACATTTGCATATTGACCCGGTCCAACTCGTTTCGTCTCATGAATAAGAATTCCTGAGATGATTCCACACAAGTGTGACCCTAACTTAAAAAGATACATTTACTATGCAACAATTAAAGAATTTTTAAACTAAAGAAGTCAAAAATTTCTTATAAAATATTACTGGTTTCATTGTAATCAATAATTATAGATATTTAGAATTCTAGTACAAGTTGTTTTAATTGAAATTATAACAAAATGTCAATGAATGGTTTGATTTGTTTTGTTTTGTGTACATCATATATAATATTAATTAATTAACTTAATTAAAATAGTAAAGTCAAATAATGAAAAACCCTACTACACATAGTAAGGTCAAATAATGGGAAAAAAACATGGTCCACAACACTTTCTTTCACTCCTTATCTGCCCAATAGCCAACCTTGCCCACCCAACTTTCATGAACACGAAAAAGAAAGAAAATATCCAGCCAATAAATATTTTTGAGAAAAACATGAATAAATAATTCCAGATTCATTTTTGTGGACTTGAAAAAGGGCTAAATATCTAAGTACTCTGGATATAATAAATAGTTTTTTTTTTTTTAATTATTTGTGGTGTGTTTTTGAGGGGATGAGGATGAGATGATGAGCTGTCATTAGCTTGTTTCTTTGTAGCCGCACATATGAGTTTCACTTTTTCTTGCACTTTATGCCACGTCACGAACAGGCGGCCTTACGTGTCTTTCAATAATAAATGCTTTCCTTGTCGGACAGCGAAGGCTACAGGCCTCCACAGGGCGAAATATGTTCCTCCTAGAAAGAGAACTCGTGATTTATCACACTCATATAGTCATATTGATTAATGACATTCAAACCTACAAGCAAGCAAGATATGGGAGAAGATATGTTTCACAAAACTGATAACTCAGTTAGTTTCTGAATGATATATTACAATTAATTTCACTTTTGATTTCACGCCTTGTGAGATTCTATCACTTTTAATGTACAATTTTAAAATTTTTCAATTTTGATGCTCAATTTTATTATTATTATTATTATTATTATTTTTTATCAATTTTGATCCTTTCGGACAAATTGACTGCGAAATGTTGCTTAATTTTATATTTTTAGAGGTAAATTTCTCATCTCAAGGAAACATGCATCTTCAATATCTAAACAAATCACTGTAAAATCATATCTATAGGTGTTTGATTAATAAGGATAATGGGGAAGACAAGCAGAAACTAGACACAGATCTTTGAGATTTATAGCGTCGGCGATTGACAAACTCTTCATTTTCTTTTAATATGATTTTTCTTCTGTTTAGATATTGAAGATCTTTCATTGGGATGACGATTTTGGCCCTAAAATATAAAATTCAGAAATATTTCGCCGTCAATTTGGCCGGAAAGACCAAAACAAATAAAAATAACAAAGTTTGGCACTAAATTTGAAAATTTTAAAATTGTGCATCAAAAGTGATAAGACATCAAAAGTCGTTGGACCAAAAGTGAAATTATTTCGATATATTATTAGCAAAGGCAAAATATAATTTACATGTCATTTCATACAACCCATCATCACAAATTCAACTCAATCAAGTATGAATTTATGAGGCATAGGAAGATTGGTATGTTTCGTTTGAGTCGGTCAACTATGATAATCTAGGTTAGTTTAATTTATTGTGATTCTTTGCCGGCTATAATTACACTGCAAGATTTATTCCGATGAAAGAATAAAGTAGGAATTCAAATTTTATTGTTTGATAGGTAAGAATGAATTATTAGGAATTTCAATTCTAAGACGGGATTACTTGATGTTTGATAAGGTTTAGAGTGAAGCCATCCAATTATCCAAATTGAAAAAGAGATCAAGGCTACCTATACTGAGAAGTCACGATAAACATCAAATTCTCAACGGATGACAATGATATGATCTACGATAAACTTTCTCAATAAATATAATTATTCTTTTACATATATCTTAAAAATATCGTTTAAAAAACTATTATAGAAATAATTATATCAGATGCGACAGATTTTATTATTTATTGAGTATGAATTAACTAGCTAGATAGAAATCATGTCATGTTGCATAATATTTTATATTGATTCCAAGAAAATTCCATAATGGATAAAATCTAATACTAAATACCTTTCTAGGTTTTTAAAAGTGTAATTCCACATATTGGGTGGATATGGTCATATGGGTGCTTGTGGACCACATATTGCTTACAACTTACAAGGAAATAAACTAATGCGAAAAAATTGTTACCACAAGTTTATTTGGCTTCCCTGGGAGGATGAAGGGGCGGAAATATTTAGCCATCCAGGAATTGACATGTGTCCCATGCTAACTATCTTCCACTTATACTCCACGTAAGTGACATTAAACAAATTAAAGTTCATAAAGGGGAAAAAAGCACCCTTAGCCTTCA
Source organism: Ipomoea nil (assembly GCF_001879475.1). Lineage (NCBI taxonomy): Eukaryota > Viridiplantae > Streptophyta > Magnoliopsida > Solanales > Convolvulaceae > Ipomoea > Ipomoea nil. Next base: position 1,551,964 of record NW_017616846.1, read on the forward strand.
TTCTCATTCAATTACATCAGCACTTTTCCTTTTCTGTTTTTTTTTTTTTTTTTTTCCCCAGCTATTTGTTATATTATTACTACTTTTAATATAATTAATAATTACAATTAATATCAAATTTTAAAAGATAAAAGAGTAAATATTATTTTTGGTCCCTTGACTATCATAGGCGAAACACTTTTACTCCTTAACTATTATTTTTTTCAAAGATAAAATTTCAAATTTGGTCATATGACTATAGAGGTCTTGTTAATTTCAGTGCTTTATTTTTAAAAATGTCAATTTAGTACTTTAACTATGCAATTTTTGTCAATTTTGGTCACTCAGGCCAAATTACCGGTCAAATTTCACCGGAAAATTTTAATTGTTAAAATAATGAGGGTATTTTGATCATTTCGCGTCTCTTTTCTTCTTCCAAGCGAGTCCATCCCTTCTTCTTCCGTTTTCAGTGAATGTAATGAACTAAGATGATGGGAAAGGAGGCTTGATAATATTAAAGATAGGATTTAGAGGGAGAAAGAACGCCGGAAACGTGAGATAAAGAGATCGACTCGCAGGAGAAGAAGAAAAGAGGCGTAAAACGATCAAAATATCCTCATTATTTTAACTATTAAAAATTTTTAGCGAAATTTAAACGACAATTTGGCCGGAGTGACTAAAATTGACAAAAGTTATATAGTTAAGATACTAAATTGACACTTTTAAAAGTCAGGGACTGAAATTAACAAAACCCCTATAGTTATATGACCAAAATTGAAATTTCCTCTTTTTTCAAATTAAGGCCATGACTTTATAACTAGTATCACTTTTGGTCCTCCGATCTAATTTTCTGGCCACATATTACCGGAAAAATAATATGTTATAATTAGAAGGGTATTTTGATCCTTTCAAATTTATTTTATTTCATTTTTTTCTTCTTCCTTTTTATTTGAAAAGATCAATTATAACATATTATTTTTTCTGGTTAAAATTCCGATAATATGTGGCCGAAAAATTAGACCGGAAGACCAAAAGTGATATTAGTTAAAAAGTCATGCACTTAATTTGAAAAAAAAAAAAAAAAAGCAATAGTCAAGGACCAAAAGTGCTTCAATTAGGATAGTCAAGGGACTAAAAGTGATATTTACTCAATATGAAATATTTAACATTAAGGTATTGTTTGATTGAAGATTTCTGTATCTTATTATCAGATTTGATATGCATTGATATGTTTATTTGCATACTTTTGTTATCCTACTATTATATTCAAATGATCTAGTAAGTAGTAACTATAAAACTCATTATCGTTTTCATCTCTTACTTTTGAACAATGTAATTAAAAATAAGATAGAAAAAAAAATATTGTTTTTTTTTTTTTTCAAAATGGAAAAGCACTGTACTACCCCTATCTTTGATTTTTTTTTTTTTTGGGTCCTTTTAAGCATTCTTTAATTTGTTAACCTACCTTTAGATGATCTTGAACTAGATTTTGTATTTATTTTTTTTTAAAGAATATGTTAATGAAAGTATGAACAACGTACTAGATTATTTAAGTTTTAAAATATTGTGCAATATCCATTATTTCAGATAGATTTTATAGTATTTAACTATTTATCAATTTTAATACATCACTTTTATTTATTAGTGTATCACTTTTAATTATAAAATTAGTAGATAATTAATAATAATATTTATGCAAATTTGAGATAAAATATTCATAAATACACCATAATGTTTTCTTATATATTTGAATGTTATCCTGACATTTCGTGATTTATATTTTTTGAAAGTATATACTGTTTCTTTATTTTTATTTCTTACTTTCATGCTTACATAGTTGACCATCAAAACATTATAATTAATGTTCTATGCCAAATTAAAGAAATGATGGAATAGACGGAGACTTCGTGGCAGAATACAATAATGGACCGTTGAACTGGGACCTTGATCCATTGTTAGTATGCATTAGCCTGCCAGGAGGCACTCTCTTGGATAAATAAAATAAAATAAAAATAAGAGACTCAGCAACATCCGAATGGTGACAGATTATCAAAAAATAATGTCCCTCGTGCTCTCATAATAAATTCCCCTTTTCTTTTCTTTCTTACGTAGGCTTTGTACTTAGTGATTATTCTAAACTGATTAGCTCTATTAATCGGTGTTCCCTTAGTTACATTAATAGATCAATTTTTACTCTGGCAAAAATAGTTGACACAGTTTGGGAGGCTTTTTCCCCATAGTGTATTCACCTCATTTAGTAATACGTTATCTTTTTTGTTGGTTACCAAAAAAAAAAAAAAAAAAAAAAAAAAAAAAAAAAGAGGCATATAACGATTTGAATCATATACGCAAATAACACACGATTTGAAAGACAAACACCTAACTTATTAACCTCATCCAAAACAAGCATCAGTACCAAACATTTTATACTTTTTTTAAGGTACAAAGCTTTGATGACATCAGCTTAAGTGTCACCATGAAAACTGTTTCTATCTAATCATGTTCATTCAAGTCACCTGAAATAGCGAGTCGTCTAGCTTGGTCATATTTTATAATAAAACTGAAAAATGTTAACAAATCTTTTTTTTTTTCTTTTTCTAAAAGCGTATCACTCACTAATTAGATAATTTTGAAAAAGAAAAGAAAAAAGCAATGTTCCATAGTATTAATGATTAATTGTTACGGTGCACACGAAATATTGGATTAATTTGGGAGAAGAAATGATTAATTGTTACGTTAACAAGTATGAATAAGTAAAACGCTGACATGTGTAATATACTTTTGATAGGAGTCATGACATGTTATGCTAATTCTGTATGGAATTAAATTCGGACCATTAAGAATTATTATTTATTTGAGTTTGGCAATTTAGGTGCAGTGGGAATTGGAATTTGATTATTGTGGCAAGTGGATGGATTTGGTTAATTAGGGATGAAATTAGTGGCTATAAATTAAGCAACATGCTTTATTTCATTGGTTTTTTTTTAGTTAATTATTCCGCCATAAAGTTGTTTGGTATCAGTATATCACAATCCATAATCTATCTATATATATATAT